>NC_136263.1:32853472-33285972 GCF_964187855.1 Myxine glutinosa
ATGGAACTCGCTGATAGCGACACGCACGGGGATCGTCGGATGACGTCAGAGGCTGGAGAACAAAAGACTGTGTTCCGACATTTTCTGCCTTTGTGGGTCCTGGCTTTGGTGGCGAACGGTCGTGTCCCAACATTTTAGCTCTCTTCGGGCTGGCCTCCATAGCAAACGGTCGATATTTACTTTCTCTTGCGTTGGAGCAGTCTTCACGAACAGTCACATTTTATAGCGCTTTTGCGCCAGGGACATTGGTGGTTTCGACGATCGTGAGGAGGGGCGGTCGTGGCTCGTGGACTCTGGTGCGCTTGGCCCTAGCTTTGTGACGGCTGAGGGCCGTGCCGAGTGAACCGGAGAGGCAGCGGTGCTGTGTGGAGCAGAGACAAGGACGAACGCGGCTGGAGTGACCAAACAGCGCGCTAGGTCCTGTTCCTGTGCACGGACTTCGCGCCAACCAGTGTGCTGTTCCTGCGCATGGACTTCACGCCAACCAGTGTGCTGTTCCCATGCAAGGACGCGGGGGCTGTGACGATTCCCGACGGGGTTCAAGAGACGTTCAGAGCTAAGTAACTAAACAAACTCGCTTTATTTTCACATTTATTTTTCCCCTTGTGTGTACACGGGTCCGTATGGGAGTGCTCAATTTCGGATTTTATGTTTTACCGTGCATTCTTTTGTTACCGGCATTTTTTTCAATAAAGCCGGTATTTTTGCATTATAATTCTGCATCGGTTGAATTAATTATCCCAGGGTCGAAGACGTCCAGTGGGGTCTATGAAGGTAAGAGCTTCACGCCTCCCCCTTCCCCCACCGCACGTATTAACTCCGTCATATTTGGATTGAACACCTCGGAGTGTTAAGCTTGATCGGTCATCCACCCGAGACCGGTATTTATCGGCACGGACAGGACAATATATATAAAAAAATAGGGCAATCAATAATGGCATTAACTGCTACATGGAGCTTTACAGGGGGGGTGGAGAAAAGAGCTTTTTTTTAATTTGTTTTTTTTTGTATCCAACATCGAGGCTCGTGAAAGAGCTAACATTAATCACACAAAAAGTCAAACCGACACACAAAACACAAAAAACAAGGTGAGCGGCAGACAAGATGGGGAGAGAGGGGGAAGGATACAAATACAACATATATCGGGTATATAAGGGTTGTTGCGTTCTGTATTAGTGGAAAACAACTGCTGCACATCTACAAAAGTTATTGCCGCTTCCTCTGGAGATGGTCCGTCAACTTGACAATGCTGTTTGTCATGGAGTGGTGGCTTTACGAAATTCTGGCATGAAACAGCGTGCTATTGCTCGGCAGTATGGCATCACTCAAGGTCAGGTGTCAAAGATCCTGAAACGAAATGCTCAGAGGGGTGTCCCTACTCCAATACCGAGGCCAGGACGTCCACGCAGAACCACAAGGAGAGATGATCGCCAGCTGCACCGGTTAGTCCGCAATGGCCGTACCAAGTCAGCTAATCGGCTTAGGGCTGAGTGGCAGCAACTGACAAATGTGCCTGTATCCAGAAGGCTAGTCAACCAACGACTGGTTCAAGCAGGCTATCGTGCCAGGCGTCCCCTGAGAAAGCCACGCCTGACCAGACAACACAGCCAGCGCCGATTGCAGTGGGCCAGAGAGCACCGTCAATGGCAGCCAGGACACTGGAATCACGTGACCTTCAGTGACGAGTCTAGATTTCTGGTCTATTGTCAAGATGGCCGCGTCCGAGTGCGCAGACAAGTGCATGAAGCCCACAACGAAATTGTATAGTGCCAAGAGTCCAAGCTGGAGGGGGTGGGGTGACCGTTTGGGCTGCTTTTCATGCAGGGGGCAAAACTGAACTGGTTGTTCTTTTTATTTTCTTTTTTTTTTTGTATACAACATCGAGGCTCGTGAAAGAGCTAACATTAATCACACAAAAAGTCAAACCGCCACACAAAACACAAAAAACAAGGGGAGCGGCAGACAAGATGGGGAGAGAGGGGGAAGGATACAAACACAACATTTGAGAGCAGGGACATCGGGAGGACTTGGGGGGAGGTGGGAGAGGTATAAAACATATGAACACTGCAAGGACTCTGGGGTGATTTAACGGGGGTAGAAAAGATCAAGGTTTTGGATGAGGGAAGATAAGAGATGGTGGTGAACAGCTGTTTTAAAGACCTGGAGGGAGGAGTGGGATTGAAGGGAGTGGGGGAGTTTGTTCCAGAGGCGGGAGAAAAGGGGAATGAAAGAGTGAAGGTGAGCAGAGAGCCTAGATTTTGGCAGTTTAACCATAAGAGGGTTGCAGGCAGATCTTGTGCGACCTGAAGGAATATTGGGGGGGCTATCCAAGTATTTGGATTAAAAAAAAACTTTGGAAGTCCAGCACGGTCAAAAAACATGTTCAGTCTTTAGTGAGAAGAGAGTATTTAGGCATTAATTATTAAAATCATTGCATGTTGAGTTAAGTTTGTCAAACAATAAAAGATTATCCTCATTAAAATGCACTTTTTATGCAAGTATCATGGTTACAAAGGACAGGTTATTGTTCAATGTGCATTTGAGAAACGCATTACATTGATGTACTGCACTTCAGATCAAGGAGATGAAAACGACAGAAGACAAATTCCATAGACTTCAAATAAATTAAAGTTCAAAGCAAATTGCTGTTAAAATAAAAGCAGATTGGTGGCAATCACAGCACGATAATTAAAAATATTTAGCTGTAAGTGATATTAAGTTCAAAAAGCCAATGCGAATAAAGCAATCTTGTAATGGTTTCATCAGCGACACCATTCCACAATGCACAAGATGAATAGTGACACGAGAGAAGGAGACGTGGAGAAAAAGGGAATTGAAATTTATATATTTTTTTTACAAGTCAGACGAAAATATCAAATCAATATTTCAAGGTTGAAATATGACAGCAAAAATTTTGTCAGAGATTATGATCAATAAAAATCGTGGAAACATACATTACCCGTGCCCAAACACACAATTATGCTGTCAGCCTTACAGTAACACTGCATGTGGAGACAAGGTAGGAAAGGAGTGTGCAGGAAATGAAAGTTTATAATCTGCACATACAAGTTGGTTCAGTTCAGGAAGATCGCTCACTTGACTAAACGTCCAGCTGTCTGTCGGTCCTTGCACTAATACATCGAAAAGAACATTGTACAGACCTCATTCATTCCTTGGCACGGAGCACGATTCATGGAACGGCGTTATTGGTGTGCAAGAGCCTTTAGTAATACAGTGCGTATCAAAAAAAGGTAATCCGAATTCAAGGGGTTAATATGCAAAGGTTATTCAGTTTGACAATTTACATGTGGTTTACCAATTATGAGGAGATCCTCAACTTTCCATTGATGCCTTTCATGCATCATTGCTGTCACACATGACCGAGTAGATGTTCATTGAAAATGACAAGTTCAAATCGCATTTTTACAAGTTTGGCTAATCGGTGCAAGACAGTTTGAAATGGGCGCATTACTTGTCGACTGCCAAGTTGATTATGTAAAATTGTTAAGCTGGCCTGGTAATCGTCGGTTGCGTCATCCTTTGTTTAAGTTGGGTATTTAAGATGGGCCTACAGTGTATCGGTTTAGAGACAGTCTGAGTCATTGAAAAGATGGTTCAACTTACGACTGAGCAGCGGACCTTCGTGGTTACAACCTTTCACCAAACTGGAAGTTTGCAGCGAACTCGTGATGCGTTCAGGGAACGTTTCCCAGAACCGGAGCCTCTAGCAGCCAAAACCATCTGGGCGAATGTTAGAAAATACCAAGACCATGGCACTAGCCTCAACCGCAACAAGGGGAATTCTGGTAGGAGGCGCACTGAGCGATTGGAAATGAACATTGCAGCAGTAAGGCAGCAAGTTTTGGAGCATCCTAGGGATACCAGCGCAAGACGAAATGGGACGGGATTGCCTTCGGCAACATTCAACCGAATCACAAGACTGGACCTCCACCAACATCCATATCGGATTCACATCAGGCATCAACTTACGCCAGGGGATTTTGCCAGGAGGCTGGTGCTTGCCGAATGGTTGATAGCACGTTGCGAAGCAGATGTCAATTTCCTGCAGTATCTCGTTATTGGCGACGAAGCTGCTTTCGCCATGGACGGCAAGGTCAATACCCGTAATGTTCTTGAATATGCACCGACAGGACAACCCGTGGAATTTAATTTTGACACCAACATGAATCGACAAAAGTGGACTGTTTGGTTGGGACTTTGTGGAAGTGGTCAGGTGATCGGACCACTTTTCTTTCAAAGGAATGTCAATGGTAACAGGTATCTGCAGATGATCAATGATGAAGTTTTACCGCAGCTGGAGGAGAACTTTGAGCGACAGGTTCGTGGTGTCTTCAGATAACTCTGGTGGGCCCAAGACGGCGCCCCAGCACATCGTCTTATCGCTGTCCGAGATTGACTGAGGGAACTCTTTGGAGACCAAGACATCGCCCTCAACCATGCAGTGGAATGGCCGCCAAGATCACCTGACCTCACACCATGTGATTATTTCCTTTGGGGACATTTAAAGAACAAGGTATTCGTAACTCCTCCCCGTGATCTTGACGAATTGCAGGGCCGTATTCGACATGGTGGATGCTTTGCGCAATAACCCGGCTATGGTGAGACGAGCAGTTCAGGGCATGCTCCGCCGCTGTGAGCTTTGTGTTGAAAGGGGAGGTGGACATGTTGAAGGTGTGGGTGCATAAAGGCCAATCATTCCTGAGAAAAGTTAACATCTGACGTTCATTTTGCACCAATTATCCTGACTTGCATCGATTAGCCAAACTTGTAAAAATGCGATTTGAACTTGTCATTTTCAATGAACATGTACTCGGTCATGTGTGACAGCAATGATGCATGGAAGGTATCAATGGAAAGCTGAAGATCTCCTCTTAATTAGTAAACCACATGTAAATTGTCAAAATAAATAACCTTTGCATATTAGCCCCTTGAATTTGGATTACCTTTTTTTTGATACGCACTGTATACAACGGAAACTTATCCAAAATTATTATGGCATCCTACAAACTAAAGTGGCATCCTGCTATTAATTTGCAATTGGTCACTGGCTTTGACACCAATACAAATCGTTATTATGGACCCTAGGCATCAAAAAGCTACATACAGTGCCCTCGAATAAGTATTGCAACAGTGAAGTCAAATTTGTTATTATTGATATATACTCCAGAAACTTGGATTTGAGATCAAAAGATGAATATGAGGCAAGAGTATAGAAAGTCATCCTATATTTCTTGGTATTTCTATGTACAGTGCCTTCAGAAAGTATTCACACCCCATGACTTTTTACATTTTGTTGTGTCACAGCCTGAATTTTAAATGGATTAAATCGAGATTTTTTTGACACTGATCTCCACATAACACCTGATAATGTCAAAGTACAATTTTTTTTTTGTTTGAATTTTTTACAAAATAAAAAAAATGAAATACAGAAATATCTAATTTAAATACGTATTCAGACCCCTGAGTCAATACTTCGTAGAAGCACCTTTGGCAGCAATTACAGCTTTGAGTCTTCTTGGTGGGTATGTCTGTATCAGCTTTGCACATCTGGATTTGGGGAGTTTCTCCCATTCTTCCTTGCAGATTTGCTCAAGCACTGTCAAGTTGGATGGGGAGCATCGGTGAATAGCAATCTTCAAGTCTTTTCACAGATTCGCAATGGGATTCTTGTCTGAGCTTCAGCTAGGCCACTCAAGAACTTTCACATTCTTGTTCTGAAGCCATTCCAGTGTTGATTTGGCTCTATGCTTGAGGTCATTGTCCTGTTGGAACGTTAATTTGTGGCACAGTCTCAGGCCTTTTGCACTCTGAAGCAGGTTCTCCTCAAGGATTTGCCTGTATTTGGCTCCATTCATTGTTCCCTCTATCCTTGCAAGTCTACCAGTCCCTGCCACTGAAAAGCATCCCCATAGCATGATACTACCAACACCATGCTTCACAGTGGGGATGGTGTTAGATTGGTGATGAGCTCTGCTTGGTTTCCACCAGACAGAACGTTTTGCAATCAGGCCAAAGAGTTCAATTTTCGTCTCATCAGACCACAGAATATTTTGCATCATGCTCTCAGTCTTTCACATGCCTTTTTACAAACTCCAGGAATGCTGTCATGTGCCTTTTTCTCAGGAGTGCCTTCCATCTGGCCACTCTCCCATAAAGCCTAGATTTATGGATTGCTGCAGAGACTGTTGTCCTTCCAGTACGTTCTCCCATCTCAGCCAAGGAATTCTGTAGTTCTGTCAGAGTGCTCATTGGGTTCTTGGTCACCTCCCTGACCAAGGTCCTTCTTGCCCAGTTGCTCAGGTTTGGTCAGATGGCCAGCTCTTGGAAGAGTGTGGATAGTTCCATATTCTTTCCATTTCCTAATTATGGAGCTTGCTGTGCTTTTGGGAACTTTCAGCACTCTAGAAATTGTTTTATACCCTTCCACAGATCTATGCCTCTTCACAATTCTATCTTGGAGTTCTACAGAAAGTTCCTTGGACTTCATTGTAGAGTTTCTGCTCTGACATGCACTGTCAACTGTGGGACCTTATATAGAAAGGTGTGTTTCTTTCTAAATAAGGTCCAATCCATTGAATTGGCCACAGGTGGACTCCACTAAAGTTGTATAGTGACATCTCAATGATTATCAAAGGAAATTGGATGCACCTGAGGTCACTTTGGAGTGTCATAGCAGAAGGGGTTGAATACTTATTGATTCAAGACATTGGAGCTTCTCATTTTCAATTATTTAGAAAAAATGCTAAAAAATAAATTCCACTTTGACATTATGGGGTATTATGCATAGATCAGTGGAATTTTTTTTCTCAATTCAATCCATTTTAAATTGAAGCTGTAACAACAAAATGAGAAAAAGGTTTATGAATAAAGATGCGCGAGCCAGTACCAGAAATAGCCGTGAAAGCCCAAGCTATGACACTACCTACCTCCACCATACTTTACAGAATAGGTATGCTTTGGATCATGTGCAGTTGCTTCATTTCTCCACACCTTTGCCTTTCCATCACTTTGGTAAAGGTTTATCTTGGTCTCATCTGTCCATAAAACTTTGTTGCAGAACTCACTGGCTCACCTCTGTACTTCTTTGAAAATTATAATCTAGCCCTCTATTTTTGGTGCTGATGAGAGGTTTGCATCTTGTGGTGAAGCCTTTGCAATTCTGCTGTCAAAGTCTTCTGTGAATGGTAGATTGTGATACATTCACCTCTACACTCTGGAGGTTATTGGTGATGCTACTGACAATCGTTTCAGGGTTCTTCTTCACAGCTCTGATGATTTTTAGCTCACCTGGAACTAAGTTTAGGGGAGCTTTATGGGATGGCGCGTCTTCTGTCCACCAGTCTGTCCATCCATAAACACTTGCAACTTCTTATCCGAAACCGCTGAAGGGATTGTGACCAAACTTGGCAAAAATTATACTTGTTCTGTTGTGACTAAAGTTTGTTCATGGCATAAAAAAAAAATCGGGGGCTAAGGGGGTTTACCGGGGGTCAAAATGGATCCAGGTTTAACCCCCCCCCAGAATAGGAATTTGCTTTTTCCTCTGAAACTACACACACTATTTCGATGAAACTTGACCACAACCTTTATCACCCGTGATGTACTGAAGATTGTTCACAGCACCGAGAAAATCGAAGTCTAAGGAGGTCTACTGGGGGTCAAAGTGGGTCCAAGGTTGACCCCCCCCCCAAAATAGGTATTTGCTTTCTTCTCTGAAACTACACACACGATTTTGATGAAACTTCGCCACAACCTTAATCACCCATGATGTACCAATGTTTGTTCCAGGCATTATAAAAATTGGGGTCTGAGGAGGTAGACGGGGTGTTTCTCCCGGTGAACAGTGCTGCGGTGAACACCCAGACTCTTCCTAGGAGGTATACGCCCCCCAAAATAGGAATTTTTTTTGTTTGTTTGTTTAAAGTCTTATGATTATGTTCGTATGATTCGACATGGTGCCCTGTCTTCGAGCAACCATTGAAATTGGTTTAAAATGCCTTTAGTCAGTGCAGTATACTGTTTATTCTACCAGATGAGCACCAGGGTTATTGCCCCTATATTTCTGTCATCAACTGCAGTTCCAGGATCTGGAACTGGAACTTTGCCCCTATATTTCTGTCATCAACTGCAGTTGTTTTGCTTGGCTGACCTGACCGTTGTCTATTGCTAAGTACACTAGTGCTTTAATTATTTTTCAAGATATTCCAAATTGTTGTATTTGCTATGCCCAATTTTTGTGCTATGGTTCTATTTGAATTATTCTGTTCTTTCAGCTTCAAAATTGCTTGTTTTTGTTTCATAGACAGTTCTCTGGTCTTCATGTTGGTTTGTACCTACAGACTCCGAAGGCAAAAGCAAAGGCTAAAACCAATATTAGACATTCACAGCTCTTTTATGTATCAATGATCAATGCAACAACAAACACCTGAGCAACAAGAAACAACCATCAGTCATTTGTTCCAATACTTATGCTCACCAAAAATGGAGTTACTGAACATAAAAAGTGCTATTGTTCGACAGTGGTAAAACATACTGTATATACATAGAAATTCCAATAAATAAAATCTGACCATCTGCACTCTTGCCTTAATCTTTTCTTTAATATTTTTAATATTAACCTTTTGATCTCAAATCCATAGTATATATCAATAATAACAAATTTGACTTCACTGTTGCAATACAATACTTGTGGAGGGCACTGTATATGGAACAAACAGTTTCAAATGGAGCACCTCTCCACCATTAGAGCATTTAAATTGCACCAGGTGTGGCAATAAATGTGAATTTTTGCTCTCAGCTTGCCGGCTCGATGACAGAAGACACCATTTGCATTTTTGCTACCTGCATCCCTACCCCGTTTAGAATCGCGTGTGGACATAAGCAACTTGGAAGTGATCATTAAATTGTTGACATATAGGAAGCAGAATATATTTTGGTTTCCTGCATGATAAAATCAAGCCTGGTGTTGGCTTAGTGGTTAGGGTGCCGGCTTGGGATCCTAGGATCCTGCGTTCAAATCCCGGTCGATTGCTGAATTAACGCCAGGGGGGTTGACTCAGCCTGTCATCCTTCCGAGGTCGGCAAATTGAGTACCAGTTCACTGGTAATTCCCTGTGTGTCGCAAGAGTCGACTAAGGGTTGGTGGCAGGAAGGGCATCCGGCCGTAAAACATTGCTTCAAAAAGGGGACAACGGTGCCCAAAAAAGGCCAACCTCTGCTCTGTGGGGAAAAATGGCCTCCAAAGGTGGTTCTACATGATAAAATCCACAAGTATTAGGGTCGTACAAAAAATGGCTTGTTTAAAATTAGTATGCAAGAGTTTCTCGTCGCGCCATCAGAAAGGCATCACTGCAGAGTACTTGTGATCTGTCTTTGCAAGCCAGTTTGAAATACGTCAGCAGTACCTAGTGATGAAACCAAGGAGCTTGATACGAGTAGGAAGCACTTCTTTAAATACTACATTTTTCCAAGCAGTATTCCTGGAGAAGCAAATTTCTAGAGTGAGGCTTACCAGAGTTGAATGTTATGTATAAATTGGTCGACAATTTTATATTTATCTGCTTTGGTTCATTAGATGGAGATGAAGCAGGAGCTTGTACTTCACAGGAATTAAAAAGGGTTTTCCATAAAGTAATATATCAGGAACATGAATAGGAACTAGACAGCACTTTGAAGAATACTATCTTGAAGGTGTAGCATGGGAGAGGGAATGATAACGTGCTGCTGATAAGTAGGCATGATAGAGATGAACATGATAGAGCAAATGGGTGCCAGACAATGCAAAACACATCAGGCATATACCCAGAGGAACGGCCAAATAAGGTTAGGGTCGTTTCTCTGGGTATATCCCATATGACCTGTACAAAGTCATGGTAGTGTCTCTGGACATATATTTCAGATTCAGACAAAGGTACATAGCTAACATTAATTGTTCAGGGTTAAAACTAAAGAGTTAGTCCATGATGAAGGACTTAAGAGAACCACTCATTCATTCCTTTTCCAGACCTGTGGAACCAACTTCCACATCTCTCTTCAATCTCATCCTTCCTTGTCTCCAGGTCTTCAAGACAGATGTTCACCACCATCTCAGATTGTCCCCAATCCAAAACCATGATCTTTTCTATACCCGTTAAAGCACCCTCACCCCTCCCCAAAAAATTGCTTATGTATCCATCTTGTCCACCCTTTGCATTCTCCCTTACCCCTCATCATTACTATACCCCTTGTTTGTCCGTTTCCGTATATTTCTCCCTCCGCCCTGCTGTTGGCGCTTCCCACTTTCTCCTGCTGTTCCCTCTGCTATATTGTGTTCTGATTGGTTCTGTGTCATAGCTCTTCCACGAACCAAGACCAAGCAGTTTCACCCACCTCCCCAACCCCCCATTCAAACAATGCTCCCACATAGTGGAGCCGACATTCACGGCATTTTCCAGGAATGTATACCTCGCGAATGTTGGGGTCTGACTGTATGTGTGTGTGTGTGTGTGTGTGTGTGTGTGTGTGTGTGTGTGTGTGTGTGTGTGTGTGTGTACGTATGTGTATATATATATATATATATATATACATACATACACATAAACATAGGAATTTCAAAACGCACCTGGTCACAAATGTGCCTCGCTGACCGGGTCTTCAGTCTAAGTCCTTCAGCATCATCTCGTTTTGGCCCTTCAACGTTGATAGTCAGCTAAGGTGGACCAGCAGGGGCACATTTGCCTCCACATGCAGCAACTACACTTGTATGCAGATGTACCCCCACCCCAAGTCAGCGAGAACACAAACTACCACAACAAAACAACAGCTTCCACTCCCAAAATCCACAGCACCAAAAATACATGGTGGAAAACCCTAACCCTAACACCACTCAACAGCAGAAAAAAAAAAAACACACACACACACACACACACACACACACACACACACACACACACACACACACACACACACACACACACACACACACACACACACACACACATATATACATACTGAAGAAACAGACTAGTTAGACTGTTATGTCACATTGGATGAACTCCATAGTTGTTTATTTTATTTTTTGCATAGTCAAAAAAAGTATTGTTTTAAAAAAAAAGGCTTGTGGAAGGGCGAACACAGAAGGAACAAGAGGCAACAGAACAAAAGAACAGCAGAAAGAGGGGGAGTGGGGGGGGGGGGGGTAAATGCCAACAGCAGGGATAAGGGACAAAATAGACGGAGACTTCGACAAACATTGGGTGTGGTGATAAATGGCGGGGGGGGGGGGGGGCAAGAATGGATGTATGGGGTGGACAAGATGGATACAGAAGGAAACTCTTGGGAAAGAAAACTGGAAATTTGAAGGTGGCGGGATTGGGTGGGGGGTGGGGGGGGGGGCTAATGGTACCCACCCCCAGCATGTTTGCAAAATCAGTATATATTGAACTTGAGATGGTGTTACAGCATCAAGTGGCGAGTTCTGGACAAAGGTCAAGCAGACCAAGCATGATTATGTCTGTGAATTTTTTTTTACTGGAAGTCATCAAGCAAAACGTTTGATTTAATAATAAGTATAACTGAATTCTTTGACGTCGTGGCGTCAACCAATATGTTTCCGCCCACATTATTACATCATTATACATAGTTGTACGTTCACAAGTTAGCGCAATAACATAATTTCTACCGAACCGGGACCTTTGACCTCTTGACCCGAAAATCGAATTAGTTCATCTTTACATCATTATACATACATGAAGCAGTTCTTAAGTTATTGTGGTAACTAAAACCCTATCACGGTCGAATGTACGGATGGACAACTCGGAAACATAATTCCTCCGGCGACTTCGTCAATGGAGGCATAACAATTTTGGACTTGTCCTCACAGAAAACAATAATTACTTGTCAGAATTATTCATGGGAAATGTGGCCAGCCTGCACCTAAAACAAAGTGAAAAACGTTTTGGGAACATCCTTCCGCCATATGGAAAGCCGAAATAAGCTAATTTCTGGCATATTTGTCAATGCCGTCGGGTGTAAACATTTTGTGACTCGTCTTTGCATATATTGGCAGGAAAAGCAAAAAATAAAACCAACACAATATGGCATTTATTTAATCACTACAGCTGTTATAGCAATGTCTGAAGTTACTCAGCGGTCTGCTGCAGGGCAGGTTGTGACAAGATTCATTTAACCTGCACAAACAGTTCCCATTTCAGACTGCACCTCAAGGTAATTACCAGAAAGCATGGAAGAGGAAATAGTTGTGTCAAAATCCCAGAGAAAGTACAACATAAAAACCAGGCGATGTCCAGCATCAAAAAAATGCCTGCACCCCATAAATACTAAACCCTTCGACTCGGAAGATTTTCTTGCGGAGGCAACTCAATACATGCATGTACCAGGTACCGTGAAGAACATTATTTTGAGCGCAGTCTACATTATTTGAGCATCGAGGATCCACATCTGGTATTATCACAACCATAACTGACAAAGATTAAGCACAGCAGATGAACACTTTGTGGAATTCTTGATACGCAGTGCAATGCTGGCTTATTGAGGAGGACACTGGATTTGCATCCAATAGGTTGTGGGTTCAAACGCAGCTGGAAGCAGCAACGACGGTAGGGATTTGGATTGTCAGCTTCAGGAAGTCAACTTTGTCTCAGGAGAACTGACATATGTCACTGTCGGAATTGTGATTAAAAAGAACAAAACCCATTGACCCAATGATTAGAGCAGGCATGATGGGCCGAACAGCTTCCGCCTCCTCTGGATTTGTACACACGTACACACGATGCGAACTTTGGATGTACACACAACGGAATAAAATTAAATGGCATATGAAAGCATAATCATCCGGCGCATGTGAAGTGAAAAGCAGGGTTAATCAACTGAACACCTGAGCGGAAGAAGTACTTAAGTCACATTCTTGGGCAAAGTGAGTTAGAACCAGGAACTCCATTTACAGTATAGTCCATGTGTGTTATTTTGTGACTTAAGTACTTCTTCCACACGGGTCTTCAATTGGTTCATGTCCGTCTGTCCGTATTATTAGTTTATGATGGAGGAACAACTTATATAAATCGAATAAATTGAAACATGAATAGGAAGACAAGTTTGCCGTTTTACAGTACTTTGGTTAATAATTTGTCCCGATCGCACATGCGCAGAAAGGAGCGGGATAATATTTGTACTTTGCCTGCCTGGCAATGAAACAACATTGAAAATCATTCCAAACATGACACTTATTGTTTTTAAGGACGTCATAAAGGTCACAAACAACAGGCACGAATAACTAATTAATGTGTTAAATAAGGTGGTGTAAAAGACTCTGCATCGACAGCAGTAAACTTCTGAAAAAAGTTTTTCTTTTCCCAACTGCCTTTAAAATCTTTATTTCATTTCAACTGAATTGCATACTTGAACACGAGAACACAAATCGCCTTCTTGTAACTTTCAAAAACCTTCCGTTTAGTAGTACTCGGAAAAATATTCATGCCGTCTCATGCCCTGGGGGCAGCGTAATTGTTAGATTCTTGCATTCAGACAAATATTGTTCGTTTTAGTGAAAGACGTAAAGCAAGAGTTTAGAAGACTCTTCCAATGTCTTTTTTTTCTCAAGAATGCATCGGGTAAGGTGTTCCATGAGCTCTCTAGATCCAGAAGTCACAAATTTGAAGCATCATGGCAGGGAGCACCGTATTGCTAGAAGAAGGTGCTGTCTGAAAGATTTAATCATCATAGTTCAGGGACAAGAAATTCTGCAAAGTAACGTTTACCATTGACCGTCGCTTATTGAATAAAAAGAAAAGAGAAAGGACCAATGATGCGTGACCTCTTGAGAGCACACCATTAGGTGGTGCTACATGGTACACATTTACATAGAGAGTTTACGCCCCTCTCCCGGTCCCCCGTGCCCCCACATAAGGCCGCAGCCCCATAGCCTATGTTACCCCCCAGACAAAGTTGTATTTATACCCCGAGTAAAGTATATAAGCATTTATAGCTGGAATACCCAGCGTTGCTCAAGCGAAAAAGAAACATTAACATATTTGAAATGAGGGCAAATATAATGGAAAAGCAATTACATCCAAATTAGAATCCATCACAAATGTCAAATCATCATTTCACCTTTTCGTTGAATATATGCTGGTGAGTGTGCCGTTCATCACGTTTCTGAGTTAAGTACGATGACGTTCAGGAAGAAGAAGAAGCCTTACCACTAAATTCGACCCCTTCCGGAATTGTTTTATTATTTGCGTTCAAATATCTGGTGATTGTTTCGTATTTATTTATGCGAATGTGTGCTTGTATATAACTGTCAATAATCAAAAAGGCGTACGCACTATAGAGCGATAAAAAAACAAACAAACAGGAAAAACTTTTTCATAAAAACGTTTCGTTTTTTTTTTTTGCTTAAAACAATCCCAAGCAGTCACTGATGAACCTCTGAAAGTTTGATGAAGATCCGTTCAGCCATCTCTGAGAAAAATGGCGACAAACAGACAGACCAACGGCTGTCTTATATAGTAGATTTACAGTTTGCTCCTATCAACTGTACGTCCAAAGTTGTTAAAGTTTAAAGTTGCACAAGGACGTTATGAATTGAACAAAACGTATGCTTTTATCGCTAGAGATTGCATATTGTAGCATGTTTTGAATTTGTTCAACAAGACAATATGTCTTCCAGGTATTTTGCACAGTTGTTGGCTAAGCGGGTGTTGGCTTAGCGGTTAGGGTGCTGGCCTGGGATCCCAGGATCCTGAGTTCGAATCCCGGTCGATCATTGAATTAACGCCAGGGGGTTGACTCAGCCTGCCATCCTTTCGAGGTCGGCAAAATGAGTGCCAGCTTGCTAGGATGAATAAGCCATTCAGGTATCCTGCGTCGGAGTGGTGACCCGTCCAGGATTGTGCCCAATAGCCAAGGAAACTGCTTTGGCAGGCCTGTGCATCATCACGGTGCAAAAAGGAATGGTCATCATCATCAAGGATGGCAGGCTGAGTCAACCCCTGGCGTAAATTCAACTATCGACCGAGATTCGAACTCAGGATCCTCGGATCCCAAGCCAACACCCAGCCAACCTTTTGCACAGTGTATTCGTTTTAGCAAGAGATAACTTTTCAAAAATTGTTATTGTAATTACAGAAGCAAATGAACTTTTAAAAGTGGAATAAAAATACATTCTGAACTACCCAAACTGCTTTGGCACAAGACCCTTTGGGAAAAGGAAAACCCGTGGGGTAACATATGCTCGTATTTGGCTACACATCGAGTTTGTGCGATACACGTGACTAATTAGCGCTGCTGAGAATGGATTTGCTATGTGGAGCGCTGCCAATGGGTCTGAATGATGCCACCAAATGTCAATGCACGTAAATATTCGGACATCAACGGTCAATTTGAGAGGATAAACGTGTGTATTGAGGCCGAGATGTGAAAGTGAGCCAAGTGACCACTTCAAAACGTATCCTTTGGTTTAGAGCACTACCTAGGACGAGGAAGCACCCACCATGTATGTGTGTGTGTGTGTGTGTGTCAATGGAGGTGGACACTTTGAACCCTGGGACGGGGCTCAGTTCCACCTTCTGAAACCTCTATGTGGAGATAACAATTTGTGTGTATGTTTTGTGCTGCCTTGAAAGGAGATGAATTTGGGACTGACAGACTACCTTGTTTTGCCCCAAAACAAACATAAAAGTGAAATCGACATGTAGGACACGGTAAAAAGTCGACGTGCCAAATGAAAAGGAGGAGACATTTTTCAGCCACTGGTTTTATAGGAAGTCTCAGGCCACTGATGCAATATCAAAGTGATAAAACGATGGGTGCCAGCTTCTATTAAAAAGACAGCCAACTGTACACTCAGACAAATGCAGCGTCAGATAACCCTAAACAATTTATGGTGTAATAACACCAGATAAAAATCAGGTTAAAAACACCATACCGATATCTCCCTGATCATGTGAGCAAAGGATCACGTGTGAAGAAGATTCGTGTTCAACAGCTTTGAAATGTCACGTCAATTTACAATCTGTTTTTGTAAAAGTAAAATGACCTTTACAAAAATAGATTTGGATCTGTCATAAGATGTGAGAGAAATTCTATGAGGATTTTATGATTATATACATCAAGTCGAGAAAAGTTCAATACCCGTTGACGTCAAAAGATGCATCAGCACGGAGCCGATAAGAGCGCAGAAGGGAGCGTCGACAGCAGCACGCCGAAGGAGATAGGCACACAAAGTCCGCACCTTGGACTAATACAATATAGATGGACAAATCAACATTTTAAAAGTGGAGGTGGAACGTCAGGTCTCAGCAATGTGAGCCACGGGTTCCCGAGAGGAATATCGATGATGCTTGCAAAGAAAGAGAGCATAAAATGCTGGATAATTTTAAATCTGAAGTTTATGCTGGCACCCAAAACTATGGGGGCATAAGTGTAATTGACATCAAACACGTTGGAAAAAAGTTCAGATTTTAAAAAGATCAGAAAAAATTGCAAAGGCCATTGCAAACCCCATGACAGAACATGCATCTCCAGCGAGGCTGCACATGGGCCTTGGTGAAGGCCCCACGCCTACTCGGCGAGACACAAAGACCTGTCTGCCGCGCTGCTGGAAAGACGGCCACTGGCTTCCCGACTGGACAGGCCGGCACCAGAACAGGAGTCCGCCCAAGCTATGGCTTCATGCCAGGCCAGCAGGCTGGGTAAGCTTTACAAAAAGCGGGAGCCTCAAATACCCATGGGAGGAAACGGTCTCTGAGCTAATCTCCATAGTTTCCCATTTGGGAACAAGGCACTTGTAGTTGATGGGAAGTAGAAGGTAGAGGCGAGGTGGGAGGGGGGTCAATGTTTTAATGTTTTCTTTTAACGATCCCCCCCCCCCCCCCATCCCCCAAAACAAAACAAGACAAAACACACAAACACACACACACACGTATTCAGTTAAACTACTAAAGTAACCTTTCAAGGTCAATTTGGTGTTGATGGCAATTCGTTCAGTTCTTTTGGAATCCAATACTGATTCTTCTTCAGTGGGAGTTAAAATAGCCTCGCCCCTTATGAAGGTTTATATTTACTTATACGCAGCCTATGGCTGTTTGTTTGCGTCATTTTCTTGGGGCACGACTGTGCCGCTCATGCAATGCCACCTTACCAGCTAGCTGGTACTCATTTTGCCGACCTTGGAAGGATGGCAGGCCAAGTCGACCCACCTGGTATGAATTCAAGGGCACGAAAGGGGCTTGAACTCACGACCCGAGGATCTTAAGCCAGCCACCTTCCCCTCTCCCAAAAGTCACTTCCCCACGTGTGCTGCACAATGGTACGATGACTCGGTCGATACAATCCTTTCTTTCCTGACCACCTCTCTGTGGGCGCTATTGCGGGTAATGCGTAAACAGGCCTATGGCATATTATACTTCAACACCATCTGAACTCAACACAAGTGGATGATTAATAAGCACCAAAACTGTTCATCAACAGCTAGGGGGATGATGACGAGTCTTTAACAAACAATTATTCCCACCTCGTGGCGTTGCCTGGGAACATTTTTGGCTCCAGTCTTTCACCAACTAGCTGGCCCGATCTTACATTTGACCAAGTAGGTTAGAGCAGGAATTTGGAATTTGGCGAAGGTGCTGGCGATAACTCGCCCACTCTTCACGAAGTACACCGTGGGATCTTTAACTTCCACCAACTAATGCCGGCAGACGGGACGTCCAGTTTACACACATTGATTCCTCAAAATGTGAAGTTCAAACCCAGCCGATACAGCTCAGGGGCAAGTGTGCATACCCTCTAGGGTGTCTTGTAGGCTGACTGTTCTAATTTGAATCCCTCCTCAACTCCACTTTGCTTTTGTGGAATCTTATTTTGAGGATGAACAGCACAAGATCCAAAAGGATGACCAAGAGCAACCGTTGTCTGGAGACTGTTTTGGCAACCCTGAATTGGCCTTTGGGCAGAATACCAGAGACAGACCAGTATGAGAACAAACCAGAGCTTCTAGGGAAGCAGAACTCAACTGAACTGACTGGACAACCTTAAAGTAGGTCAGTTGTCTGTACGAGATTTGACTTAAGATAGCAACCTACCTTGTGTGGTAAGAGTCTCACACACCAAGTTTGATCAAAATCCATAAATATTTGTGGACGTTAAAGTCTTAACGTCGTTTCGGAGCTGAAAACAATATGGCGGCCTATGGCGGCCATTTTGTGATGGATCGGGTTGGAATGCAATAGCAACCTACCTTGTGTGGTCAGGGTTAAACATCCTAAGTTTGATCAAAATCTGTTATTATTTGTGGACGCTAGAGTGTTAACGTCGTTTTCATGACCAAAAACAAAATGGTCGCCAAAGTCCGCCATTTTTCAACGGATCGGGCTGAAATGTAATACCAACCTGGTCCTTGGGGTAAGGATGCTGCATGTCAAGTTTGATCAGACAACACACACAACATGCATTTTAAGGCCATTTTCCCTGCTAGAGCGGGGGTTAGCCTCAAGGTTAGCCTCAAGTTTGATCAGAATCGGTTGATATTTGTGGACGCTGGAGTGTTAACGTCGAAAAGTTAACGGACGACAGACGACGATGACGACGACAGACGACGGACGCCGGAGGGTTCAGTATGTGATGAACTCAACTGGACGGTCGTCCAGTTGAGTTAAAAACATAATGATGTAGGATCATTATTTATTCTCCGAAATGCCAGATTATGTTAATGATGATATTTATAGATATAATATAAATGGGATTTATGATAATAATTTTAAATTTTGCATCAGTATTATTACACAAATTAAATTAACTTTTCAGGGCAAAACATTCAATCATTCGGATTTGCTTTGTTTTCTCTGTGTTGTCCCTTTTGTTTCCAAGTGCGATACAAAGGAAGAGGTTTGAGATTACATTTAGAAATCAATTGTGGCAATGTTGACAGAAATTAGCGATCTTATCCTTAACAACATCAGTTTTATGAACTCGGTAAGAAATCCTACCTAATACAAGGCAACGATAAAAAAGAAGAAAAAAACAGAAACTATAACGGCACTCGGTAGAGTGCATACCTGTCAGGCTGAACAGTTAAAATTTGGTATCCCACCGAAAGGTCGCATCTGGATCCGTACCTGAAGCAAAATCGAATCAGCTTGTTCTTGTCACCTATGCAAATCCTCCACCTAATTTTGTCATAATCCATCCATAACTTTTTGAGATATCATGCTATGTATTGTTTTTAGGCCTATTACTAAATGGTGAAGAATCATTTGAATAATTGTAGTATCTAGATCCAGATCTGGATCTTCAGCAAAATATAATCAATTCATCCTTGTCATCCACACATCATGCCCACCAAGATTTGTCCGAATCTGTCCACAACTTTTTGAGACATCCTGCAGACAAACAGACACAAACAAACAAACAGGGGGGAAAACATAACCTCCATCCAGCTTCATTGTCAGAGGTAACAAAAAGTGTGCAAAAACAGAAATAGGAGAGAGGAAAAGAAAAGGTAAGGACAATGCATACATACATACATACATACATACATACATACATATACACGTATGAAGACACACATATACAGGTCCCAATATTCATTAGTAATTATAATGCAAAATAGTGCGGTTTGTCACATGCTTTACATTACCGATATGGTGTTGTGAAATTAAGTGCATGTATCCCTGTGCATCCATCCTGTGGCCAGCTTCAAAAAGGGGACCGAAAAACAACAACAACCACGGTTCCCGAAAAAGGCCAACCCCCGCTTTGCGGGGAAAAATGGCCTCTAAAGGTGGTTTTTTTTTTTTTTTAATCCCTGTGCATCGTAAGAGCGTGACCAAGGGTTGGCGTCAGGAAGGGCATCCGGCCATAAAAACATTGCCTCAAACAGGGCACCATGATTGTCATGGGGCCCACAAGGCTAACCCCTGCTCTAACGGGAAAAATGGCCTTAAAACGATCATTCATTCATTCATTATCCAAGTTAGGTAGGTGTTGGGCTAGCGGCTAGGGTGCCAGCTTAGGATCTTAGGATCCTGGGTTCGAATCCCGGTCGATCGCTGAATTAACGCCAGGGGGGTTGACTCAGCCTGTCATCCTTCCGAGGTCGGCTAATTGAGTACCAGTTCACTGGTAATTCCCTGTTTGTCGTAAAAGGCGACAAAAAGGGTTGGCGGCAGGAAGGGCATCCGGCCGTAAAACATTGCTTCAAAAAGGGGACCAACAAAAACAACAACAACCACGGTGCCCGAAAAAGGCCAACCCCCGCTTTGCGGGGAAAAATGGCCTCTAAAGGTGTTTTTATTTATTTATCCAAGTTAGGTAGGGAAAGCGAATGATACTGGAAAGACGGTGCACAACCTGTCTTATCTCTAAACCTCAGTTATTGCACACTCCCTGAGGAAACCTCCCATTACCTTTGGTGGTCCCTCCCTTACATCAGTATGGTATGGTATAGTTGGTATAGTTGGTTGTTATATATATAGTTGGTTATATATATAGTTGTTCGATCAGTATGGTATAGTTGTTCGATCAGTATGGTATAGTTGTTTGATCAGTATGGTATAGTTGTTCGCACTCTCCAGCGTGTATTTGTGGCAGAGAGAGAGAGAGAGAGACAGAGACAGAGACAGAGACAGAGAGACAGAGACAGAGAGAGAGAGAGAGAGAGAGAGAGAGAGAAGGAGGATGAGGATGAGCAAGAAATGCAAAGAGCAGTTTTCTGACAATTCACTTTTCCTGTGGAGCCCTGGGTTGACATGATTGCAGAGAGCCAGGGGATGTGCTGTGCACTTGCCATGTGACTGGAAATGGATGAAAATGCAGACACTAATGCAGCGCAGTGGATGACTGGGATTCAGCTCAGCGGGCGTGAGCAATGGCCCCTGCGATGGATGCTGGCTGAAACCGCTATCTCGGCAATGTGGCCACCTTGAGGACGAAGATGTGGGAATCTAACCAGTTTTCTTCCCTTCTCATCTCTCCCCTTCCCCCAAGACTCGTCTTTGTAAATACTGCTTCCCCCGTTTATTCCAAGATTAAAACTGCTTATTACAAGTTCGCTGTTCTTTTTTTTTTTTTGCCCTTCTATTTTACAGTTGTGGTTGACTGGTGGATAATTATACATGTTTCAACAACTGTCACGTCCCAGAAAATGACACTATTATAGTTAAAGAGCACATGCATCGTATGATGCCTGCTGGGCATATTTACTCACAAAACTCCAAACATTGAAGATATCCGAACTCGCTAATAAAGAAAGGTTGCATCATCAATACTCATTTCAATTACTTCCAAGTAATGCTCAGATTACATGAAACATTTCATATCACATTTCATATAGTTACATGAAAAAAACTGCATAATAGCAAGAAGTGCGATTCGAGAGAGAAAAAAAGATGATGAAACAACATCACCGCCTTTCTATGTCCCTACCATTAGGGTACAACTGACAACCAGGACATCTATATATAAAATAAGCTAATGCCGTCTGTCTGTCTGTCTGTCTGCCTGTCCCACTCTGAAACACAGAAACGGTCCTCAGAGAGAGAAAATATATTCAGCAAAAGTTGCTTCAAATTAATCCAAACATATAGGAAAATTATAAGTTTTTCAATCGGATCAAGAATTGAACTTGGGCAGTGTATAAGAACCGAACAACAGATCGCTGCTTCAATTGTTCCCGATTTTTATTCTGTTATGAAATATGCCACGATACATTTGCTGTTAATAAATATGATGATTTTGAAAATTAACAATATTCTATACAATATATTTAATAGGCTAATGCTGCCTGTCCGTCCCCTCTAAAACACGGAAATGCTCCTCGGAGATAAGCAATTACGTAAAAGTCTTTTATATTTATATCGTGGTATTTTGCTATTTTTACTGCAGGCTTCTAGCTAGTATACCTTAAACCAAAATTCTTGCCATAACAACCAAAATTCATATTACACCGAAACACAGGAACCACAACTACAGTTTAATACATTTGTCCATTTCAAAAAAGCCAATCAGTATCACAACAGACAAATATGAGGTCCACTGGACGTAACCTCAAGGGGTGAGGGAGGCTCTTGCTCGCGCTAATTATTGTACATGCTTTCCTCAGTTGGGCTGAATGCAAGCATGATAGCAACTTCTCCAGGACAAAAAAAGCCTCATTGGACATGGGCACACGCCTCAAAAATGTGACAAACAGCCGCTTGGAGGAAATGCCGTCACTTCCTGGGGGCACTCTGGGTACCAGTGACGCTACACCAATGGCATCGCCTTAATCATCGCACTCAGCGGGGCATTTAAAAATAAGGTGTTTCCTCCCCCTCATGGATGCCAGCATATGGGGATTGGCTGTGCTCTTATCCTTTTAAATGCTGAGCATCAAGCAAGGAAGCAGCACAAATATTTTTTGAAGTCTTTGGCATGACTTGACCAGAGTTTGAACCGCCGACTTCCCAGAATTGGAGTTGAAGTTCTAACCATTACATGTTGATTTGCTTCTTTAAAGTAATTAAAATTACATTTTTTATACAGTGATCTGAAACCCATGGAGGAGCTCCTATGTGCATGTGTGTGTATATATATATATATATATATATATATATATATATATATATATATATATATGTATGACTCCATGGTAAGATCTCCAACCTTTAATTGAACAAACAATGACTCAACGTTTCGATTAACAACATGTGAAGCCACACGCCTCCGTTAATCTTCCTCAAGAGTGATAAAATCATCTCAACATCCCCTTATATGCAAAGTGGGTGGGGTATATGCAAAGTGGGGTGGGCAAAGCTGGACAGCCAATGAAACCGTATCACACCGCTCTCGTGAACGGAGACGTTACTGACAAAATTCAAAAATCAACCGCATATTAACGGCTTAAAATAATCCTGTAAGCAATGCTGGATTATAACTCGTGTTTAGAAAATCAGGAACAATCATTACATTTAATTAAAAGTTAAACTTGTAAACAATTAAGTTGTAAATTAAATTAAAACTGTAAATATATTAAAGCAAAATTTTTTTTAAGATAAAATAAAATTGCCATAATTGGCCATGGAGTCATTTGGATTTACTCCCAACCGCAAATCTTTGCATATATATATATATATATATATATATATATATATATATATATATATATACACAGTGAAACCTTGACTTACGAGTTTAATTCGTTCTGTGACCGAGCTCGTAACTCAATTTGCTCGTTTCTCAAATTAAATTTCCCCATTAAAATGAATTGAAATGCTATTAATCCGTTCCAGCCCCCCAAAAACCAGACCAATTTTTTTTGAAATATGTATATAAAAATATCTCGCGCTTTATATTTCACCTGTATGCAGCATACAAGTTGGCAGGATGGCCTGGACTGGAGGTACGCACACTTGACTCTAAACTGTCCAGCCTGGGTTTGAATCCTGACCCAGCTATAACCTGTCATGTCGGTGTTTCACAGGCAGGGTGATTCATCAATGTGTGTACCGCTAAACTGGGCGCCCCGTTTGCGTCCCATTAGTTGTTGGATGTTAAGGATCTCACCGTGTCTTCCACAAAGAGAAGGCGAGCTATCGCCGGCACTCTGAACAAGTTGTGGTCTGGCATGCTCTTCTCCTCTGCCGTTATATACATCCTCCTCGGCATCTTTTTCCAGAAGAGCCCTGTCTCGTCACAGTTGAAGATTTGCTGGGGGATGTATCCTTCGGCTTCTATCAGTTCGGCAAAAGTTATAATAAAATCTTCAGCTGCCTTCACATCCGAGCTTGCTGCCTCACCATGCCTGACGACGGAGTGAATGCCGGTCCTCTTCTTAAAATTATGAAACCATCCCCGACTGGCTTTGAATGACTCTTCCGATGCCTCGTCCGTTGATGTTCCCGCCGTCTGCTGCACCAAATCCCCGTAAATGTCTCGTGCCTTCTCACAGATGATGCTCTCGGTCACGGTATCTCCTGCGAGCTGCTTCTCCGTCAACCACACAAACAACAACTTCTCCATCTCTTCATGGACAGAGGTCCGGAGCTTTGAAATAATCTTAACGCCCTTGGCTGGCGTTATAGCCTTTATCGACTCCTTCTGCTTCAAAATCGTACATATCGTAGAAGTACTACGATCGTACTGCCTCGCCAAGTCGACAACACGCACACCTCGCTCATGTTTTTCGACGATTACGTGTTTTATATCCAAGCTCGCTCGCTCGTAACTCAGATCTCGGCTCGCATCACAAAGCAAAAAATCGACCGAGCAACAACAACAACAACATGCATTTTAAGGCCATTTTCCCTGCTAGAGCGGGGGTTAGCCTTGCGGTCCCCATGACAATCTTCTCCATTTTGCCCTATTTTCTGCATCTCTCCTTGTTAACCCCCTTGCCCGCATTTCTTCTTCCACCATCTTTAGCCAAGTCTTTCTCGGTCTTCCCCGTCCTCTACTTCCTTCTACATCAATTTCCATCACTCTTCTCAACCAGTCACTTTCATCCTTCCTCAACACATGACCAAACCATCTCAGCCTGTTCCTCTTCACAGCATCAATCACAGGCAATATTACCATCATCTTTCGCAATTCATCATTTGTCTTCCTCTCTCTCAACGATACTCCGCACATCCATCGAACCATTCGCATTTCCACCCTTTCCAGCCTTCGTTGCTGCTCTACGTTCATTACCCATGTCTCGCTCCCATAAATCATAACACTTCTCACACATGCAGCATACACCTTTCCCTTCAGCTTCAGCGACACTCTCCTCCTCATCAGCACGCCACTCAGTTCCCGAAACTTCTTCCATGCACATCTCACTCGAGCAACCGTTGCCGAGTCTGATCCACCTTCTCCATTCAGCATGTCTCCGAGGTAGCAAAATGTTTTCACACCTTCCAGCTTCACGCCGTCTCCAAGATCCAACTCAACATTTCCTCCATCTGCAGCTCCCTCTGTGCACACCTTACATTTGAATGTAGCTGCCACACTGGTAAATGACCCTCTCAGACCACTACATTTTTGATGAACCCACTCAGCGCACATTGTACATTGAATGGAGTTCACTCCGACACCCTTCCTGCACACAGCACACGGCCACCTCCCAGTTCTTTCCACCTCACCACATGCTTTACCACTTGCCATCACCTTCGTCTTTCCGATATTCACCTTCAGACCTTTTGTCTCCATACATTCCTTCCACTTGTTCATCTTTTCCTTCAGTCCATCCATACTTTCCGCAATCAACACCAGATCATCTGCATACAACAACTCCCACGGTAAACCCTCCTTTACGTTCTGAGCCAGCACCTCCATCACAGCTACAAATAGTAGTGGACTTAGTACCGACCCCTGATGCACTCCCACCTTCACCTCAAACTCACCACTGTTCCCGTCCTTCGTCCTTACAGCTGTGCGCGCTCTTTTGTACATTGCCATCACTACTCTGATCAACCATTCCTCCACTCCTAACTTCCTCAATGCCCATGTCAATACTTTGCGTGGAACCCTATCGAATGCTTTCTCCAGATCAACAAACCCAGATCCAGATCTGACCCAGATCCAGACCCAGATCTCCAGATCAAAGAATATAAAAAATCGACCGAACGACGGCTCGTATTTCGGAAAACTCGTAAGTTGGTGCACTCGTAAGTCAAGGTTTCACTGTATATATATATATATATATATATATATATATATATATATATATATATATATATATATATATATATATATATATATATATATATATATATGATGCGTCAGCGAAAGACTTCAGTAGATTTTAGTGCAGTTTTATATGAATTACAAGAGCATTGATAGACAATGGACAAATTCAAATGGTGTGCTGTATTTATTTTAAACCCGAGTTCTCTACATTGAGCAATGTGTGTAGAAGATAATGTTAACATGTGAAATTTTATGTATATTAACAGTGAGGTAAGGTTAATAGAGAAGCTTATACATGAATCAAATGCAGGACAAAGCCATTGCTAAACACCAGTGTACTTTGACGCTAATGACAAGGATGTTAGTAAACGATAGTTAAACGCGTAGATGTACATATATGGGATTACATGTATATGGGATTAGAGACTGGGTTGCTCGAAACATGAGCCCAGGATTCTGAAGAGAACGCTACCAGTTGTGTTGCATCATACAGTGCAAGCTGATAAATATCAACTGTAAGGTTGCAAAGAAAAAGTTGATATTAACCAGAGGTTGACAATACGCCGCAACAAGCTTTGCAACTCTCAGAGTGTTTACAATTCTTTCCAGCAGGTGGGAAGGCGAGCAACGGAGTCACTATTATTCCACCTTGTTCTTATGACATCTGATAAAAAGAGAAATAATGCTTTTGGTACACATGGATAATGTTAATTATAAACAAAGTATTCTTATTTTATAAAAGAAAAACCGGTCTAATTTACATCAAACTAGAGCGAAGTCCATGGCACGCCATCACAAATCCCCACCTAAAGCAAAGATGAAAGATGGCAAAAAGTTCCACCAGGAATGACCCAATATCAAGTTTTGAGTTCACGTTTTCCCCATTTTGACCCCTGTAACCCAAAGACAGGAGTCTAAGTTGAGCCAAAGTTAACCCTAAGTTGAGCATGAACTGGGAATCAAATACAAAAAACGTCACATATTTCAGGCACAGATCAATGATTTTAGATGGGGAGGTGGTGCAAAGATTGACATTGCACTGAAAAATATAATTTCGCCGAGCAGTGAGTGGAACAATTTTTGTGCGTGTTTCTTTTGTCATAAATTCTAAAGACTATTCTAAATATAGACAAAGAATGCTCTAATGCACTTGAAAAGAAGTACTCCAATGAAAAAAAAAAACTTTTGCCAAAAACATTTTCATTATTGTCCCATCAGTCAACATAGAAATCCAATAGAATGGAAAGCAGACATTGCATATAAGGAAACAAATGAAATAATCGTCAAAACAAATTGTTCTTACGTAAACTGCAACAATAAAGTTGATGTGTGACGTCACTTTGATTGCCTGATGAAATCTATTTAATCAGAGGATACATGAATAGCGTCTTTCAGGGATGTTTTCTTGCATACATGTCTACTACCCTCTCAATGTCTGACTCAATATATTTGTGCATATAAAACAACACCAAAGCATTGAATTGGCCATTGTTGTTGTTGTTCTTGTTGATTGTTCAATTGGGAAATTAAAATGACTTAACAGAAACTACACTGAAAATACCAATCTTCTTCAACAGCGTTGAGTAATTAACAAACACCGATTTTGTATTAGCACACTTCAAAAACTTAAACATAATTAAACCCGAAAAGCATTTTCTTAAATGTAATATTTACATTTAAATTTTTTGAGATGCGGTGCAATATTAGGTAGGCTTACCTATCTTATTGTATATTTAGTTTTTACAGTGGAACTTTTCAGAAAACTTTATTGCGAGACAGTTTCCCACATTCCGAGAGCACACATCTTCGGATATGCACACCTCAATACATGTGAAAAAAAAACGATTGCTTTTGATGGGAAAGAGGGGGGGGGGGTTTAGTGGGGGGAAGAGGGCGAGCTGGGTGTGCCTCCCCTGCATTTCGCACGTCCCTCAATGTTTATCGCACATAGTTTCATTTAAAAATAAAAATATTTTATGTGCTTGCAATAATTGCATTTTTGGTATTTGACCTTTTCACCCTAATAATAATAAATAACAATAGTCTGGTAAATACTGTACCGTAAAATGGGGTGAATAGGGACAGCAAGGTGAATAGGGACACAAACTGAAAAAAAGTTCGGAAACTTTTTTTCGCTGAAAATTGATAACCATACTGATTTGTTGATATTTGGGTTCAAAGTGTTCTCTTGTTTCTTTTAAAAGCAACTTATAGTCCCTATTAACCCCATACAAAATACAACAACAGGCATTTTAAGGCCATTTTCCCTGCTAGAGCGGGGGTTAGCCTTGCGGTCCCCATGACAATCTTGTAATTGCGCAGAGTCAACCCCTCCAGCCAGTGTTGGCACGTGATATCAATGGCCAAGAATAGCTGACTTTAGGGCTTATAATAAATAAAATAAATAAAATTCCTATGCAACAAACTTCAACACAGGCCATTAGGCCCATCAAGCGTGTGCAATGGTTGCCAACCTGTGGTTGTTTGTCTGTGCTCTATCCTTTTAAATGCTGAGCATCAAGCAAGGAAGCAGCACGCACCTTTTTTTCTTTTTCTTTAAGTCTTCGGTATTACTCGGCTGGGGCTTGAAATACCGACCTTGCAGACTCGGACAAGATGCTCTAACTATTACGACACTGATTAAATGTACCATAGTCTTCACGATCTATGGCAATGTTACTAATATTGGTGTTTAATGGTGTTACAAATCACTATAAATTGATGTAAGGATAAGTTAACTTTTGCTTCATTCGATTTTGCATAACCTCGAACATCAGATCAGATACGAAAATGTCATCGATCTGATCTCCTGTTGGAGGCTAATGTGACTGTGTTGGCAGTTACAGATCAAAATACCTGCCAGTTTTACCTGCTTGGAGCAATCATACACAGTCTTATTGGCATTTTGTTGGCATGTTTTGTGCTTTTCAGCAAAATACCTTACAGTTGTTGTGATGCAGGATGTGTGTGTGTGTGTGTGTGTGTGTGTGTGTGTGTGCGTATGTGTGTGTGTGTGTGTGTGTGTGTGTGTGTGTGTGTGTGTGTGTGTGTGTGTGTGTGTGTGTGTGTGTGTGTTCACTTCATAGTTGCGTGATGGAAGTGTTCCTTTTCTGGGGAGTGTTATACTCTCACAGGTTTTCTGCAGGGCACATGCGGTCCACAATCAACCCACAAAATTCAGAATCACTGCTCACCTGCACTCATTTGTTCATACTTATTCCAACCTGTGGAGCAAGCTTCCACATTCTCTTCAATCTCATTCCTCCCTCCACATTTTCAAGACAGCTGTTCACCACCATCTCAGATAATCCCCTAACCAAAACCATGATCTTTTCTACACCCGTTAAACCGCTCCATCCCCTTCCACCCCCAAAGCCACCTCACAAATTTTCAGTTTTTCCTTTCTGAGAGTTTGCTTCTGCATCCATATTGTCCACCACATTCGTCCTCCCTACTCCTCATTCCTCCCCACGCCCATTATTTGTCAAAGTCTCCCTCTATTTTGTCATTCAACCCTGCTGTTGATATCCCCCCTCTCTCTGTAGTAGCTTCGCTCAGTGCAGTAAAGTAGCTCTTCTACAAACCATGACCTTGTATACAAAAAACGACTACCTTCTTTCCTGTGTTGCCGATTTCCTCCACTCCCACACTTTGCAGCACAGAGCTGTCAACAGAAACCTCTCATCTCCGCTCCCAGGAGAGTCTGGAGTGCCTCAAAGAAACATCTTGGGTCAAGTTCTAATTTTAATATTAAATTAATGACCTCTGATTCTCAGGAAAACACTGTTTTCATTATTGCAGGTGACTCCACATCGAGCCATGCAATTCTGCATCCCACGAACAGGCAAGCAGAAGCTGCTTCACTCTGCTGACCTGGAATGAATAAGTGCTATGCTACGCTATGGTGCTGATCTACCACTTGCATCATGTCCATCAATGTTGGCAAATCTGATATTCTCACCTTTCCTCTCCCAAAGGATCATCAAACGAGCCCACTCATCTCTTTCCACATTCCACCACGAGAAGAGGTCCAGTCCCTCAAATTTGTGGGACACAATCAGCCATGACCTCTCCTGGGAAGACCACATATTAAAGCTGACCTCCAAATCCAGCCACAGACTGAACATGCTAAGATATGCCAAATCCATCATTGATAAAACTGAACTTTTCACAGCCAACAAGGCTTTTGTCCGTAGCTCAATGGAGTACTACACTCTTCTGTACGGGCTGGTGCCACCACTTTAAACCCGTCTCTACTGGACACTGGGGAAATCACTGGGAAATATAAATTGGCATTTCTCACAAAGTAAAAGCAGAAACACAGGGCCGACTGTACTCTTACCACAAACCGTTATTGGTGGCCTCTGTTTTCCACTGCTCTTACTTTGGCCTCGTTTTGGAATCCCCGTCATCACTCCGTCCATCCTCAGTCCCGACATGTCTGACATGTTGTTCCTGTTACCCCCCGCTTTATTGCACTCCCCAAATCAAGGCTTATGCTCACACTGGCTATCTGTTTGCTCCTCTTTTCTACTTGTAGAACGACCTTCCTCAGTCTGTTCAAGCCACTCTTCCATCCAGGGCTGCAAGTTAGGGGTACACTACAAGTCATCCTCCTACATTAATTTATCCTTACCCTCTTTTTAACCATTACGTTGTACTTACAGATGTACATTGTACATGGGATCTCCGCATCATATCAGAGCTAAGTGCTTAGATGGAAATAAAAAAAGGAGCAAACCCAAACTAAACTGGATAAATCAATTAAGAGTTTTAACTAGGGATCCATGTCTTAACTTGATGAAATGCCACTGCACAAAACGTTCAATAAAAAGCGTATTTAAAAAAAATTGAGCTGTATCCAACACAGAAAATTGTAAACAAGCTTTTCCAAAGAGCATGCATGTCTCCTAATGCCTTTTGTTCTAAACTAGATGGCCTAGAACAGCTAACGCCTGCACATGTACTTCTCTATCTCATCACTGACTTTCCCCTATAGCTATTCATATGCTCCACCATACTCCTCACCCACTTCCTCCATCTACCTCGTCACCCAGTCCACCAAATTATCTGGGTCATCCCTGAGTCTACTTAAAATTGAGCAATTTCAGGTATTCTATGACGCCATGTACTTTCATCAAGTCGATGGCTGGGTGGTGGCTGCCATAAAAATGAACATAAAGTTAAGTAATGGCAATAAAAAAACAATATACAGTAGAATTAGAACGGCACTCGGTAGAGCAGATACCTCCGCCAGGCTGAACAGTTTACGTTTTGTATCCCACCGATAGGCTGGATCTGCATCTGGACCTGAACCAAAAAACTTATTTGCTTGTTCTTGTCACCGACCAACTCATTCACCAAGTTTCGTCCGAAACCGTGCTGTATTACTGAATCGTTTTTTGGCCCTATCTTTCAATGGTGAAGAATCACTTAATTTACCTAACATAACCTCTGACCTTTACCAGCCAGGAAGGGCATCCGGCCATAAAAAAACATTGCCTCAAACAGGGAACCATGATTGTCATGGGGCCCGCAAAGCTAACCCCCGCTCTAGCGGGGAAAAATGGCCTTAAAACGATCATTCATTCATTCATTCATTCTTTACCCTCTTCACCCAAAAATCTCATCAGTTTATCTTTACATCATTAAACATACTTATACACCGAGTTTGAAGAAATCCCTTCAGCTGTTCTCAAGCATCATATTTTTACCTGACATGACCTCTGACGTTTGACTTATTGATACCAAAATCTATTCAGTTCATCGTTGCATCAAAATATATTATACTTAGACCAACTTTTGGTCAAAATCGCATCACTGGTTCACAAGTTAGCACAGTAACATAATTTTTACCTAACAGGACCTGTGACCTTTGACATCTTGACCCCATAATCCAATCAGTTTATCTTTACATCATTATACATACTTGTACCAAGTTTGACTCACTACCCATCAGCTGTTCTTAAGTTATCACAATAATGATAACCTATCACAGACGGACAGATGGACAACCCGGAAACACAACGTCCGTCCACATTAGGTGGTGGAGGTAAAAATGTAGAAATATAGCAATAGTGCTTTCGCTTCCGGATCTCCACAACACAGGCTTCAACATCGGCCACACGGTCAAGCTGCTTGACCTTTGCGCTGGTGCTCTTGGCTCTCCAGAGCCCTGAGCTCCCATGTTCACTCCATACTACTTGTTTTCATGCCAATATTTTGTTTCTTTGGAGGCATGTTTTTTTCTGCTATTGAGAAAACGTTCGTAATATGCAAGGAATAATTTCTGTCGATACCCTGACTGCGCCAAAGTTGGCCTTTAAATGCTGAGCCTAAAGCAAATGGGTCTCAATGTTGATGTTACAGAGAATTGTCAATGCTAAAACATTAGTTAAAACCAAAAACAGCATAGTATGATATTTCGTTCAGTTCAATGTTAAAAAGTAAGGTGATCGTAACCATCCCAACTTTCTATAAAATTCACTGCACACCGCGGGTATAACCACCAAGTTTCAAATCATTCCGTCCAGTGGTTTAGGAATGCATAAAAAACAGACAGACATGAGACAGACAGGCATTACACAAAGCAAATTTTAAGATGTACAGCAAGTCCTCGTTTATCACAAGGGGTTCCTTCCTAAAAACCCTTGTGATGTGCGAAATTGCGGTATGTGAAAAATATTTTTCCGTAATAAACCCTAGATGTATTAAAGGAGGGGAAGAGTGATGTGTTCATGGCTGTGAATTTTCGGGCTACTTCGGGTGGTTTTTTGTACATAAAAAAGTCGACAAATTGGGTTCTAATAGCAGGAACATTAGGAAAGTTTGTGAAGTCGTGGACACACTCAGACCATACCCTCCGCCACACTCCTTTCATTTTAGAGGCATTCGTCTCTTCCCAAGAATCCTTGATATTTTCTCAAGCACAGTAGATGCAGCGATTCCATGTACACGTCCAATTTTTGTTTTTCCTTCACCATGCTCATGTCTTTTTAAAATGTCAAATTTCACCTTTAACGTTACACTCTGTCACTGTTTCTTGATAAGAGGTGTGCATGGCGTGGCACTGCTGGATCTCTTGGTACTCAATGTACACAATTTGGGGCAGTTTCTAAAGAAATATGTAATGAAAATTGCATATGTACCGCTTTACACATACGTATAAGGTTTAACACAATGGCCGGTCCCGTTCACAGATTAATGGTCTGATGTTCGACGCGTTAGGGCATGAATTTGTAATTTGTTCATGGTGCTGGCGATAGTTTGTCTACTGTTTGAAAAGGACACTGTGGGATCTTTAACGTCCACCAATGAATGCTGGCAGACGAGACGCTCATTTAACATCCATCCGGTCGAGACGGCACACACACTGATGAATCACCCCAACTGTGAAACACCGGGCTGACACAGTTTATAGGTGGGACAGGAATCAAACCCTGGCTAGACATGCAGCGTGTCTCTTTTCATGCAGTCAAAAAAGTACTCCTCTCTCTGGACATAAGCAAGGCGTACGGACAAGATGGCATTTCTCCTTGTGTCTTTAAGAAGTGCGTTTCAAAACTTGCACCCGTGCTTGCTCGTTTGTTTCATTTTTGTTTAAAACCCATACTTTTAACTTTCCTGGAAACATGCCTTAGTGAAGCCTATTTAAAAGAATGGTGATCGTACAAACCCTTCCAACTACCGTCCTATTGCTCTGACTTCTACTATTTCCAAAGTCTTTGAATGTCTTCTCAATTCCCATTTCCTCAAGCATCTTGAATCTCAGTCTTCTGTCTGACCATCAATATGGCTTTCGCAAGGCAAAATCTAAGGGTTACATCATTTCTTACATTATGAATCTCTGGGCCTCATCTCTGAGAGACTTTGGTGAATCCTTTGTTGTAGGCCTTGGATGTCTCAAAAGCCTTTGACAAAGTTCAGGGTCTGATATCCAAGCTTCCCTCTTTTAGCTTTCCTCCTTCACTCTGCTCTCTCACAATCGAGCTCTCTCCAACCGCTCTATCTCCTTAATTGTTGATGGTTCAACATCTCCCTCCTTCCATATCAACAGTGTTGTCCTTCAGAGTTCCATCCTGTCTCCAACACTCTTCCTTCTGTTTATCAATGACCTTCTTTCTTCTACAAATAACCAAATGCACTCGTATGCTGATGACTCAACATTACATTCTTCCATGTTTTTTCCCATCTGCCCCATCTTCTATCACTCGATCTACATCTCGTTTGATCACAACCAGCTCTTTAAATTCAGTTGGACAAGATTTCCCAGTGGTCGAATGTAATCAGGTTAAGTTTATTGCTTCTAAAACTCAATTTCATCCCATCTCTATCTCTCTAAAACTCCTCTCAACTCTCCAATCTCCTTAGAAAGCTCCACAATTACACCATGTGATATAATAAACCTACTAGGTACTACCCCAACATCAAATTTATCCTGGAATCCACACATTGAGCAAATAGCTAAGTCTGCCTCGAAGAAACTCGTAGTCCTGTTCACATGTCAAAGATTCTTCTCCTCTCAACAGGTACTTCAACTATATAAAGGATTGATTCTTCCTTGTATAGAGTACCGCTCTCACATCTGGGGAGGTTCTAGTTCCACATACTTATTGGACAGAATTGAATCCAAAGTAATCCAACTTATCAACTCTCCCAATCTCACCTCAAAACTCGACCCGCTCGAATTACGCTGCAAAGTTGGCTCTCTTTCTCTTTTCTACAGATATTACTTCCATTTCTGCTCCCAAGAACTTGCTGCTTGTGTACCTCCGCCATTAGCCAGACCACGGAATACTCAACAAGCCACTACATCACATTGTGTGGCTATTGGCAACTCAAGGGTGGGCCATTATGATGTTTGTTTCTTCCCCAAAACTGCCAAACGTTGGAAATCTTTAGCTTCCCATGTATTTCGAAGCACTTACGATCTTCCCCTTTTCAAAAAGCAGATTTTTACTTCCTCAAAAACTTAGGCTTATTCTCTCTTTCTTCACTTTTCCATCAATGCAGCTCTTTTCGGCCTGGCCTCGATGGGGACGATATAATCCGTGATTGGAGTCTTCAAAATAAAACAAAACAAGACCGATAGTCTAATAACGGTGGAGCCGGGTTTGTTTGATACTTTAGTTGAAGAGGATAGTATTACCTGGGTGGGGATACCAGTTAGCAATTAGCAAATAATGCAAGTATTAATTTTTTTTTGACTTCACGCATTGACAGCCGGTTCCTGAAGGACTTGCACAAAAAACGTACCCAATCTGAATGTTGCTATATCCAGTCAATGGCGAAACTGCAAATGGCGAATTCGCAAATGTCATGGATGGAAACCCTTACGTCATTTCCTCATTCTGCTTGAAACTCAATATCTCTATATTTTCATTCCAAACAATCACAAATTAATATTGTAGTATTAATATATCAAAACATGTTAAATGGTTCCATGGTACACGGAATCTTGTGGTGAGGCTGTTGCCCTGAAACAACTTGCTTTCGTCTCCTGGAAAGCAAATCCAACGGAAGGAAATCTCATTTCCTTTCACAAAGCCCGAAACAAGTGTGTCCACCCTCAGGAGAGCCAGGAAACAATATCTCACCGTTCTCAAGACCGAACTCTCTTATCTGTCTCCCTCTTCCAAATCCTGGTGGCGTCTGGTCAAATCTGTTTCTGGTGTTTGTTCCCCCTCCATTCCCTCCCTCACCTCAATCGGCCACACGGCTGACTCCGCACGTGAAAAAGCTGAATGCCTCAACTCTGTGTTTGCCTCTAAATCTTGTGTCCCAAACCCATCCCTCTCTGTACCCACCGTACCCAGTCGTACCCAGCTGCTCCTGGACTCTGTGTCCTTTCCTCCTGACAAGGTGGAAAAGTTTCTGTCAACCCTCGACTCTGATTCTGCAACTGGTCCTGACGGCATCAGCCCACGGGTCTTAAAATCATGTTCTTCCGCTCTTTCACTCCCTCTTTCTGTTCTCTTCACCCTCTCTTTTGCTCAAGGTCATCTGCCATCTGCTTGGAAATCAGCCAACATCACCGCTTTGAACAAAAAAGGTGCAAAAACATATCCTAGCAACTACAGACCAATCAGCCTTCTCCCAATTATCAGCAAAGTCATGGAATCCATCATTGCTTCAGATATGAAATCTTTCCTCTTCTCCAATGGCTTGATCTCTGATCATCAATTTGGTTTCAGACCTGGTCACTCTACTCTGGACATGCTGCTTCTGCTTTCTCAACAATGGATGGAGGTCCTCAACGCCAAACAGGAAATTAGAGCTGTCTCCCTTGACATTTCACGTGCCTTCGATACGGTCTGGCACCCTGCTCTGCTCACCAAACTCTCCTCCTTTGGTATCCATGGAAATCTCCACGCATGGCTGGCAGACTTCCTCTCTGGTCGTAGTCAACGTGTGGCCCTGAATGGGTTTCTCTCATCTCCTCTTCCTGTTCAGGCTGGAGTTCCCCAAGGTAGTGTTCTGGGGCCTGTGCTTTTTCTGGTCTTCATCAATGATCTCTCTGACTCTCTTGAAAATCCTCTCTATCTCTTTGCTGACGACTCTACTCTCTGTCGCTCCATTCCTCATCCCTCAGATCGGCAGTCTGTAGCCTCCTCACTCTCTGCAGACCTGGACAAAATCACAGACTGGGCAAACAAATGGAACATGTCTTTCAATCCTGATAAATCTCACACTCTTACGATGTCTCTCCGAAAAGACCGACTGGACAACCCTCCCATCCACTTTCTGAATAATCCTCTCCAAGAAGTTCTGTCACTCAATCTTTTGGGTCTCACTATTTGCCATGATCTTTCCTGGGAAAACCACATTTCAAATCTGGCCTCCAAAGCCAGTCGCCGACTGGGCATCCTCCGTCGTGCGAAGTCCTTCCTTGGCACACCTGAGCTCCTCACCACATACAAGGCTTTCAGCCGCAGCTCTATGGAATACTGCTCTCCCCTCTGGTCTGGTGCTCCAGCCTCACACCTAGCTCGTCTTCACGCTGTTGAAACCAAAGCGTTCAGAATCATTGGAATCTCCCGCGATGAAGCTAACTCCAAGGGCCTTTCACTCACTCACCGCAGGCAGGTTGGTGGTCTTTCCTTCTTCTACCGACTCCTCTCTGGCCTTGCCCCCCCACCCCCCCCCAGCTCTCTCTGGGCTCTGTCCCCCAAATATTCCTACAGGTCGCACAAGATCTGCCTGCAACCCTCTTATGGTTAAACTACCAAAATCAAGACTTTCTGCTCACCTTCACTCCTTCATTCCTCTTTTTTCCCACCTCTGGAACAAACTCCCTCACTCTCTTCAATCCCACTCCACCCTCCAGGTCTTTAAAACAGCTGTTCACCACCATCTCTTATTCTCCCCCATCCAAAACCTTGATCTTTTCTACCCCCACTAATTTCGGTCCCCTTGTGTTTTATACCTCTCCCACCCCCCCCCCCCCTTCCCACGCCTCCCCCCCCCCAAGCTCTCTCCCTCCCACACTTCTCCCTGCTCTCAAATGTTGTGGTTGTGTGCTTCCCCTTCTCTCCCCATCTTGTTTTCCGCTCCCTCTTTTTGTATATTTTGTTATATATGTGAATTAAGACATCGATCGATTAAGTATACAAAAAAAATCGATTAAGTATACAAAAAAATAAATAAATAAAATCACGATTGTATTGAGACATCAAACCAGCGAACCATTATCATCTGTTCACTTCCGGATTCGGGAGCAAGGTACAAGGTCGATCGCATTTCAAAATCACAATTGTATCGTGTAATTTCTGAACCTTACGACACCCGCTGGGACACCAAAACGTTCCACAGGTTATTATATTTCATTTTAGTAAAATATGCAACTGTAATGGTTACTGAACGTGCCCCCCCCCCGTCATGTGACCAGATACTCAGTTCTCATTGGTGGACGTTTGTGGGGACATACGGACAAACGCTGTTCAAGACGGCATTACCCTACGGGCTACGCTGTAAAAAAAATCAAACAGACAGATCAGAGGCGAGTGTGCGTACCTCTCAGCCATCCTGGCAGCCCTTGTGCAAGTCACAGTTGTACTTGCTAAATCCAAAATAACATCTCGTGGTTAGTCAGAAGCCAATTTCGATTTCCCGGTGTTCAGTAAAGAGGTGTGAAGTGGTAGCCCCAGCCCAGAGATGGGTGCAGCACTCCATTGAGTTATGGATAAAAGCCTTGTTGGCAGAAGCCACAAATAAGTAATAATAATAATAATAATAATAATAATAATGATAATAATAATACCCTTAAGGCAATCACTTAGTTTGGAAAATGTACAGAGTAGAAATATAACAAATTACTTCTTGATAATAACGTGAAGTAATATTTTAAGAAGGGAAAATAAGAAGGAATCTTCAGAGCAGCAAGACGTAGGTCATGGTTAAAATTACTTTAAAACAAATGGTACAATGTTTGTGCAGACACCCTCCCCATTAGGCAAATGCATCATTATTGTTGACCTCCAAAATTGAATTTATGGAAAGGAATAATATAAAGGAGAATGAGCAAAAGCACAATCAGGTGTCGGTGCTTGCTTGCAGCAGTGAATGAAACGGCAGGTGCTCTGTGAGGCAGGTGATATTCGAGGTTTGTTTACTTTCCTCTCACCTGTCACAGCAATCATGGTAGATTAGTTATTAGTAATCGAAGAGAAGCCAATGCACTAGCTGCCAGACAAGTCTGAGAACACTGCATCTCTGCAGCCTTGTGCCTTCGGGCTGCCCAACAACCCTGCAAGTGCCTTCCTTGGTCTCAAGACTTTTCTGCGAGAGTGGCATTTTATGTTTCTGCCCTCCCCTGCCTGAAGCTAGAGCAGTGTGGCTGTCACCAAAGGCCTGGTACTCGCTCCCACGACTTAAACAGAAATGCAGCAGAGTAGAGGGATGGAACTTCATGGCACCACCCTTTGATCTTCGGCAATGGGAAGCCAGGTGTGGCGCCACGTAAATAAATCACACAGTTATTCACAGGGGGATGGGCTAACTAGATATCTGCGATCACAAAGCGGTCGCCAAGGGTAAGCCTCCGCCAATACCTGTGATCCAATAATGGCCATGTTTTTTTGGACCCCATATGACCTTGACCTTCAACATTTAGGGATAGAGTTGTAAATTTAGAAAATGTATCCCCATCTAAAATCTATCTATAAAACTTGTGAAAATCAGAGGAAAATTATTCAAGATACGATGAAAAAGGTGTTTTTTTGTTAATTAGGTCACAATCCAAAAAAAGTAGGTCAAGGCTCACCAGACAGACGGACAGATGGGGCCGGGGGGTTGGAGAGGGGAGATATTGTAGATTGGATGCCTGTCTGTCCATCACGCTATCTCCTCCTAAACGGTTATGCAGGAATTCATCAAACTTTGCCGTTTATGATCACCTCATGTCAAGAAGGTGACAGAGCGGTAACAATGTTGGCCATGCACACTGGAGCGGGGTCAAAAACCAAACAAATGCAATTACGAGCACATTATAAAATATTGTTAGTGAAACTTTATATATGCAATCAACATTGGGGACGTGTGAAATGTACAACAATTTATTTGATTTGACCCCCGGTTCATGCCCCAGAGGGTGGGAACTTAAGGTCACAGAGGTCGAAACGAGAATAACAATTTAACTCAAAATCTAACATTGGGTCATTTCTGGTGGAACCTTTTGCCATCTTTCAACGTTGCTTTAAGTGGGAAGTGTGGGGATTTAGCAATGACGTGCGATCAACTTCACTCGAGTTATCTGCACCACGAAGGTGGGCAGAGGATATGTTTTCACTCCCGTCGGTATGTGAGCAGGGTATATTAAAAGGTTATGGACGGATTCGGACGAAAATTGGTGGATAGGGTGGGTGTGTGACAAGGAAGAATTTTTTCAATTTTTATGAAGATCCAAATCAGAATGCGGATATGAGAATTGTTTAACTTGGGAAGTGGGGGGATTCAGCGATGTCAGAAGTGTGGCAATGTGGGAAACTTTTAAAAAGTGATTCTTCACCATTGAGAGATGGGGCTAAAACATTATGGACGAGTTATGACAAAACAAGGTGGATGAGTTGGTTAGGTGACAAGAACAAGCTGATTCGTTTCTGGTTGAGGTCCAGATTCAGATTCAGATCCGGCCTATCAGTGGGATACAAAATGCAAAGTATTCAGCCTGGCGGAGGTGTACGCTCCACCGAGTGCAGTTCCAGTTATTTATCATCATCGCTGCAGTACATCCTAGAAGGCATATTGTGTGGGACTATTTAACTGCTGTCATCACGTCTTTTACAGTATTGAATTGCTTGTCACCTTACCCTTCTATGGGCCTCGACCTTGTTAGGAAAATAAAAAATACAAATAGAATTAGATAAAACTTTTCAAAATAAGAATGTCTTCAAGGTAGTGTTGAAAGTAAAGATGATTTCAAAGAGCAAAATGACAGAGGGAAGGAATTCCTCAGAAATGGAGCATAAATTATCTCGGCATAATTGCCAATGACTTTTAATCTGCAGGGATAAACTGCAAGAAGAAGAAGCATCAAGTGAAAAGGGAATGATTTGGCACATACACCAGAATTAGGCCATTCGTATATGGAGGGATCTCCTCTAAAAATCGAAAATAATCGTAATCTAAAGACAGGAGGATGAAAGCCAATGAAGTCGAGCCAAAATTGAAGCGACAGGGTGTCTCAAAATAGATGGAACCCATTAACATGATAATAATTTATTACTCAGACAAGAAACTCCAAAAAAGATTACATTTCCTGGAAGCTGATATGATAACAATTAAAAAACTGAAGATTTGAGGTCTCTAGCTCAAAGGATACATTTATTAGAGCACAAGTTCCAAATGACCGCCTTTGCGCCTTAGACACACTTGAAGCCGACGAGCGAAGTTGTCAATCACCCTGACACACTCTTCCTTCCTGATGGCACGAATCTTCTGGGTGATGGCCACTTTCAGTTCAGAAATGGATTGAGGACGATTCTCATACACGTGGTCCTTCAAGAACCCCCAGAGATAAAAATCTGGGGGGTTCAGATCGGGTGAATGCGGAGACCACTCGGGTTCGCGGCGCCTGCTGATCAGCCGATCAGGGAATCGGTGGTCCAGCCACTCCATCGTGATGTTGGCTGTATGTGGAGTTGCCCCATCTTGTTGGAACCATCGCACATCTCGATTCACGCCACGACGTCTCCCAAGTCCCCTCCAGAACTTGTTGAGCACCACAATGTAACGCTCCTTTGTGACAGTGACTGCCTCCTCTTCTGCGTCTTCAAACCAAAACGGTCCGATTATGCCATGTTTTGAGATGGCCACCCAGGCCGTGCATTTCACAGAGTGCAAGGGCCTCTGAAGCACCTCGTCTGTGGCTTGTGTGCCCCAGAACACATTGTTCTTGCTATTGACATGCCCACAGAGCAAGAAGTGTGCTTCGTCACTGAACCAAACATCATCAAGAAAGTCAGGATCCTCTTCGATCTTGTTCCCGAACCACCGGCACATCACAACACGTTTTGCCATGTCAGCTGGTGTGAGTTTATGCTTGATCTGGATCTTGTATGGGTACAGCTGAAGATCCTTGATCAAGATTCTTTGCACTGACGCACGTGAAAGACCCAGCTCTTGGCTACGTCTTCGGATGGACTTTTTCGGGCTCCTTCCGACAGAATGTCTCACCGCATTCACATTGTCAGGAGATCTTGCAGTCAGCTTCCTGCCAGAACTGGGTGTTTCTGCCTTCTTGTTGAGGTTGTTTACTGATCCAGTGGCTTGAAATTTGTGTGCCCAACGATAAATTTGGTTTTTCTGGGGATAGTTGTTGAAGTTGAACTTCCTGCGAAATTTTGCTTGCACCGTTTTGAATGATTTCGTCTCCAAATAAGGAGTGACGCAAAATATTTTTTCCTCCTTTGTCCAAGGCATTTTGATTGATAATTACCTTCGCAAAAGCGGAAGGTTATGTTTTGATCGCTGTGTATTTATTTGTATGTCTGTGTGTGTGTGTGTATGTTATTCGCATAACTCAAAAAGTATTCAACCGAATTGCATGAAATTTGGTGGGATGATTGGTTATTATACGGGACACATTTGATTAGATTTTGGGAGCAATCGGGTCAAAGGTCAAGGTCAAGGTCACGAAAAGGTCAAAATCGTATTTTTACCAAGTACAGAACAGTAGCTGCGGCGAAGGTATGCGCTCTACCGAGTGCCCGTTCTAGTTATTAGTTGTTATGGTCTCCTCTCTTCAAATCTGAAAAAAAAGAACAAGAACATTAATATTGGCAGAATTATTAGCAGTAACATGGGTTCCATGTATTTTGAGACACCCTGTATATGGCCTGTTGTAATAAAATGAGTAATTAAAGGAGCTGCAGCATTTTAAACCGAGTGAGCCAATGGAGGAGATTTCCAAAGTAAACCAGGAAAAACTGATCAGTGGTCAATGGCACCAAATCCAGTCATAAATTCCACCACTTGCAAAGACTGCGGCAAATGTTATGTCTGTGATAATAGGAGAAGCTTGAAACTAAGAATGAATTAATTAATTCATTCATATATGAATGATCGTTTTAAGGTCATTTTCCCCGCTAGAGCGGGGGTTAGCCTTGCGGGCCCCATGCCAATCATGGTTCCCTGTTTGAGGCAATGTTTTTATGGCCGGATGCCCTTCCTGACGCCAACCCTTGGTCACGCTCTTATGATGCACAGGGATACGGTGTACCTATTCTAAACCGGGGTACACACCGGGATCATTCATCCCAGCAAGCTGGTACTCAATTTGCCGACCTCGGAAGGATGACAGGCTGAGTCAACCCCCCTGGCGTTAATTCAGTGATCGACCGGGATTCGAACCCAGGATCCTAGGATCCCAAGCCGGTACCCTAACCGCTAAGCCAACACCAGGCTAAACTAAGAATGGAAGAACATAAAAGGGTAACAGGGTCGAGCTAGGTGATGCAGTCGGGAACAGCACATCGTTGTGTTAATATGGCCACGAGTTTGACATTGACGAAATCTACACCAGAACAACAAACATTTGTGAATGGTTCTCCAAGCAAAGTATGCGAAAGGTAGCGAGGGTGGTCTAACCAATGAACTCAATGACATACCTATACAAAGCAAACCGCTAGCAAAGGTGGCGAAAACTGGATGACTCAAGCTAGAAACGATAGGCAAGGCACGAGATGAGAGGATCGACTTCCGGTTCCGGTTCCTCGAGCCCGGTCGTGTCGATTTCCTCAGAGATAAATTTGCCTCGGTTGTTTTTGTCGAGTTTTTACTGTTTATTACCTCCGCCAAAGAAGGTGGTTGGAAGTTATGTTTTCACCCCTGTCTGTGTGTCTGTTTGTTTGCGACCAGGATGTCTCAAAGATGTGAACTGATTCGGATGAAATTAGGTGGAGAGGTTGGGTATTTGACAAGGATGAAGTGGTTCGATTTTGGTGAAGACCCGCGTCTGGATCGGATAATTTTTTGTGATTCTTCACCATCGAGAGATGGGGGGGGAAACGATATATAGAAGGATATCTCAGTGATGGACGGATTCGGACAAAACTTGGTGGACAGATTGGGTATTTGACAATGACGAATTGATTCAATTTTGGTGAAGATCCGAATCCGGATATGCTAATTTTAAAAATTATTTTAAGTGATTCTTCACCATTGAGTGATAGGGCCAAAAACGATACACAGCATTATATTTCAAGAAGTTGTGGCCGAATTATGCCAAAACCTGGGGGATGAGTTGGTTAAGTGACAAGAACAAGCTGATTAGATTTTGGTTAAGTTCCGGGATCCAGATCTGGCCTATCAGTACGACACAAAACGTAAACTGTTCAGCCTGGCGGAGGTTTGCTCTCTACATAGTGACGTTCTAGTTTTGCTCCGTGTTAACTGTGTGCTTCTAGTTCGGTTTCGTTTTAAAATTTGTGCCAATTCGTGAGTATTCGTACCAGATTATTTGAAGCCTAACCTTTTCCTCGTTGTGTCCACTATTGGTTTAATGTCTATTCTCTCTACTACCTTCAGTCCCTTTATTTTATTTTATTTTATATATTTTTTTGTATACAAGATCGAGGCTCGTGAAAGAGCGAACATTAATCACACAGAAAGACAAACCGACACATAAAACATATAACATCGGGAGCGGTAGACAAGATGGGGAGAGAGGGGGAAGGACACAAACACAACATTTGAGAGCAAGGACCGAGAGACATGGAGACATAAAACACTGAAGGGGAAAGTTTATACATATTTAAATAATATTAAAACAGAACCGTAAACAATCTTATATGCACAAAGTACCAACGGGGGGAGAGCCGAGAGGGACCACCACGAGTCACGTGGACAGGGCAAAAGGTGGATGGCAAGGAGATAATGGGGGCGGGGCGAACAGCACACCTGAACAGAAAGTACAGGATGAGACACAGCACACGTGGAGAAAGGAAAATAAATGTTTTTGGTTATTTATTTATTTATTTATTTTTTGGGGGGTGAGGGTATTTTAAATAAATGTATTTAAAACGTTAGACAAAGAGTATTATGTTCAGGGTAGAAGGGAAAAAACTAAGAGCCAAGCAAAACACGATGTAGGGGACAAGTAAACAAGCACCGATGGAGGTACAAGGCCGCACACGAGGAGCAGAACACGATTAATTAATTACGAGTTACAGGAAATTCAAACCAAAACTAACTATAAACAAACAATATTACACATGGACGATAAAATAGCGAGTTGAAATTTGACAAACACACGAATGAAAAAATAACCGCTTTGGATGCCCGGAGAGAACCAGGCCTCAAGGTCGGAAGCTTCAACAACTAGGCCGCGTGGCGCGAAATACTCGACTATTTTTTACAGGTATGAAAGATTAACATCGATAATATAATCTGCCGAGGGACACGCAAAAGGTACACACACGTAAGATAAATACAGTTTCGACAAAAATACAAATGTGACAATTGCTTAACTTCGAGCGTGCGTGAAGGACGCTCGTGTGTGAATTTTCGTGCGTGCGTGAATTTCACGCTAATCCCCTTACACCTCCTTCAATTCCTCCCAATTATACCCTGGTGTTGGGCTAGCGGCTAGGGTGCCGGCTTAGGATCCTAGGATTCTGGGTTCGAATCCCGGTCAATCGCTGAATTAACGCCAGGGGGGTTGACTCAGCCTGTCATCCTTCCGAGGTCGGCAAATTGAGTACCAGTTCACTGGTAATTCCCTGCTTGTCGTTAAAGGCGGCAAAAAGGGTTGGCGTCAGGAAGGGCGTCCGGCCGTAAAACATTGCTTCAAAAAGGGGACCGAAAAACCAGAACAACCACAGTTCCCGAAAAAGGCCAACCCCCGCTTGCGGGGAAAAATGGCCTCTAAAGGTGGTTTTTTTTTTTTATACCCAATCCTTTTTGAACCTGTCTGAAAACTCCGTCCTCCCAGCCTCCCTGTCGTCATTTCAGTGAATACCCTGACGGTCTTCACAGTGTTTTAAAATGTTTTAACTTCCTATCACACATACTCTGACATCCTCAAATATATCTCTGACTTGAAAAATCTCAAGAAGCCCAGTTTGCAATGGGTGTTTGTATTTCATTAACCGTTCCTTTTTCTCTCATCCTCTTCCTCCTCTACTTCTACTTGTCCGTATCCTCCCAACCCTATCCCTTACCAGCGTCCCACTCCATGTTCCCTCATTCTACTTCCTCCTACACCCATTCCTTCACTATCTTACCCCTACACCTACCCTTCAACACTTCTCTTCTCTTCTCTTCTCCCTCCCTCCCCCAAGCTTCTCCCTCCCTCCCCCAAGCTTCTTCCTTTCCAATTCACCCCACCTCCTCCAATATACCTCATCCTAACTCCTCCCCTGTTATACCTCCTCCTTAGCCCTCCCATCTTGCTCCTCACAGTGCCTCCTCTCATCATCCTTAGAACCCAACCTATTCAAATCCATCTCCTCATCCCACCTCCTCACTTACCACCTCTCCACTGCCCTCCACTCTACTAACAGCTCCTCATCTGGTATCCCAAACTGTGTGGTGTTCTAACATCTGTGGGCTCCACTCCAACCTAACAGATATCTCACTCTCTCAATGAGTACACTCCTCAACAGCTCCCTCATTCCTCTCCTCACCCCTCACCCTCTTCCCTCTCCCTCAAATCTTGTTCCTCCCGCCACCTGTTCCCAACTTCACCATACCACTACCCAGTCTCTTCCTTCCCCTCTCCCCACCTTCTCACTCATCCCTCATGGCTGTGCCTTTTCTCATAGTCTCCCCTCCCTCTCAAAGCTTGCTTCTCAAATCAGCTCCCTCTTGCCACCTCAAAGCAAACTTCGCTCTCTTCCCCCTCACCCCTCTCCAAAGCTCCCCCCTACTCCCTTAAATCTCCCCCCTCGCCCTTCTCCCTCAAATCTCCACAGTTTACTGACACAATCTGTCACCCTTCAAACCTCCATCCTCCTTTTCAAAGTTTTCCCCTCAAACATCAACAAAACTGCCTCCTCTCCCACCCTCTCTCTTCCATCTCCTTTCTCCTCATCTCATCCTCTTCCTCCTCCTCCTCCTCCTTAGCAATCTTCTACTTCACTCTGCCCCCTCTCATATATATATTGCTCCTCGCTATGCCTCATCCCATCACCACCTAGCCTTTTGTCTTCCTTCGCCTGATCCTGCCCACTTTCCTTGCGCTTCTGCAATCTCCTGCACACTGTAAACTGCTCTCCCTACCTCCAACTCTCCTCCCTCGTCTTACCATCCCCTCCCCTCCCATATTTTACCTGGTGCCTCCCCTCCCTCTTCCTTAATGGTGTGGACCTCAAACATCCGAGGCCTTTACTCAAACCTGACAGTCTCTCCATAAAGGTTGCATCTGACAAACCAGACATAATCTGCTTAACAGAAACCTTCCTTCTTCAAGATGTCTCTGACTCCTTTGTATCTCTCCCTGGTTATTCCCTCCTCTGGTCTGATTGACCTGAGCCTCATCCTGGCGGCAGAGTTGCTCGCTTTATCAAAAACTATATTCCTCAATCTCCATGCACTGCCCTCATTCCACCACACCACCAGGACTACCTCTGGCTACGGCTTTGCCTCCACTCTCCCCTTTTGTTTATATGTGTGTTGTGCCATCAATGAAACGGTGATGACTCTATCTACACCTCCCTCGCTGATAACATGGGCCAACTTTTATTTACTCATCCCAACTGACTCTTCCTCATATGTGGCGATTTCAATTGACATTATGCCAGTTGACTGGGTGTGGACTGTGGGTACCTGTCTCATCTGCCATGGCACTTCAACAAAGAACTTCTGTGACTCATTGGGACTGACCCCTCCCATTCCTGAATGGGATCTCAGTCAGTGGTACATCTTCTCTTCTGGAGTAGGTTATGACAAATTTTGCTGCAAATATCTGCTGCTCTTCTTTGCTCCAAACGGTTCATCTGACCATATGCTTCTTAAAGTGGATATCTCTCTGGCCATTCTCAGAGAGCCTCCTCAGTGCCGATGAGTCTGGTACTTTAATCAGGACAACTGGCACGGTCTTCAAGCAGCCATCAAATTCGAAGACTGGTCTCTCATTTTTACTGTCTCTGACATCAACTCAACCTGGGAACTTCTTCAAAGAAATTTTCTCTCTCATGCACAACTTTATCCCATCTCGTCTTCAGTTGTCATACCCTTCCTCCCGACCATGGTACACTGAATCTTGTCGTGAGGCAGTTGCCCTGAAACAACTTGCCTTTGCCTCATGGAAGGAAAATCCAACTGAGGGCAATCTCAGTTCATTTCACAAAGCTCGGAACAAGTGTGTCTCGGAACAAGCCCTCAAGAGAGCCAGGAAACAATATCTCCCCAATCTCAAGACTGAACTCTCAAACCTGTCTCCCTCCTCCAAATTCTGGTGGCATCTGGTCAAATCTGTTGCTGGTGTTTGTTCCCCTCCCATCCCCTCTCTTATCTCAAATGACTACACAGCTGACTCCGCACGTGAAAAAGCCGATGCCTCAACTCTGTGTTTGCCTCAAAATCTTGCGTCCTAAACCCATCGCTCTCTGTACCCACCTTACCCAGTCGCACCCAGCTGCTCCTGGACTGTGTTCTCCCCCGACAAGGTGGAGGGGTTGGCGTCAAATCTCGTCTGATTCTGCAACCAAACCCGAAGGCATCAGCCCCCATGTCCTAAAAACCCGCTCTTGCACACCCTCTCTCTGTCCTCTTCACCCTCTCTTTTGCTCAATGTCATCTGCCTGGAAATCAGCCAACATTACTGCTTTACACAAAAAGGTGCAAAAAAAGGATCCTTGCAACTATAGACGAATCAGCCTGCTCCCAATAAACATCAAGGTCATGGAATCCATCATTGCTTCCGAAATGAAATCCTTCCTCTCCTCCAATGGCTTGATCTCAGATCGCCAATTTAGATTCAGACCAGGTCACTCTTGTCTGGACATGTTGCTTCTCCATTCCCAGCAATGGATGGAGGTCCTCAATGCCAGACAGGAGATCAGGACTGTGTCCTTTGACATATCTCGTGCCTTTGATACGGTCTGGCACCCCGCCCTGCTCACCAAACTATCCTCTTATTGTATTCATGGCAATCTCCACTCATGGCTTGCCGATTTCCTCTCCTGTCGAAGTCAATGCGTGGCCCTTAATGGAATCCTCTCATCTCTTCCTGACCAGCCTGGAGTTCATCAAGGTGGTGTTGTGGGCCCTGTGCTTTTTCTAATCTTGATCAATGATCTCTCCGACTATGAGAAATCCTCTTTATCTTTTTACTGATGACTTCTCACTCTGCCGTACCATCTCTTAGATCGGCAGGCAGCAGCCTCTTCACCCTCTACAGATCTGGATAAAAATCACAAACTGGTCAAACACTTGCAACATGTCTTTCAATCATGACAAATGTCACTCTCACTATGTCTCTCCGAAAGGACTGTCTGGACAACCCTCCCATCTACTTTCTGAACAATCCTCTTGAAGAAGTTCATTCACTCAAGCTTCAGGGTCTCACCATATCTGTCATGATCTTTCCTGGGAAAAGCCACATTTCCAAACTGGCCTCCAAAGCCAGTCGCCGACTGGGCATCCTCCATCGTGTAAAGTCCTTCCTTGGCACAACTGAGCTACTCACTACTTTCATCCATAGCTTGATGGAGTACTGCTCTCCCCTCTGGGGTGGCCTCCTACCTCACAACTAGCACAGCTTCACTCTGTGGAAACCAAGGCTTTTAGGATCATTTGTATCTCCCACACTGAGGATTAGTCAATAGGCCATTCACTCGCTCACTGCAGGCAGGTCGGTGGTCTTTCTGTCTTATACCAACTCCTCTCCGGCCTAGCACCCCAAACTCTGTCTGTGCTTTGTCCCCCAATATTGCTGCAGTGCACTCGAGGTATGCCAGCAACCCCTTCTGGTGAAACTGCCAAAATCAAGAATCACTGCTCACCTTCACTCTCTCATTGCTCTTTTGCCCCACCTCTGGAACAAACGCCCACACTCACAATCAAAAAGAAATCATAATCAGTTTAGAGGAATCTTGCTCAAATATGGGTCTAGCAAAGGGATACTCACTACCCTGAAAGAACCAAAACAGACAGAATGGTAGGCGCCAGATATGCTTTGGCACTGTGTACTGCCTTATTACCCAGGCCTTTCTGAAAGGATTGGCAGGATAGTACGCAGCACACGGATTGCTGTGACCTACAAGCCTCTACACACCATCCACAATGTCAATTCAAAACTGAAGGACACAATATCAACTGGTGATACATCTGGAGTAGTTTACCATTCATCATGCAAAGACTGTGACCAATTCTATAATGTTTAAATTTATTCCAGTTTCACCAAAGGCTAGATGCACATGATAGAGCAGTTAGGTTGGAAAAGGTGATAGTCAGGCATAGCACGTCAGTGCCTGCAATCTGGCCACAAATTGGACTTTGATGGACCTGTGTCCTCGACTCGACGTCCAACAAACAGCACAGAATGATACTGGAAGCATGGCATGTGAAGAGCTTGGGTGGTCTAACTGGGGAGAGGGTGGACATACACACACAATACACACCTCTCATACAAATGGCAAAAACTGGATCATACAAATGGCTGGATAAGGTGAGCAACAAACAACAACATTCGATCACAAACACAACATTCACATGTGTACAACACCCAACGGAAACTCCAACAATCACACAACACACACCTCATCACATCCAACCCAGGCACAAAACCACTCATGTCCGTGCCCTGGAAACAACCTCAACAACAACAATGACAATCGGACACTCACTAATACAACACCAGATCACGTGTAAGTAATAACAAAAAGAGCAAAGTGGACCATCAATGATGTGCTGAGGCGCGTGGCCTATTGGCCTAAGGAAGCCTGCTGTGAAGCGGGTGAAACGTCGCCTGAGAATGGGTCTCCTCTTGCTTATTTGCTCAAATTTGCGGATTAGATCTAGTTTCACTTTCTGGTTGGAAATGCCTTTCTTTCTTTAAAAAAAAAAGATATATTTAACTAACACACACACACACACACGCGCGCGCACGCACGCACGCACACACACACACACACATACATACACACACACACACACACACACACACACACACACACACACACACACACACACACACCTTGTGGGCGTAAGGGGGTGGGTTGTGCCCTCATCCTGAAATGGCGTATCCGCAGCATGTATGCAAAATCTGGTCAAGGGTTGTGGAATTGTTTTGAAATCAAGGTCTCAGTCTCCCTCTCCATCCCTGCTTCTCCCACCCTCTCTCCCTCTATCGCTCTCTCCCACCCTTCTGTGGAGAGCATGCTTCCACTAGGCTGAACAGTTTACGTTTTGTGTCCCACTTATGGGCCGGATCTGGATCTGGACCTGAACCAAAATCTAATCGCTTGTTCTTGTCACCGAACCAACTCATCCACCAAGTTTTGTCATAATTCGTCCACAACCTTTTGAAACAAAGTGCTATATATCGTTTTTATGCCTCCGCCGACAAAGTCGCCAGAGGCATTTTGTTTTCGGGTTGTCCGTCCGTCCGTCCGTCCATCCGTCCGTACGGGCTAAACCTCGTTTTTCTCAGCAACCATATGTCCGATTGAGACAAAACTTTCAGTGTAGGAGTGACACCCATGCAGAATAGATGTCATATGTCACATTTTTATGATAATTGTGACGTCATATGTCACGTGGTATGGCAGCCATCTTGGATTAAAAGTAAATAATTAAATAATTATTTCTCAGAAACCACTGAATGGCAAAATTTGAAACTTGGCACATTGTCAAGTACTTCTAATGGGGAACAAAAGCATGATAATGATGACGTCATCGGTGAAGTGGCATACCAGCCAAAAAGGTTTTAATAAGATTCCTTATCCTAAAAATCTGAAATTGCATGCACATGATCTATGAACCATTTGTATTGAAATATTACATTTATGACATCATAGGACACATGGATTGGCAGCCATTTTGGATTGAAAGAAAATATTAAATAATTATATCTCTGAAACCGCTCACCCTATCGATGCGAAATTTTACAAATATCATCGAACAGCACTGTTGCATATAGTTATAAAATTATGATTTCAAAGGTCACGTGGTTTGGCAGCCATCTTGGATAGAAAAACGAACCTTATCCGATCAACACGAAACTTCACAAACGTGATCCACTACCCATACATATGCAAAGTGTGGCATCTACCTGTTGTGTGACTATGTGGAGGCATATTGGCAACACAGTCGTATTGCTCTAGTTAGTCCTAAGATGGTAAACAATCACTTAAAAAAGTATCTGATCCGGAACTTGAGTCAGATCTTCACCAACATTTTATCAATTCCTCCTTGTTACGCACCCAACCTGTCCACCAAGTTTCATCCAAATCCATCCACAACTTTTTGAGATATCCTGCTATATAATCACCTTTAGATCCATCTCTCAATTAATAGAGAAGAGTCACTTTTAAAAATTCTAGTATCCAGTTGTGCATCTGGGTTTGCACCAAAATATCATCATTTCATCTTTGTCACACCCGCAACCTCTTCACCAAATTTCGTCTACAGATTTTCGAGATATCATGTTCACAAACAAATAGACAGAAGTGAAAACAAATCCTCTGCCCACCTTAGGTTTTGGAAGTAAAAAGGACCAATGTGCACATACTTAACATATTATTAGAAGCAATAAACCCTATTGGCTCTACTATTGGTTATTTTTGGGGTGAATCCCATGCGACGTACACTCGATCATGATGCGAGGTCAATCTGAGGCAAATTTTTGGTGAAGTGCCAGCGACATGGAGGCGCATCACATCAACGTTTGGCCAGCATCAAAGTTACCTTAAATCCTCAGGGAAATCAGCAAACTATGGTTGAACTGGGATTTTACACTCCATGCTTTCCTTGAAGCTGAAGCTAAATAGTAATTTCTCCATTACCTGAAATATACGCGTGCACCACCTGCAAGCAACTCGGTGAAAATGGCTTTCATCTATCTATAATTCCAGTAATCTCTGTGTGTCTGTGTGTCTGTGTGTCTGTGTGTCTGTGTGTCTGTGTGTCTGTGACCGCTGTTTCTCGACAACCACGGGTCCGATATACTTTAAACTTGCCAGGTATATTGCTGGGGACCCGAGGATGTGCCTTTTCAAGGTTTGTAATTAATCGGACAAGTACTTACCGAGCTATGTCCAAAAAACGCTTCAACCAATCAGAGAGCAGCGAGCTATCACGTGTGCCGAACGTGGCGATCAGACTCTGCCTCGGACGGCACATTTGACAGCGTATTCATTTATTTCACGTTGGAAAACTATGTTGCCGTTAAACTATGTTTTAAAACGAATTCAAACTGCGATTAAATTAAAACGATTCATCGTAACTGCGATTTGCGAACTTCCGGACAGTGACGACTTCACTTCCGGCAGCCAATCACAGAACGCTTTGTTGCGTAGGCGTGGCCGATGTGAGACGAGCGGAGCTGAGCGCGTTACGAGCTGACCGCCATTACGGTACGTAATTCGATTTCTTATGCGCATTATTTCTCCCAATTCAGTCAGAGCGAAGGGCGGAAGCGAAGAGCGTTGTTTTTTTTGTTTACGGGCGTACGGGCGGGGTAGAGCGTACGGGTAGCGTTTTTTTTTTTTTTTGGCAAGGAACGGGCACCCACGTACGGGCAATGCCCTAGTCTATCTATAATTCCAGTAATCTCTGTGTGTATGTTTGTATGTTTGTATGTTTGTATGTTTGTCTGTGACCGCTGTTTCTCGACAACCACGGGTCCGATATACTTGAAACTTGCCAGGTATATTGCTGGGGACCTGAGGATGTGCCTTTTCAAGGTTTCATATTAATCGGACAAGTAGTTACCGAGCTATGGCGATTTCTTTACCAAACTCCGCAAGCCGTTCGCTTTGGACCAAACCATTTCATGTAAATAGAGGGGGGGGGATTGTCACCGTACTCGCAAGCCGTTCGCTTTGGACCAAACCATTTCATGTAAATAGAGGGGGGGGGGGGGGGGTTGTCACCGTACTCGCAAGCCGTTCGCTTTGGACCAAACCATTTCATGTAAATAGAGGGGGGGGATTGTCACCGTACTCGCAAGCCGTTCGCTTTGGACCAAACCATTTCATGTAAATAGAGGGGGGGGATATAATTTTAGATATATATATAGTACGGGCATGCCCTAGTCTATCTATAATTCCAGTAATGTCTGTGTGTATGTTTGTATGTTTGTATGTTTGTATGTTTGTCTGTGACCGCTGTTTCTCGACAACCACGGGTCCGATATACTTGAAACTTGCCAGGTATATTGCTGGGGACCTGAGGATGTGCCTTTTCAAGGTTTCATATTAATCGGACAAGTAGTTACCGAGCTATGGCGATTTCTTTACCAAACTCCGCAAGCCGTTCGCTTTGGACCAAACCATTTCATGTAAATAGAGGGGGGGGGATTGTCACCGTACTCGCAAGCCGTTCGCTTTGGACCAAACCATTTCATGTAAATAGAGGGGGGGGGGGATTGTCACCGTACTCGCAAGCCGTTCGCTTTGGACCAAACCATTTCATGTAAATAGAGGGGGGGGGTTGTCACCGTACTCGCAAGCCGTTCGCTTTGGACCAAACCATTTCATGTAAATAGAGGGGGGGGATATAATTTTAGATATATATATAGTACGGGCATGCCCTAGTAAGCTAAAATGCGAGGATTGCAGTTGTTGATTATGATTTCTGTCATGAGGACTTCAAGAGTTTGTGATAACAGATTAAAATTTAATATATAATCAATATCAGTAGCTAAGCTGATATATACAATATACATATGTATATATATATATATATGAATAAAAACTTCAACACACTTCAACCCTCCAAACTGCCATATGTACACTTTTTACTTCTTATTTGAGCAACGTGGGGTATTAAAAGGTTATATTTACCAGGTAAATACAGGACAACATACCAAAATAATTACAAGGTATGTACATGATGAGCTATACTGCAATACTCTTTCCAGAGCGAAGGTGCTGCTGAAGAATCTCTTCTCATGGGTAAATACTGGGTGGTTTGCCACCTGTAGTTAGGGTAGGAATTACCTACTATTCGCGAAGGATACCATGGGATCTTTAACGTCCACCAACGAATGCTGGCAGACGGAACACCCGTTTAACGTCAGCACACACATTGATGAATCATCCGGCTTGTGAAATACCAGGATGGTAATTTACAGCTGGGCAGAGATTCAAACCCTGGTGAGACAGCTCAAGGGTGACTGTGCATACCTCCATGCCATCCTGCCAGTCAGGTGCTTATGTTTAAAAAAATGCATTGAGATGGAGAGAGATGGCTGGAGAGGGAGAGGGAAAGATTAAAAAAAAAATTTTTTTTAAACGACCCAACTCTGCTCACGGTTATTGGTCTGATTTATGTGCTATGTATATATATATATATATTGGAAACATTTATGTACCACTCAACAACAAACATGACGAAGCAAATGTCAGAATCAAAGAGACTAAAGTTCTGCATGTATCGAAATCAGCTGAAATGTTTACCTGTGCCACCAAAGGTGGATGGAGGTTATGTTTTCACCCCTGTCTGTTTTGTCTCTTTGTTTGTTTGTGAACAAAATATCTCAAAAAATTGTGGACGGATTCGGGAGAAAATTCGGCAGAGATGTAGCGTATGTCACAAGGACGAAATGATTAGATTTTGGTGAAGACCTGGATTCGGATCCGGCTACTAGAATTTTTAAAGTGATTCTTCACCATTGGGAGATCGGGCCAAAAACTATACATTGCGGGATATCTCAAAAAGTTATGGATGGATTTGGACGAAACTTGGTGGACAGGTTGGGTGTGTCACAAGGAAGAAAATATTCGATTTTGGTGAATATCTGAATATGGATTCGGATGTGAGAATTATTTAATTTTTTAAGTGATTCTTCACCATTGAGTGATATGGCCAACCAGTTGGAGGTATGTTCTCTCCTGAGTGCCATTCTAGTTAGTTTAGAGTTACGTGAAGGTTACGATCATGATGCAGATCCATGTGCTTTCTGTGAGAGCGCTCTTAGCATTCCTTTGCATCACCTGACAAGCCGCCCAGCACACCTCCCTCAGATAAACAACACAAACAATTCTGTGAACGGAAAATTGTGCAACCACCTCTCATACCATAGTAATGTCAGTGTCTTCCCACCACTACCTGCATAGTTCACTGTAGCTCTCGGGGGCGTAGACAAGTTTGGCGACATCAACCTGTGACGGGTCAGCCACTGCCCCAGGGCGACAGACGTGGCACCGCTTTCTACGCCATCCGCTCACACGACGCGCATCACTCCACCCTCCTCCCATGCCTCATGTGGCTTGTGCCTTCGCATGCCAATTGCTGGAGGGTTCTCGATGTGGAGAGCTTGCACGTCGCTCAAACCCTTCCCACGGTCTTACTGCAACTGTCAGGTGTCATAGAAGGCTAACCACTGTCGCCACAGCCTCTTGGGCATGCGCCCAATTTGCCAAACATAGTCAGACACACCGGCAATCAAAAGCAAGATGGGGGGGGGGGGTGGGGGGGGGAGAGCGGATGGAGAGGAGGAAGTATGGCTTCACCCTTTAAATTATTGTGGAGAAACCCCAAATGATGCGTCCCGCTTTGACTAGGTGTTTTTTCTTATCGTGTACCCACCGGCCTTCTGATCTCTAATTTTTCATAATCACACGAGAAAGCTACTGACCAGAGTGCACACGAGCTTCAGTACAATTTCACCAAAAATCCATCATATTTCAACTAATGAGACCAGGTTTGGAGAGTCGACAGATGTAAGGACACAACCAGCTAATTAATTGCAGCACTCAGGAAAAACCTTCACACCTCCATCCCCAACAAAATATAGCGCCCTGCTGCCCCCCCCCCTCGCCCCCCAGCTAAAATGTTGCCTTGGAAAGTGAAATGGTGGGATCACCTTACGATAAATAACATTCCTTTTATACATCACAAAACGCCATGGTGAAGAAACGAGATGTCAGAAGTAAACCAAAATAAATAGTTTCGATTGCGCATGCACACACGCATGCATGCACATGCAGAATGGGCTAGAGGTATGCACACGCACACAGGCAGGATGACCCAGAGGTATGCACACTCACCTTTCAGCTATCTAGCCTGGGTTTGAATCCCGACCCAGCTAAAAACTGCCATCCCGTTGCTTCACAGGCAGGGTGATTCATCAATGTGTGTGCCATCCCTCGGATGGACGTTAAACTGGGCATCCAGACTTCTGGTATTAGTTGGTGGGCGTCTAAAACCCCAGTGTCCTTCGTGAACAGAAGGTGAGCTATCGTTGGCACCATGAACAAATTCCACTGCTGCTGCAGTAACACATAGTATGGTACATCAGAAATCAGAAAAAAACACACAAACACACACACACACACACACACACACACACACACACACACACACACACAGACAGACACACACACACTATAATAATAACTAGTGGGGTCACCCGTGGGAATCCCACGGGCATGGACGTGTGTGACATTTCGACATATTGAGTTAGATGCTGCACCTGTTTCACAATAACACACACACACACACACACACACACACACACACACACACACACACACACACACACACACACACACACACACACACACACACACACACACACCTCGTTTTTTCATTTCTGTATCTCACAATTCGGTCTCTCTCTTATTCACACACCCACACAAACACACACACACACACATACACACACACACACGTACACCGACACACATATACACATACACACACACACGCAAACACACATACACATCCACACACACACACACACACATGCACGTACACGTACACACACATGTACACAGACACATGCATATACACATACACACATATACACATACACATATGGATACACACACATGCACACACATACACATATACACACACAGACACATACACATATACACATACACACACACAGACACACACACACACATGCATACACATACACACATATACATACATACACACACACACGCATACACACACATGTACACCCACACACATGCACACACATATATATATATACACATACAGACACACATATATACACATACAGACACACACATATATACACATACACACATATATACACACACACATACACATGTGTACACACACATGTACACCGACACACATGCACACACATACACATATGCACATACACATATACACACACATATATATACACATACACACATGTACACCCACACACACACATACATACACACACACACACACACACACATATACACACACACACACACATATACACATACAGACACACACACACACACAGACATATATATATACACATACACATATATGCACGCACACACACACACACACACACACACACACACACACACACACACACACACACACACATATATGCACGCGCGCACACACGCACACACACACACACACACACACACACGTCCCACATGTATATATCCCACATCCCACATGTATATACATGTTTAAAGTGTACGTGCCCTTCCCCCCTCCCCCGCCCGGCAACGCTGAGTACTTCTGCTAGTAACTAATGAAATAAAAACGAAGAAATATCTCTGGGTAATTTCCTGAAACTCGGTGAAATTCGCTGAAATTCGCTGAAATTCGCTCGGTGTATCGGTGAAATATTTTATTTGGGCGGTGTATAATTGCCTCGAACGAAATATCTGTTAGCAATTTCCCGTCTGTGTTTCATGTCCATGCACACGTGAAATGGAGTTTGTTTTTGCACACGTGAAATGAACATGTGAACCTTTACTTCCGGATAATAATGTTGAATGAAATAAAAACGAAGAAATATAGTGGGGTCACCCGTGGGACATTTCGACATATTGAGTTAGATGCTGCACATTCAAAATGGTTACTGGCAATTCATCAGATCCAGAAATGGTGTAATGAACACAATTAATTTATTTCACATAATATGTGACCCCTCACTCCTCTCCACCTGACACTCTCCTCTCTCCACCTGACACTCTCCTGTCTCCACCTGACACTCTCCTCTCTCCACCTAGCACTCCTCTCCTCTCCAATCCCTCACATTCCTCTCCTCTCCAATCCCTCACCTCTCCAATCCCTCACACTCCTCTCCTCTCCAATCCCTCACTCTCCTCTCCAATCGCTCCTCACTCGCCTCTCCAATCGCTCCTCACTCGCCTCTCCAATCGCTCCTCACTCGCCTCTCCAATCGCTCCTCACTCACCTCTCCAATCGCTCCTCACTCGCCTCTCCAATCGCTCGTCACTCGCCTCTCCAATTGCTCCTCACTCGCCTCTCCAATCGCTCCTCACTCGCCTCTCCAATCGCTCCTCACTCGCCCCTCCAATCGCTCCTCACTCGCCCCTCCAATCGCTCCTCACTCGCCTCTCCAATCGCTCCTCACTCGCCTCTCCAATCGCTCCTCACTCGCCTCTCCAATCGCTCCTCACTCGCCTCTCCAATCGCTCCTCACTCGCCTCTCCAATCGCTCCTCACTCGCCTCTCCAATCGCTCCTCACTCGCCTCTCCAATCGCTCCTCACTCGCCTCTCCAATCGCTCGTCACTCGCCTCTCCAATCGCTCCTCACTCGCCTCTCCAATCGCTCCTCACTCGCCTCTCCAATCGCTCCTCACTCGCCCCTCCAATCGGCTTTCCCCGTCTCGTTTCTCTCGTTTTTCTCCCGTCTCGTTCTTTTTCTTGCTCCAAATCGGCCCGCCTCGCCCGTCGGCCCGTCTCGCCCGTCGGCCCGTCGGAATCGGAAATCGGGCCGTCTTGCTTTCTTGCTTGCGCGTAAATAAATTGTGTTCATTACACCATTTCTGGATCTGATGACTTGCCAGTAACCATTTTGTAAAAATGAATGTGCAGCATCTAACTCAATATGTCGAAATGTCACACACGTCCATGCCCGTGGGATTCCCACGGGTGACCCCGCAAGTTTGCATTGACGTTCGTCGATGGACTCGTTCGCCCGTCTCATTCGCTTTCTTGCTGCATCCTGTTCAAGTCTGCGTTCTTCATCGAACGTCTCATTCATTTTGGAAATAGAAGTTTCCACGCAGCGCATGAATTGTCGCGATCCTCAAGAGGAATTTGTCTCGTAATCATCAAATGATAAATGGCAAGTAAATTATATTGTGGAAAATTAAAGATTTCAAATAAACCTATTTAAAGTGTATGCGCACATAACTAATAAAAAAAACGAAGAAATATCTCTCGGTAATTTCCTGAAACATATTTTACTTCCGGCTAATGTTGAATGAAATAAAAACGAAGAAATATATGTCGGCATCATTGTTGACGTTTTTGTGACGACTGTCATCAAACGAAAAAGTAATATATCTTAACGGAAAAGCAAAAGCGAATTTAAAATAGATATCGACACATTGCCGTCGGTGTCATGTTGGGCGGTGTATGATACACCATGACGCGATTTTAAAAAATATATCTCTGCATTTTCCCGCGTGTGTGGAATGTTTGTGGAAAATTAAAGATTTCAAATAAACCTATTTAAAGTGTATGCGCACATAACTAATAAAAAAAACGAAGAAATATCTCTCGGTAATTTCCTGAAACATATTTTACTTCCGGCTAATATGTTGAATGAAATAAAAACGAAGAAATATATGTCGGCATCATTGTTGACGTTTTTGTGACGACTATCATCAAACGAAATAGTAATATATCATAACGGAAAAGCAAAAGCGAATTTTTAATATATATCGACACATTGCCGGCGGTGTCATGTTGGGCGGTGTATGCAGTATGATACACCATGACGCGATTTTAAAAAATATATCTCTGCATTTTCCCGCGTGTGTGGATTGTTCTCAATTATTGCTGACACCGAGTCTAAAAGTAAAACCATCGATAAAAATGAAATCATATGGTGAGTTAGATTGGAGATAAAGGCGTGAGAGAGACTCAATGGCCTTGAAGTTACAGGCCTTTGAGAATTCATTTCGTTCTATAAACGGCAACTTTCATCGGATTGTCTTCCCGTTTTTTTTCAACCGAGTCTAAAACTATGTTAGCGACTGTGAAAAATGAAATGATTTATCGAATTTGATTTGAAATAAAACTGGGGGAGAGCAAGACACCACGGGCCTACAAAACAGGACTCAAAGCTATGCGAGTTAATAAAATGGTGGATATTTGTTTATAGCCACTCCCAGAATGGGTGGAGCTATGGGTGGAGCTACTCTGCAAACCGAGTAAGCCACACCCCGGACAGACACCCAACAGATAGACAGACAGACAGACAGACAGAATCATCTACGGCTATTATAATATAGATAATAATGCATTTATTTTATATAGCGCTTTTCAGGAAGCCCAAAGACGCTTTGACAGAGTGCAAAACATAATGCATTAAAAAAAAAAAAACAATTGCAAAAAAACAAGATTCAATAGGGAAATATTCAAAGCAAAAAGGAGGAAGAAGGAGAAGAGATAGTCAGGGGTTAAATGCTGTGGGTTAAATGTTGAATGCAGTGTTGAACAGGTGGGTCTTGAGTAATGTTTTGAATGTGGTGAGTGAGGAGGAGTCTCTGATGGTGTGAGGTAGTGAGTTCCAGAGGGTGGGAGCAGCAATGGAGAAGGCCCTGTCCCCCCAGGATCTGAATTTGGTCCGGATGGGGGGGGGGGGGGGTCAGGAGGTTGGTACCAGCAGAGCGGAGGTTGCGGTTGGGAGTGTGTCTGGAGAGGAGGTCAGCCAGGTAGGATGGGGCCAGGTTATGGAGGGCTTTGTAGGTCAAGAGGAGGATTTTGTACTGGATTCTCTGGGAGATGGGGAGCCAGTGAAGCTTGTAAAGGACGGGGGTGATGTGGTCACGGGTCCGGGAATGGGTGAGTAGACGGGCAGCGGAGTTCTGAATGTATTGGAGTTTATTGGTGATTGTTGAGGGTGAACCATAGAGGAGGCTATTGCAGTAGTCCAGACGGGAGGTGATGAAGGCGTGGATGAGGGTTTCTGCAGCCATGGAGGAGAGGGATGGACGGAGACGGGCGATGTTTTTCAGGTGAAAGAAGGCCGTCTTTGTGATCTGTTTAGTGTATTTGTCGAAGGAGAGGGTTTGGTCAAAGATGATGCCAAGATTCCGGATGTGAGGGAAGGTGGATACTGGGATACCGTCGATGTTGAGGGCAAAGTTATTGGTGCATTTTATGAGCGTTTTTGGGCCAATGATGATTATTTCAGATTTATCATAGTTAAGTTTGAGGAAGTTAATTTGAAGCCAGGATTTTATTTCAGTGATGCAGTTTGTCAGGAAAGAGTGGGTGGCGGTGGAGATGGACTTGGTGGAGATGAAAAGCTGGATGTCATCGGCGAAGCAGTGGAATTGGAGACCATGACGGCGGATTAAGTGACCGTGGGGGGACAGGTAAAGGATGAAGAGGAGGGGGCCAAGAACTGAACCTTGGGGGACACCTTGGGGGAGGGGAGCAGTGGGGGATTTTCAGTTATTGATGGAGATGAACTGGCGTCTGTCAGAGAGGTATGATTTGATCCAAGAGAGGGCAGTGCCGGTAATGTTAAAGGTGGTTTCAAGTCGGGTGAGGAGGATGGTGTGATCGATGGTGTCAAAGGCGGCGCTGAGGTCGAGGAGGATGAGAATGTTGAGGTTGCCGGCGTCAGAGGAGAGGAGAAGGTCGTTGGTGATTTTGAGGAGAGCAGTTTCAGTACTGTGGTTGGAGCGGAATCCGGATTGGAATGTTTCATACAGGTTATTTGCAGAGAGGTGATGTTTGAGTTGAGCGGCTACAGCGCGTTGCAAAACTTTTGACAGAAAGGGTAGGTTGGAGATGGGTCTGAAGTTGTTTAGGGTGTCAGGGTTTAGTCCAGGTTTTTTCAGAATGGGGGTAACAGCAGCAATTTTGAGGGATGGTGGGACGATGCCTGTAGACAGGGAGGAGTTTATTGTTGCAATGATAAGTGGAGAGAGAGCAGGAAGGGAGCCCTTGACAAAGCTGGAGGGGACGGGGTCAAGAGTGCAGGTGGCAGTTTTCATTCCTATGAGGAGTTCAGAGAGGTCAGTAGGGGAGATTGGGGAGAATTGAGACAGGGGATGGCAGGATAAGGGGGGGCAGGTGGTTTGAGGGGGAGCGGGTGCGGCGGTGGTCAAGCTGTTGTAGATGTTTTCAACTTTGCGTTGGAAGAATGAAAGGAAGGAGATGCAGTTGTCTACTGTGAATGACTGGGTGGTGGTGTTCAGGGGGCTGAGGAGTTTGTTTATTGTAGAGAAGAGTGCTTTTGGGTTTCCGGAGCCAGAGTGGATAATTTGAGAGTAGTAGGCGGAGCGGGCGCGGGAGAGGGAGAGGGCATCTTTGTAGTGTTGTAGGTGGTCCTTGTAGGCTTGGGAGTGAATTGTGAGACCTGTTTTATTGCGGAGTCTTTCAAGTTGGCGAGCACGATTTTTCATCAGGCGGAGTTCAGGGAGCAGAATGGGTGAAACTGTTTTGGTTTTTATAGGTGCAAGTTGGTCAAGGCAGGAGGAGAGAGTGTGGTTGTAGTAGTCAGTGAGTTCAGAAGGGTTGTGGAGGTCAACGAAGGGAGAAGTGGACATTTTTTCAGAGAGGGTGGATGAGAATGAGGTAGGTGAAAGAGCGTTTAGCTTACGGAAGTTGATAGTGCGATAATGCCTTGGTGTTGGGGCGGGGATGTTAATGGTCATAGTGATGGCTAAGTGGTCAGAGAGATGGTGCAAGATTAATCCAGTAGGGCAGACAAGGTCCAAAATGTGACCACGGTTATGGGTAGGAAAGTTGACATGTTGAGTGAGGTTAAAGCAGGTGAGTAAATCGGTGAAGTCAGTGGTTATCGTGGAGTCAGTGGAGTCCATGTGGATATTGAAATCGCCAAGGAGGAGGATTGAGGGGGAGAGGGAACATAGCTGGGTCAGAAAGTAGGAGAAGTCAGACAGGAATGATGGGTGTGGTTTGGGAGGGCGGTAGACAACAGCCATGACTGACTGTGTGTGAACAGAGAGTTTAAAAGCCAGGTGTTCAAATGATGGAGCAGATGCGATGGAGATGAGGCTGGTCCTGATGTCTTGTCGGTGAATAACGGCAATTCCACCACCTCGGCCCTCCGAGCGTGGTTTATTGATGTAGGAATATCCATTGGGTGTGGTGAGGTTGAGTGCGAAGTAGTCCAGAGGTTGTTGCCAGGTTTCAGTGAGACAGAGAAAGTCCAGTTTATTTTCCAGGATGTAGTCGTTGAGGATGAGGGATTTGTTGTTGAGGGATCGGGTATTGAACAGGGTGAGCTTGATGTTGTTTTGTACGGCGGGGATGAACTCAGGTGATTTGGCCAGGGTTCGCAGACAGAAGGTGCGATTGTGTGCGTTGCTGTGACCAGGTGCACTGGGATGATGAGTGGGAGTGCGCTGAGACGACCAGAGGCCGGGGATGGAGTAACCTGATTGTAAATGAACAAACTTACGACCGGAGCCACGATGAATGTACCTGGGTCGTCGCAGGAGTCCATTGGATTTGATTGCAGAGATACATGATGGGGTGGAGCGGGTATTAAGCAGAAGAAGCCTTGCGGCGGAGTACCGCAGAGCCATGCCAGGCAGGAGCGAAGAGACGAGCAGGAGGCCAAGGTCGAGGAGGCGAAACAATGGCCACAACCCACGGGAGCGGGCCCGAGGAAACAGCGAAGGAGCCGGGCAGGTGAAGCCAGGAGCAGAGCTGGGACCGAGCAGAGGGCAGACAGGAGCGAAGAGACGAGCACGAGGCCAAGGTTGAGGAGGCAAAGCAGCAAATGCAGCGGCAAACGACCGCCGCCGCTAATCAAGATCACGGCGGCAAACCGCCACCACCACCGCTGCAAACAATGGCCACAACCCACGGGAGCGGGCCCGAGGAAACAGCGAAGGAGCCGGGCAGGCGAAGCTAGGAGCAGAGCCGGGACCATGCAGAGGGCAGACTCAATGGCCAAAAATCCACCACGACCACCAGAGAAGCAAGCTAAAGACAATGGCCCAGTCGGAGAAGCGGCGAGCAAGCGACGCCAGCGTCCTCTCCGGACCGGACCGCAGGGATGAACGGCGGGGACTATAGCTGGGTTGGCGTGTGTGTGTGTGTGTGTGTGTGTGTGTGTGTGTGTGTGTGTGTGTGTGTGTGTGTGTGTGTGAAGATGATGGTGGCGAGGCAGGCGGCATGACTTCCCAGTTGTGCAGCCTCCCTCTTGCCTGGGACAGAGAGGACCAGGAACTGTGTCAAATATAACAGTTTTGAAGCCAGTAAAGAACCCGAGAATAGCAGCTTTGCTGGGACAAGATGGTGGTCAGTGTCACACAGTTTGATGTGCGTTTATGCAGCCTGGGTCTGGAGCTTGGTGGAACTTGTGCTCCCCTTGCTGCCAGGTGGGAGGGCCTGGGCTTTGATGGACCTCCTCCTGTAGAGCTCTGTCTGTTGAGGATGTGAGAGAGAGAGAGAGCGAGGTGAGATTGAGGCTTTGTGCTTGCGCGGCGGCTTCGGAGTTCCAGGTTGCTTTGATGGGGGCAGAGGGCCATTCACGTGGCACCCGAGGTCGCATGGATCGTCTGGGACGCACTTGCTGGCCTGGCAGTTTGCTGGGTTCTCTGACCCGGTGGCTTCTCCAACCTCGTTGTGCTGGGAGTGAAGGCCAAGGATCGACTTCCTTTGAGCCATGATCGGCCTGCAGGTAACTGAGCTCCATGAGATCCAATAACGTGCCGAATACAACAGTGTCATGGGCGGCTTTGGTGGGGGCAGAGGGAGGCGCCCGTGGGTTGATGGGTTTTGCCGACTCTAACCCGCCGAGGACATGCATGTGTGCACAGGAACAGGGGCCTGAGATTTGGCAGACCCAAGTGGAAGGGGGGACTGAGATTTGGCGTACTCGAGTGGATAGGGTCCTGAGATTTGGCGGACCCGAGTGGAAGGGGGCCTGAGATTTGGCGGACCTGAGTGGAAGGGGAGTCTGAGAAATATAAGGACAGGTGGCAATGACGCATATCATGCACATGCACACACATGCTTGGGTCATGATTTGCATGTATGATTTATGGTTTACATTCATGTTTGGCTTTGGTTTTGCTTTGTTTTGCATGCAATCATATGCTGTGTATTGTATGCACACATGTTATTTTTGTGCATTACATAGATATATACCTAAATGTGTAAACTATACAACGCAAAATATTGTGCACATGGTGTATTGTATTGACATTTTATATGTGACATGTTGTGCAGTGGTATGTTGTGCACACGCTTCTTGTGCGTGTGAAATATTGCACATATTTTGTGTACACACACACACACACACACACACACACACACACACAGACACACACACACACACACACAGTGAGACCTAGTAGGGCTCTGTTACAACTTCCGAAACCCGCATTTGGAGATACCTCCAAATTAGGATTCCAAACAAAAGACAAACACTCCAACCCAAACCAACATCAAACACACAAAGACACGTTTATATCTGATGTTTAACACCAAACCCTTAGAATGCAACTGTCCAAATGAGAGATATATTATGTCATAATCTACGAAATAAAACTGAAACGGAAACATAATATAGCTTCTGGTATCTGGCCCCTTTTCATCTTGAAACACCCAACTTTCATCAAGCCAATGTAGCAAAAAATGGTCACAAAAAGGAAGTGAAAATTACAAATGTTCTCCTGAATAATATATATATGTACACTCTGTACAGTCACGTGAAAAAGTAAGTACACCCCATGTAAAGTTTTGACTTTTTCAACATATTTCAACATACAGCTATTTGATCTTCATTTCAACAATATTGATAGATAAAGGTGATATAATCTATCTATAATTCCAGTAATCTCTGTGTGTGTGTTTGTCTGCGTGTATGTCTGTGTGTGTGTCTGTGACCGCTGTTTCTCGACAACCACGGGTCCGATATACTTGAAACTTGCCAGGTATATTGCTGGGGACCTGAGGATGTGCCATTTCAAGGTTTCATATTAATCGGACAAGTAGTTACCGAGCTATGTCCAAAAAACGATTCAACCAATCAGAGAGCAGCGAGCTATCACGTGTGCCGAACGTGCCGAACAGACTCTGCCTCGGACGGCACATTTGAGAGCGTATTCATTTATTTCACGTTGGCAAACTATGTTGGCGTTAAACTATGTTTTAAAACTAATTAAAACTAATTTGCGATTCTTTCGCTTTCCTGCGCGTTTGTGCACGCTATGGCGATTTCTTTACCAAACTCCGCAAGCCGTTCGCTTTGGACCAAACCATTTCATGTAAATAGAGGGGGGGGATTGTCACCGTACTCGCAAGCCGTTCGCTTTGGACCAAACCATTTCATGTAAATAGAGGGGGGGATTGTCACCGTACTCGCAAGCCGTTCGCTTTGGACCAAACCATTTCATGTAAATAGAGGGGGGGATTGTCACCGTACTCGCAAGCCGTTCGCTTTGGCTTTGCGAATGGACCAAACCATTTCATGTAAATAGAGGGGGGGGATTGTCACCGTACTCGCAAGCCGTTCGCTTTGGCTTTGCGAATGGACCAAACCATTTCATGTAAATAGAGGGGGGGGGATATAATTTTCGATATCTATCTATAATTCCAGTAATCTCTGTGTGTATGTGTGTGTGTATGTATGCGACAACGATTTCTCGACAACTACCGGTCCGATATACTTGAAACTTGCCAGGTATATTGCTGGGGACCCGAGGATGTGCCTTTTCAAGGTTTGAAATTAATCGGACAAGTACTTACCGAGCTATGGCGATTTAGCCGTTCGCCGTTCGCTTTGGCGTTGCGAATGGACCAAACCATTGCATGTAAATAGAGGGGGGGGTTCTGTGGTCGTTGCGAATGGACCAAACCATTCATGTAAATAGAGGGGGGGGGGTTCTGTGGTCGTTACTGCCACGTGGTTTCAAAGTTTTTTTTTGTTGTTGTTGTTTGCACGCATGATTTTTTGCACCCACGTACGGGCACGCCCTAGGATGTTTACACACACACACCCCTACACAAATTTTTTTTTTTTTGGCAAGGAACGGGCACCCACGTACGGGCACGTCCTAGCTTATATATAGTACGGGCATGCCCTAGTATATATAGTACGGGCATGCCCTAGTATAACAAATATCATGAAACATTTACATTTTGAAGTCCATTGTATAATTTAAATAAACATAAATGCAAATTTTGCATGTGGAAAAAGTAAGTACACCCCTACATTTATCACTACTTCAAATACCTACAATTAGAATCAGGTGCACCAGCTCAGGTGCAAATGATTAGAACATCGTAAGAGAGGATCTTGGAGGAACCTGTCTTATTTAAACCTCAGACATTTAGTTTGGTTTACTCTTTGTTGTTCAAGTGTGCGGCATCACCATGCCTAGATCAAAAGAGCTCTCTGAGGCCTTGAGAAAGAAGGTTATAGATGCCTACGAGTCTGGGAAGGGATTTAAAAAGATCTCCAAACAATTTGAAATCAATCATTCGACTGTCCGGAAGATCATCTTCAAGTGGAGAAGATTCCAAACAACTGCCAACTTGTTCAGGCCAGGCCACCCCAGCAAGTTCAGCCCGAGAGCAGACCGCAAGATGCTGAAAGAAGTCTCGAAGAACCCCAGAATGTCATCACGGGACCTACAGGTAGCTCTTGCCACTGTTGATGTCAAAGTGCACGAGTCTACCATTAGAAAGAGGCTGCACAAATTTGATTGACATGGGAGGTGTGCCAGGAGGAAACCTTTGCTGTCCAGAAAGAACATCAGGGCAAGACTAAAGTTTGCCAATGAACACCGAGGCAAAGACCAGCACTTCTGGAACAATGTTCTCTGGACAGATGAGTCAAAGGTAGAGCTATTTGGCCACAGTACCAGAAGACATGTTCGGCGAAAACCAAAGACAGCATTTGACCACAAGAACCTGATACCAACTGTAAAGCACGGTGGTGGAAATATTATGGTTTGGGGCAGCTTTGCTGCATCAGGGCCTGGGCAGCTCACCATCGTAGAATCCACGATGAATTCTTCATTGTACCAGAGGGTGCTTGAGGATAATGTGAGGCCATCTTTGGAAAGTGGAAGCTCAACCGAAGGAGGACCTTGCAACATGACAATGACCCTAAACATACCAGTAAATCCACCAAGGAATGGCTGAAAAGAAAGAAATGGAGGGTTCTGGAATGGCCAAGTCAAAGCCCGGATCTAAATCCCATCGAGATGTTGTGGTGGGATTTGAAACGAGTTGTGCATGCAAGAAACCCCTCAAACATCGCACAGCTGAAATAATTCTGCATGGAGGAGTGGGCAAAAATTTCTCCCTGTCGATGTCCGAGACTGGTAGACAGTTATAAGAAATGCCTACTTGAGGTTGTTTCTGCCAAAGGGGGCAATACCACCTATTAGAGCTAAGGGTGTACTTACTTTTTCCACATGCGAAATTTGCATTTATGTTTATTTAAATTATACAAAGGACTACAAAATGTAAATGTTTCATGATATTTGTTATATTATATCACCTTTATCTGTCAATATTGTTGAAATGAAGATCAAATAGCTGTATGTTGAAATATGTTGAAAAAGTCAAAACTTTACATGGGGTGTATTTACTTTTTCACGTGACTGTATATATATATATATATATATAAAGGACATCAATGTAATTATTCAAATTTAAAGGGCCTCATTGGGGCCAGTGTTTAAACCCTTTCCTGGAGATTCAAAACAACACATCAATCCTTCATAATGCAAGTGTGGGAAGAATATAAAAAAAGAAAAAAAGGTCAAGTTTAACAACATTAATATAAATACCTTTCACTGCCAGATATTCCCAAAGTGAATGTTACCAAAAGGACAATGATTATCCTGACCAATGCACATCGTGGAACCATCTGCATCAAGACCACTTGTGCCACCTGGTCATCCTCCCTGTTACACAACCCATAACCAGTTCTGTCATTTCAGCCCAAGATTATTTGCTCCTGCAAAACATTTAATATAAATACATGGGAATCCCCCGAGGGCAAAATACAGAGAGAGTGCAACAATATTGTAAAACAAAGACTTGAACCTGAGAAACAAAGACTTAAGACTCGCACAGTTTTTCACACGAGAATGTAACAATTCTTTATAATCTGCACTTCATAAACTATCTGCCTTTAAAATTCAAAATTGCTTTTCCATAAATATATTTGATTGGTCTCCTGGAAGAGAGCACCAAACACGATATTCTGGATATTAAGTTGATGGATACAATTTAATAATCATCTTAAATGAATTACCTCTGTCCACCGAAGGTAGACGGAGGTTACGTTTTCACCCCTGTTTGTTGGTTTTCTGTCTGTCTGTGAGCAGGATATCTCAAAATGTTATGCACGGATTCGGACGAAACTCGGTTGGCAAGTTGGGAGTGTGACAAGGACGAAATGATTCGATTTCGGTGAAGATCCGAATCCGGATCTGGATACTAGAATTTCCCAAATTGATTCTTCACCATTGAGAGATAGGGTATACAGTATGGCACAATATCTCAAAAGGTTGTGGATGGATTTGGACAAAACCTGGTGAACAGGTTGCGAACTTAGGGTTCTGAGTTTGAGCCACTGTCGTGCTGTCGAATTAACACCAGGTGGGTTGACTAAACCTGTCATCCTTCCGAGTACGACAACATGAGTACCAGCTGACCGGTAATAGAGGGCATTGAATCAGTGGCACAGCTGCGCCACCAGAAAAGGATGCAACCAGCAGCCATAGGCTGCACACGAACCACCACCACTATCTAGGGTTAACGCTTCTTTAAGATGGATTCGGGATTTGGTACGTGGTACTTCATTGCCTGGCGCTCAGCATTTATAAATGATAGAGCATGTACAAACATCCATAGGTTAACAACAAATGCACAGGCCTGATGAGCCTAATGGCTTCCTCCTGCATTTAAGTTATTTATCAGCGAACTACTATATTATAATTAATATAAGAAGTATATTATGGCCATTTGTGTCAAAAACGCTCATAGCTCCAGATCGCAGAGAGGATAGTGTGAGGATGACAATGGTGAAGAATCACTTAAAACACGTTAGTCACGACTCAGCATCCAAGTAGGAAGAGCCTGCTGGTGTGATGCATGGTTTGTACATTCCCCAACAGTTAAGGGGGAAATCAAGTTGTTTATACTTTTGCTGACATGTGGCACATCATTTACTACTTCACTTACTGAGCTTAATATACCTCCAAAACGAAGGCATTGCAGGCTTGAATATTAAAATATATATTTTTTAAATGATCGTCTATCAGCTATCTGGTACATATACAGTACTATAAATGATGTCACAGACGTGATGTTTCTCAGCTAATAAAGAACCAAAGGCAAGACGGTGTTTCCTACATAGAAATCCATGAAATTGTATTTTGTCAAACAAGGATGTGATGTGAAAACATTTGAAAATTAGAAAGAGCAATCAGAGATTGCAGACCATCACCAGGATGTGTTTTCAGTGGTTTTTAAGGCTTTTGTGTTAAAACAAATATGGCGGCCAAACCATGTCACTGATGACTTCATCATCACTTTTTCCTCCACCAATTTATCCCGAGATGATGCTCAAGAAATTCCATCTTGATCGGATGAAGTTTTGTACTTGTCGAATTATGACGTCATAATGGAGGCACCTATGACATCATCATTAACATATGTTATTCCACATGGAGAGTTCTTTACAATGAGCCACGTCTCCATTTTTTTTCTATGCAGCACTTTCAGAGATATAGAGGTGCACATTTTTTCGGTTTTTCCAAAATGGCGCCCATACCACGTGACACCCATATGCCCATACCCATATGACCTATGACCTATGACCTATGACGTCATAATTATCAAAAAAATAATTCTACAGGTGGAGTTGCACCGATGGTGAAAATTTATTGTCAATCGGAACAACGGTTGCAGAGAAAATCATATTTATTCACGGACTCAAATGCAATCCTGAGGGGTGGTTAACTAGAACGGCACTCGGTAGAGCACATACCTCCACCAGGCTGAAAAGTTTATGTTTTGTTTCCCACTGATAGGTCGGATCTGGATTTAGACCTGAACCAAGATCTAATCGGATTGTTCTTGTCACCAAACCTACTCATCCACCAAGTTTAGTCATAACTCGTCCATAACTTATATATCATGTTATATATCGCTTTTGGCCGTATCACTCAATGGTGAAGAATCACTTAAAACATTCTCCGATCCAGATCTGGATCCTCACCAACATCTAATCAACTTGTCCTCGTCACAACCCCAACCTGTGTATCAAGTTTTGTCTGAATAAGTCCACAACGTTTTGAGATATCCTGCTCACAGACAGACAGACAAACAAAGTCGTGAAAACATAACCTCCATCCACTTTTGGTGGTGGAGGTATAATGAAAATGTCGTTCTCGATTTGTATGTATGGCACACGCACACGCATGACACTTTTTATTAATTATACAGTATCGGATATTCCCAAAATATAATTGTTTAAAACATACGTATCAAAATATACAGTTTGAAGGATTGCTGTAAATGATAATTTCACGACATCCTCTATTGAACTTCATTTAAAATAACACACACACACACACACACACACACACACACACACACACACACACACACACACACACACACACACACACACACACACACACACACACACACACACATACATACACACACACACACACACACACACACACACACAGCATCTTCTGAACTGAAAAAAGTGCTGAAGACCCTTTGGTACTGCACGCGTTCATTGACAGTTTTCTCAGAGCCAGCTGTGTTGACATTACCATTAGCACAAATTTGTGGTTTCGGCCACTCCTTCTCACCACCTGCTCACCTGCAGCTTTTCTGTCCATCTCATAATCTGTATGATCCTCTTCACTTTTATCTAAAATGTTCTACTGAAGGTAATTCATAAACATTTAATTGTCGTGAAGGAAAGTTCACGGCAACAACTCCAGCTAAACTTCTTAAGTAGCAATGTCTAAATAAATCGATTCCTTGCTGCAAAATTCTCTCTCACATTTCCGATATTTGGCAATGACGCACAAAAAAAAAAAAAATTTATGTAGCTGCTCTTCCCGAAAGAGAAATTAACTTGTGTACTTAACCAAACAAATGCTTTATGACGCTCCTTGCGATTTCAAAACAAGCTATCACTAACATCGCAAAGTCTCTCCTAAAACGTGCAGTTTTGCGTCGAACAGCCTTTTCAACGCCAAATGTATTTTATTTTTCAATGATGAAATGCTTCAATGTAGGGAACTCCTACTCGACCAAAGTTCAAGATAGATATTTTTTAAACCACCAATCACCTTTTAGATAGTAAAACACCAATTTTAGAATCAGAAAAGGATTACTCGGAACATCTGCAAATATTTCAATACCCCAATCCCTTTAATATTGTGGAAGTATGTCTAGGAAATAACTATCGATAAGGATGACAGAATACTCAGATGACCTGATATTTCGTCTCGTGCGAGCACTGAAAAAAGGCAATCTGACCATATATAGTAATAATGATGAAAAAAAAGAAAATGAGGTTTCAGGACCCAATGATTTTGGTTTCAAAGTATAAACACAATGAACACTAGAACGTCACTCGGTAGAGAGCATACCTCCGCCAGGTTGAACGGTTTACGTTTTGTATCCACTGAAAGGTCGGATCTGGATCTAGACCTGAACCAAAAGCTAATCCCGGCTTGTCCTCGTCACTTACGCAACTCATCCACCAGGTTTTGTCATAAGTCGTCACCAACTTTTTGAAATATCGTGAGATTTATCGTTTTTGGTCCGATCACTCAATGGTGAAGAATCATTCAAAGATTTTAAAAATTCTCGTATCCGGATCTGGATTGGGATCTTCACCAAAATCGAATCATTTCATCCTCGTCACATACACTACCTCTCCGCCAAGTTTCATCCGAATCCGTCCACAACCTTTTGAGATATCTTGTTCACAAACAGACAAACAAGAAAGACGTAAAAAGGGCACAAGAGCACGATACTTGCAAAATCCACACCCCACTCTCCTCCCTCCCACTCCCCAGAAAAAGTTACCATGGAGACATCAAATTGTCCATTGCATTAATATTCAAATTGACGATCTTAATCATAGCTCGGGTCAATCGGATGAAAACTAACCATTTTCAGATGAAAATTGACGATTTTAGAACTTTGACCTTGTGTTGACCTTTTGACCTCAAAAATAGTTGGTTTCCCAATACAGTGACTCAATATGCAAATGCTGTTCGATTTTCAAGTCAATCAGATGAAAAATGACGATTTATTCAGGTTCACTATGTTAACAAATATAATTTCGTTCAAAAATTTTGGGAGATTAGCAAACCTGTACATTTTTGGAATCATCAGAATATGGAGAATCCGAAAATCAATGTTGGCATTTGCACAGATACATGCATGGCCGCCATTTTGGATTTTCAAAATGGCCGCCATAAAATACATATTTTGCACTATCTCGGCTTCCAGTCAACCTAGAAACTTAATTAAATATGCTACTCCTATGTTTTCTGGGTCAAGGAATCCAATAAAGGCCTCAAAATAGTGCTCAGGATTATAGAAAAGCAACAAACAAAGGTAATTGAAAACCATTGTCTTTATATTTGTGATATATCTGTATTACATAATACATGATATTGCAGGTCCTTTGAAGTTATAGGTATGGGTTTATAAAGCAAGAAAGCAGCCTTGTTAGTATCAGATTGAACTATAAGTCTTATACACAGGATCTACTGGGTCTATACCGTTCAGGAATATGCTTTTACAGATCTTCATCACTGTCCTGTCATTTTCGGCAAAATTAATTCGCAAATGCCAACATTAATTTTTGGATTCCTCATGCTCTGAATATTCCAAAAATGTATAGTTTTGCTAATCTCCACAAATTTTGAACGAAAAAATAGTGAACCTGACTAATTTTAGAAATTCGACCTTAACACGACATTTGACCTAAAAAACAATAGGCTTCTCAGTGCTGACTACCTCTACAACTCGGTAAATTTTCATGACGATTGGTTTAAAATTGTGACCTGTAGGGGAGTGACAAACAAACAAACAGCCAAACAGACAGAATAAAGTCGACCGACAAATATACTTGAAGAATCTTCGATTTTGCAAGGAACAAACAGACAGACAGAGGAATATGAATGAATGATCGTTTTAAGGTCATTTCTCCCCGCTGGAGCGGGGGTTAGCCTTGCGGGCCCCATGACAATCATGGTTCCCTGTTTGAGGTAATGTTTTTACGGCCGGATGCCCTTCCTGACGCCAACCCTTAGTCGCCTCTTCGATGCGCAGGGATACGGTGTACCTATTCTAAACCAGGGTGCACACCGGGATCATTCATCCCAGCAAGCTGGTACTCAATTTGCCGACCTCGGAAGGATGACAGGCTGAGTCAACCCCCCTGGCGTTAATTCAGCGATCGACCGGGATTCGAACCCAGGATCCAAGGACCCCAAGCCGGCACCCTAACTGCTAAGCCAACACCAAGCTGACAACACCAGCCAACACCAGACAGAGGGTGAAAACATAACCTCCATCAACCTTCGGTGGCAGAGGTAATAAGAAAGCTTCAAAAAGTAATCAATTAGATATTGGACCAGTTTTGTTGAAGCAACTTCCAAAAACCTACATGTAATTTCTACAGATGTGCAAATTAATTATGATTGATAACAAAAGAAGATGTGTTCAATTCTAAAAGCTTTATTTATAAAACGGAGGTACTGTCCAAAAGTCTGATTGGTCGATATGATGTAGAATTGCACGATATTTTGTCCAAGTACTGCTAAAAGGAAGGGTTTTCAAAGTGCCAAAAAGTCGATTTGTCTTTCAGTCTTCAAATATATAAATCAATTGAAATAAAATAAAGATTTTAAATATTGTCGAACTTTTATTTATTTATTTATTTCCAGAAGTTTACCGCTGCTAATGCAGCATTTTTTACATGTCACCCGATCCAACACATTACATTAGATCTTCAGGCTTGTTGTTTGGGTCCCTCGAGACGTCCTTAAAAACAGTAAGTTTCCTGTTTGGAATGATTTCCAATTTTGTTTGACTGCCAGATAGGCAAACAGAGTAAAAAATATTATCCCACTCCTCTCCGCACATGCCTGATTGGGATGAGATTTCGTACAATTTGCCAAATTCAGATCCAAAGTACTGTTAAACTGCAGGTTCGTGTTCCGATTGGTGTTCAATGGAAACGTTCAATTGAAATTAAGTAGTTCTTCGACTGATGTTTGTAGACAGACAGACAGACAGAGTGAACCATTTGCTTAACCCCACTTTCCACTTTGTTTGTGTCGGGCAAAAAGTTTTGTGCATGTGGGGTTTTTGTAGAGTCAATGCTCAAAGTACTTGTCCGTTTGCACCCGAGCCTTGCTTTCTGGGCAGCTATACTATAATTGCTGTTGCCTTCATTTTATAACGTGGATCTTCACAACTGCAACCAGTTAATTTTTAATGGGAAAGTATGTCATCACAAAGAATAAATGATTGCACAATTACTCCATCAACTATATCGAATGTCTTGCAACATGAGTGGTTAATTTGACTCAAAGTTATGAGTTGATTGATCGTAGAAAGTAGAACGATCGAATTACGCACCAACATGGTTCAATGTATGAGGCTAACCCCCGCTCTAGCAGGGAAAATGGCCTTAAAATGCATGTTGTTGTGTTGTTGTATGGTTCAATGTATGGCGAGTCGATTATTTTGTTTTGTATATTATCGAGTTGTGCAACGTGCCACTGGAAACCTCCCTGGTCTGCAGGATAAAACAAAAGTTCATATCCGTTCTTATTGACAGTAAAAGCTATTTTTTGCCATCATTTGCTATAATCACGTTGGTACAAACATCATTGCTCGTTTTTGATGTGAAATGAATGATCGTTTTAAGGCCATTTTTCCCCGCTAGAGCGGGGGTTGGCTTGCGGGCCCCATGACAATCATGGTTCCCTGTTTGAGGCAATGTTTTTATGGCCGGATGCCCTTCCTGACGCCAACCCTTGGTCACGCTCTTACGATGCGCAGGGATACGGTGTACCTATTCTAAATCGGGGTGCACACCGTGATCATTCATCCCAGCAAGCTGGTACTCAAATTTGCCGACCTCAGAAGGATGACAGGCTGAGTCAACCCCCCTGGCGTTAATTCAGCGATCGACCGGGATTCGAACCCAGGATCCTAGGATCCCAAGCCGGCACCCTAACCGCTAAGCCAACAACGGCACACACGATGAACCTGAGAAACACCGGGATGACAGTTTATAGGTGGGTCGGGATTTAAACCCAGGCTTGACAGCTCAGAGGCGAGTGTGCTTACCTCTATGCCATCCTGTCATCCCCAATGTTTTTGTTGGTAAAATCATTCAAAAACAACCTTTTGAAGATATAAGTATAAGAGTGATATTGACTGCATGATACATCCCAATAATCATAACAATTTAAACTCAAATTTTATTTACATGTTAATACATTTACACGTCCAGATTTTATCGAGGAAACGGTAAGGGATAAAAACATCATCGTTGGGACACGGGAGTATTCTTCATCTGGCTACATGATATCGATTTTTTTTTTCAGTGAAAAAAAGTTAATACCTGATAAATTTGACTAAAATTTTTAAAGGATGGACATTTTCATCACACATGTGTATTTAATTAATACATGGCACTTGAGAGAATAAAGTGGCCAAAATGGATTCATCAAGTCAAACTGTATACTGGACAGATTTCAGATAAATGCACTCGTCGGAATTACACCAATATGAAGAGGATTACTGTGTTTTCCAATTAAGTCAGGATGAGAAACCTCAAAATGTGGGTTATCAACAATTTTTTGGGGGACAGCTCAAAATAAGTTATGTACCAAAACTAAAATTATCCATATCCACTGCAAACCAAAAATAAAAGAAGACGATTTGTATTATAAAAAATAAAAAAAAGACAAAACCTGCAGATTGGAGGCAGAGGTGCCATGTGTATTGAAACATATATGTATATATATATATATATATATATATATATATATATATATATATATATATATATATATATATATATATATATATATATATATATATATATATATATATATCCATGTAGAACCACGGGTAAGGTGACTTTTCAACTGCTCCTCAGAAGAAACCTAAACGTGAGTACGGAAGTGACCCATGCTATGTCCTATGTCCTGCCAAGGCTTTGCTGGCGCCGCAATAAGACGGCAGGCCCATACCTGATAAGCAGCTCCAGGAAAGCAGGAGGGGACACGGGAAGGAAGCCGGAGCAAGCTGCTGCAGATGGCTGAAGATGGCAGAGAGGTTTAAGGAAAGGGAGGAGAGGGTGTTGAGATGGAGGCCAAAAAGGGGGATTGTTTACGCATAAAGCACAAGCTCGAGCAAAATAGGATTGTTACTGTTATGGCTTCACATCATGGAGCTTTGTCTTTCGTCGGAATGCTTTATAACAAGTTTGTATGCAGCAACTAGCTTCTTTTTCCAAATCCGCTCTAAATTGTTGGAGTGTTTTAATATTTCTTATACTTCCATATGTTCCTTCAATTCAACAGTGCATAACAACATCGCAGGATTAATAAAGTGATTCCCATTGGAATGGTTGACTTGAGCTGCAAACACCAGCAAACGTCAAGATTTTGTGGTTTTTAAGACAACAAACGTTGTTTTTAAATATTTCCATATTTCATATTTTTTCATATTTTCCATATTTTCCAATTCCATATTTTTTCATATTTTCCAATTCCATATTTTTTCATATTTTTCAATTCCATATTTTTTCATATTTTTCATATTTTCCAATTCCATATTTTTTCATATTTTCCATATTTTTCATATTTTCCAATTCCATATTTTTTCATATTTTCCAATTCCATATTTTTTCATATTTTCCAATTCCATATTTTTTCATATTTTTCATATTTTCCAATTCCATATTTTTTCATATTTTCCAATTCCATATTTTTTCATATTTTTCATATTTTCCAATTCCATATTTTTTCATATTTTTCATATTTTCCAATTCCATATTTTTTCATATTTTCCAATTCCATATTTTTGCATATTTTTCAATTCCATATTTTTTCATATTTTTCAATTCTATATTTTTTCATATTTTCAATTCCATATTTTTTCATATTTTTCATATTTTCCAATTCCAAATTTTTTCATATTTTTCAATTCCATATTTTTCATATTTTCCAATTCCATATTTTTCATATTTTATATTTCCATATTTTATCATCAGGATAAGTCTGGTGTTGCCCTAACGGCTGGCTTAGAATCTTAGGGTCTTGCGTTTGAGCAACTGTCGTGCCGTTAGATAACACCAGGTGAGTTGTCTCAGCCTGTCATCCACCTGAGGTCGGTAAAATGAGTAGCAGCTCACTGGGAATAGGGCACTGCATCAGCGGTACAGCAGTGCTTCCAGAAAATGATGCAACCAGCAGCCACAGAATGCATTCAAAATCGGGATTACACATCTGATAATGATTCTGCACCAATTACAAGGGATTTCTAGCTTTTGTGAAACAACTAGCAAAGTGACGGAATTCTTGAAGAAGAAGCCGAATGAATCGAAGCTGCTGAAATAAAATAAAGAGAAGTTACCAAAAAGAGCAAATCAAGAATTGTGAAACATCGTTGACATATTGATTTTTCTGAAGACATATACAAAGGTGCATATTTTGGACATACATATACAAACATATACAAACATATACAAGACATATACAAAGGTGCACAAAGGTGTAGGTGAATAATGTTCCACCTTTTAGGAAGCCAAAAATCAAAGGATCAAAAACAAAATTCCTTTTTCCTTTAATATCGGAGAGGCAACAAATCCTTCTCGAGCTTTGGGTAAAGCACTTACCGAATGTGCGATTATAAACCGAGGCAACAATGATAACACGGGAACGCGTTTTGTCGCTATCAGTTCGGTGACATTTAATGATGAACTGTGACACGGGGCGCTGCTTGCAAACTGGAGCTGCGTTTTGTACAAACACGACATCCTGGAGGCAAAAGCCAGGCCATGGGAAAGAAAAGCTGCTCAAGAGAGGAAGAGAGGTTACGAGGAGCTATTTTAAGATGAAGGGGGGGGGGGGGGGGGGCTGGAGGAGAATACAACGGTAACCTCGCAAAGCAAACAACAGTACCTTTTGCAGGAAAACACCAATATGTGTTAAATGGACTCCGCAAACAAATCGACATTTTTGCTGTTTTGACAATTTATTTTTACCTCCACCACCGAAGGTTGACAGAGGTTGTGTTTTCACCCCTGTCTGTTTGTCTCTTGTGAGCAGGATATCTCAAAAGGTTATGGACGGATTCGGACGAAACTTGGTGGACAGGTTCGGTGTGTGACAATACCGAATCGATTCGATTTTGGTGAAGATCTGGATCCGGCTCCTATACATTTCTAAAGTGATTCTTCACTGAGAAATGAGGCCAAAACGATAGTCATTGCCATAAATATTGGCACCCTTGCACTTTTTTGAAATACCTCAATTTTCTCGAAAATAAGTTGAAATTGACAAAAGTAATTGGTCTCCATAATTCTTTATTTCACTGTTAATATTACAGAACCTTTGTTTTTCATTCAGAACTTAATATATCCTTTTAAATCAGAAAATATAAAGAAATGGCAGTGACAAAATTATTGACACAGTAGACATAATATTTGGTAGCACGGCCTTTGGACAAAACAACTGCAGTGAAGCGCTTCCTGTAGCCATGAATGAGCTTCCTACATGGCTGTCGCAAGATATCTCAAAAAGTTGTAGAGACGAAAGTAGGTGAATAAGTTTGGTGGATGACAAGAACAAGGCAATTCGATCTTGGTTGAGGTCTGGATCCAGATCCGGCCTATCAGTGGGATACCAAACGTAAGTTGTTCAGCCTAGTGGAGGTATGCGCTCTACCGAGTACCATTCCGGTTACAAAAAGGATTTGTCCAAGTTTGTCACGATAAATGTATTGCTGAAAAAAATATTTGTGAATAAAAATGTTTCTCAAGAGGTTACATCCTTGCGTTCGCCTGAACGCACACGCACACTTTCGTCGAGCCCTGGTTTGCAGCGTCAGCAGAAGATCCAATTTTCATCTGAGTTTCAACTTGATAAATGTCAGAGACCCTTGCCGAAACGATGCATCGACAACTCCTGTTGCTACTATCCCAAACTAGCAATCGAGGGGCTACACTGTCAACTACCAAAATCTCCTGCCAACTACTCATGGCATACCCAGCAGTTAAAGGAATAATAACTGGCCTATTACATTTGGAAGTTGTGATCAGATTTTAAAGGAGGGTTTACCGTGGGAGTTGTTGTATGCAGATGATCTGGTGTTGATTGCGGAAAGTATGGATGGACTGAAGGAGAAGATGAACAAGTGGAAGGAATGTGTGGAGACAAAAGGTCTGAAGGTGAATATCGGGGTTCGGTGGATGTGCGGAGTATCGTTGAGAGAGAGGAAGACAAATGATGAATTGCGAAAGATGATGGGAATAGAGCCTGTGATGGATGCTGTGAAGAGGAACAGGTTGAGATGGTTTGGTCATGTGTTGAGGAAGGATGAAAGTGACTGCTTGAGAAGAGTGATGGAAATGAATGTAGAAGGAAGTAGAGGACGGGGAAGACCGAGAAAGACTTGGCTAAAGATGGTGGAAGAAGAAATGCGGGCAAGGGGGTTAACAAGAAGAGATGCAGAAAATAGGGCAAAATGGAGAAGATTGTCATGGGGACCGCAAGGCTAACCCCCGCTCTAGCAGGGAAAATGGCCTTAAAATGCATGTTGTTTGTTGTTTGATCAGTACAAATTAAGGTATTGTTAACAGTCACCTTAAAATGCTAGAGAACGGAGAAAACTGGACACAGGTCATACTATTTAGGTGTGGTCTGTATTATGTACCTGGTTGAAAGGCTAACAAGGAGGAAAAACATCATAGAATATAGAAGAGATCACAAAATCGGAACAGGGGCCAAAGAACGACAGAAGTGATGAAAGTTCATAAGAAGCTCGATATGCCAGGCGGCATGATTGGATATAATAAGCAATAAGTACCTGAAAATGATACTACACTATATATATATATAAATATCAAACGCAATTATATACAATGATGTAATTTAAATTATGTATAGTAAAAACAATAAAATGATACACAATAACTGAAAATGATATTCTAGAAGTTGACATATATCCCACAATGCAATCCACAAGATTTGAGTTGGTATTGCGACGTGTCCAAGTCTAAATGGATCATGGGCATGCCGGGTGGTTTTGCTCCAAGAAAAACCGATCAGCCTGATTGGTCGAATACAATCCAATCGTGGGAAAGATCAGGTGACCTCATAGTTTGTGTGTGAACAAACGGTTTTGTCTTATGATGGCAGGACTTCCCCTTCCAAGATCTGGACATCCACCAATGAAAGCTAGCAGATGGGATGCCCGGCTTAACTTTCTGCAAAGGAGAGTGTACTCATTGAGAAAGCACCCGGCCGGCAAATCACCCGGTTGAGAATCAAACCCAGACAAGAGAGTTAAAAAACAGGTCAGCCAATTCTGAACTGTCACCTGAAAAAATAAATAATGCATGCACGCACACAAAAACACACACACACACACACACACACACACACACACACACACACACACACACACACACACGCGCAAAAACACACACACGCAAAAACACACACACGCGCGCACACACACACACACACACGTGCAAAAACACACACACGCAAAAACACACACGCAAAAACACACACGCGCAAAAACACACACACACGCAAAAACACACACACACACACACACACACACACACACACACACACACACACACACACACACACACACACACACACACACACACACACACACACACACTTGAAATCACAGATGTGATGTAGCACTTTTTACCTCCGCCACCAAAGATGGACGGAGGTTATGTTTTCACCCGTCTGTTTGTTTGTCACTGGCCTACAGGTCACAATTCTAAACCGATCATCATGAAATTTCACTAAGCTGGAGTTGTCACATTTGAGAAGCCTATTGATTTTGAGGTCAAAGGTCATCTGGAGGTCAAATTTCTAAAATCGCCATTTTAAATCCGATCAACTTGAAAATTAAACAGCATTTGTATTTTGAGGTCAAAGGGTCAAAGGTCAACTCAAGGTCAAACTTCAAAATCATCAATTCTCATCTGAAAAACCATCAATTTTCATCCGATTGACTTGGTAATTGAACAGCATTTGAACATTACAACACACAACAACATGCATTTTAAGGCCATTTTCCCTGCAAGAGCGGGGGTTAGCCTTGCGGTCCCCATGACAATCTTCTCCATCTTGCCCTATTTTCTGCATCTCCCCTTGTTAACCCCCTTGCCCGCATTTCTCCTTCCACCATCTTTAGCCAAGTCTTTCTCGGTCTTCCCCGTCTTCTACTTCCTTCTACATTCATTTCCATCACTCTTCTCAACCAGTCATATTCATCCTTCCTCAACACATGACCAAACCATCTCAACCTGTTCCTCTTCACAGCATCAATCACAGGCTCTATTCCCATCATCTTTCGCAATTCATCATCAACATTTGAACATCGAGTTCAATCAGAACATTTTGAACATGTTCAGTTGTTCATGTTCATGTTCTGAACATGTTCAGTTCAGAACATTTGAACATTTGAACATTGAGTTTGAACATTGAGAACAGCATTTGAACATTGAGTCACTAAATTGGGAAACCAACTACATTTGAGGTCAAATATAGGTCAAACTCATAAAATCATAATTTTCATCTAAAAACCATCACTTTTCATCCTATTGACCCGAGCTTTTATCAAGATCTTCAATTTTGATCTTGCTGAAATGGACGCTGGATCAATTGCAACCTTTTTTGGGGGGGGGGGGGGGGGGTGGGGGGGAGGGATGCAAGCATCATTTGTCTGTCTGTTAACAAGATATCTCAAAAAGTTGTTGACGGATTCGGACAAAATTTGTTGGCAGAGAGATAGTGTACGTGACAAGGACGAAATGATTAGATTTTGGTGAAGATCCGGATTCGGTTCCGGGTCGTAGAAGTTTTTAAGTGTTTCTTCACCATTGGGAGATAGGGCCAAAACCGATATATACAAGGATATCTCAAAAAGTTATGGAGGGATTTGGACGAAACGTGGTAGAGAGGTCGTGTGTGTTACAAGGACTAATCGATTCAATTTTGGTGAATATCTGAATATGGATTTGGATACGAGCGTTATTTAATTATTAGGCGATTCTTCACCATTGAGGGATCGGCCGAAATGCGAGATATAACACGATATTTAAAAAACGTTATGGATGACTTATGACTAAACGAGGTGAATGAGTTGGTTAGGTGACAAGAACAAGCTGATTAGATTTTGGTTCAGGTCCGAATCCAGATCCGGCCTATCAGTGGGATACAAAACAAACTGTTCAGCCTGGCGGAGGTTTGCGCTCTACCGAGCTCTTCTGCATTATCTTTATTGCCAATGACTTGGCTCCACCTTCTGGCAACGTGTTGCAGTGCTGCAGCCGCCTCCAACCCTGCATCTTGATTACGAACATAGATATCATTGTACTTACGTTCATAATTGCCTTGTAACATTTCCTCCGTGATGCAACTAACCCTTTTGTCTTCTATTCATATCCACTTGCACCTTTTGCAGCTTCTTTATCATCAAGGCAATTTGCAAATGGCAGTGCAATACTGTTTCAGATTTGTCTTCAGCAGGTTTCATCGCTGAGCAGGCGACAACGCACGCTGCCCTTGCAGTCCGACTTTTGGCTAAGCTGAACTGAGAAATTAACCACAGTCTTCAAACAGCACACATCAACCTCAAGTTAGCACTCAAGATCATACGGACAGAAGGTGGAATCACGGACGTTCTGGTAAACCTTGTATATTCTTACACAGGTGATGGTGCATGAGTGCATATCGGTTCAAGGCTATCGGTGCATTCTCGATAATCTGGTGTCCGGCAAGGATGCATCATTTTGATGATGCTGGGACTGGGTATTTATTACGATTTGCTGCTCCACATGCCAGAATGATCTAGACTTTGCCGATGACACTTCCTTGCTCGTAAGGAAGTCAGAATTTTAGTCCTGCCTTTCATGGCTTCCAAGATGCTGCTTCCACTGCGCGAATGAATGTGCCGTGGCAGAAGTCCTTCAAAGCCAGATGAGCAGAATCCTCAGGTGCAGTTGGGGCTGACTGATCATTAAGAGTGTTGATGAGTTTAGCTATGTCGAGGGCAACCAGAGTTAATTGGACATCCTTTGATAAACAGCTCTTGCTACCTCGTGTACGAAGTCCAGGTTTCGCGTATGGTATCATTCACAAAAACAAACGTCCGTGCTGAGACAAATTCCAGGATGGGGGAAAAATACCCCAGCACACTAAGCTCTCAAACTTTCCATGAATGTGTGTTCCATGAATGTTCCAGGGTTTCCATCCCTGATCCTACCTGGCATGATCATTTGCAGGTCTGCAAGATTGGGGCCCATTTTGGAACTATTCTTCATAATGCCTGGTGCAATGATGTCATCCATGGCGACTCTGGCTGGCATAAGTAGCTTATGCAAGTATATTGATGTTGGGCTAGTGTTGGTGTTGGGTGTTGGGCTAGCAGCGAGGGTGCCGGCTTAGGATCCAAGGATCCTGGGTTTGAATCCCGGTCGATCGCTGAATTAACGCCAGGGGGGTTGACTCAGCCTGTCATCCTTCCGAGGTCGGCAAATTGAGTACCAGTTCACTGGTAATTCCCTGTTTGTCGTAAAAGGCGACAAAAAGGGTTGGCGGCAGGAAGGGCATCCGGCCGTAAAACATTGCTTCAAAAAGGGGACCAAAAAACAACAACAACCATGGTTCTCGAAAAAGGCCAACCCCTGCTTTGCGGGGAAAAATGGCCTCTAAAGGTGGTTATTTATTATTATTGATGCTAATAATTGTGTAGGAAGATAGACTTCCAAGGAAAGCAGATGTGTAGAATCAGAATCATTCTAGCAGAATCATTGTTAAAATGTAATAAAAACAAAGATACGAGGGGTGTTGAATAAAAGTTATAAGAACAGGATGCTCATAGTTCAAGAGATGCTCAAGTTTTTATATTTTTGAATATGCATGTAGTAGCAGAAGACCGTGGAAAAATACCCAGATGACCTCAAAGATCCAAAAGACTCCTAAGGACCCAAAAGACCCCTTTTGCATTTAAGACCCTTTCGATACTTTAAACGCCTGGTTTTGGCTTTGTGGTTAGGGTGCCGGCTTGGGATCCTAGGATCCTGGGTTCGAATCCCGGTCGATCGCTGAATTAACGCCAGGGGAGTTGACTCAGCCTGTCATCCTTCCGAGGTCGGCAAATTGAGTACCAGCTTGCTGGGATGAATGATCGCGGTGTGTACCCCGATTTAGAATAGGTACACCGTATCCTTGCGCATCGTAAGAGGCGACTAAGGGTTGGTGTCAGGAAGGGCATCCGGCCATAAAACATTGCCTCAAACAGGCAACCATGATTGTCATGGGGCCCGCAAGGCTAACCCCCGCTCTAGTGGGGAAAAAATGGCCTTAAAACGATCATTCATTTCATTCAAACACCTTCAGATCCCTTCGCCCTTTAGACGTTTTATACCCTATAGACCTTTACATCCCTTAGACCTCAACACCATTTAGAACACTTTGACCATTTTAGACCCTTTTACATGCTTGAGAGATTAGACCCTTTCAATCCCTGAGAAACTAACTACGATTGGAACGTACCCTTTAGACCTTTAGACCATCGAGAACATTTTAAGCTCACACTACGCAAACATCTATATAGTCTTAATGCAAAACACAGACTATCCTTTTTTCAGCGCAAATTCGACCCACCCAGGGGGTGGGTACTCTGCTGGTGTGAACGACATTAGACCCTTTAGAACTATAATACTCATAAGACCCCATACAACATTAAGGCTAATGAAGACCATGAAGACCCTAAATACAACAAAGACCCTAAAGACCACGAAGACCCCTAAAACTCTTAACATTTTGAACCCTGAGCTCCTTGGACTTTCGGCTCCCCCACCCTGGGCTCCCTGGAGAAAAAACAGTGAAAAGTTAAAATTTGTTTTACTTCGGTTTTCTGCCTGTAAATGTTTTTCTAGCCCTGTAATCTTCTACCATATAAGAGAGTCGTTGGTCTGTGTGTCTGTTGGTCTGTGTGTCTGAACGTCCCATTCAGCAGCATATATTCACCGAAAATGAGGGGGGAGTTCACGGATGAAGAGAGTTGTAGGATGAGAAATGAACAAAACCAGCAGCACATCCACTTTTTGATAAGACCCTCTCACAAATGTCACAATCACTGCACATGTATACACTCACCCATCCATGCCTGAGGTATACCAACCAACCAGTTCTACCCATGTTAATGTACCCCTCTATCCTCAATGCTTCTAGCTAACTAACCAACTCAAATTTAAATCTTACTATTACTGCTGCCACTGCCTTTACAGGGAGACCATTGCATACATACATACAACTAAAATGGCATTCGGTAGAGTGTATACCTCCGCCAGGCTGAACAGTTTACCTTTTGAATCCCATTGATATGCCAGATCTGCATTCGGATCTTTACAAAACTCTAATCAATTCGTCTTTGCCACACTCCTAACCTGTCCATCAAGTTTCGTCTGAATCCATCCATAACTTTTTGAGATATCCTGCTCACAGTCAGACAGACAAACAGCGGTGAAAACATAACCTCCATCCACCTTTGGTAGCGGAGGTAATAATCATTGAGCGAAAGGAGTAAGAAGCATACCAATGACCTATTTGATTGAATGAATTTGTATAGCGTAGACATGATTTATTCAACTCATTCATTCATCTAGTCTGAAATCTTACTCATCTTACTATAATTCACCAAATGTCCGTCTGTCTGTCCGTTCGAAGGTACCGCAAAAACGGCTGAATGGATCGCAACGATATTTTGGGTGGGTAATCCGAAGAACCCCCTGGAGTAAAATAGGTTATATTGTTTTTCCAATTTCAGGTTTGGTCTCCAGCATTTTCAGGTTTGGACTCCCGCATAACGTTATTGTCCCGGGTACCGCAACGAACCTGCCGCGAATGCGGAAGTGGACAGATTACGGCAATGAGCTGGTTTGATAATATCCCAATACAACTGTCATTTAAAACAGTATTTTGTTAAAGTATCAATTGATGATTGGAATTGAGTGAATACAATTACGATTTTTAATTCGTAATTGTATTCACCCAACCGTACGGAACTTCACATCAGGATTTAAATATTTGTTTATGTCACGAATGTTGTTAAAAGTTTGTTTTTTATATTAATGTTATTTAATTTGTGATTGGAGTTATGCTGTTTGGAATGAAAAAAGAGACCGAGTTCAAGTGAATGACGAAATGCCGTGACGTTTTCTACTTTCTAAATGTGAAATTCGCGGATCGCCATATGCAGATTCGCCATTGACTGGGCATGGAACAAACGTACCCATTTGTTTGCAAATGGCTACGTTTTTCATGAAAGTCCTTCACGAACTTGCTGTCCATGTCTGACGTGTGACTGAAGGTGCTACAGGAATGTGGAATTTATTGGTTTCATGCTTTCGCATTCGCCATTTCTGCATTGTCTGTTTGCTTCTGGCCTCCCACCCGTGCGTAGCACGGGTACCTCACTAGTTTATTTAGTTCAACATTTTAATTAAATAATAGGGTATATCAGGTGATTCACAAAGCATCATCCCCTCTCCTCCTCCCACCAACACGGGCGTCTTCGTGCTCAAAGGATTAGGGTTGAATTGAGACATCAGCTAGCAGAGGCCGAACCACTGTGAAAGTTTTCCTCATCTTCAATAGCAAGTTTGACCAAATGGAACTGCTGATTAAACTAAGAACAGAACTTCAATAAGATTTGACCCCACATGCACTTGTGAAAAAAATCTATTGGTGGGCAGGAGGGAGGGGAAGGAAAAGTAAAATAATTTCAGTTTCTCGTGCGCAAACAACTGGCCAGCAGAGAATTAAAGAAGAGGAATCTCAACTGCAATTAATCAATCACCAAGGCCCATATTCGTGAACTTTGAGCCAGCACCCATTGCAACCGGCCTACCATATATACCTAAGATTGCAGGGAGATATTTAAATGATACGAAAGGCATTTGAAACGTGAAGGTGACTATTACCTCTAAACATAATGATAGGCCTCGGTCTATCGAAATCAGCCACAAGAGGCCAGTTTGGCAATTGGGAAGCCATGGCCATCGAGGGCAGTCCATCGAAAAAGAAGCTCCAGACTCAGGAGCCATGTTCTGCCTCATTACTTTTATTGTCGAACAGGCCAACATCCACACATTACTCTTAACCAAAAGGCAGCTCGTCACTGTCCGAAAAAGCTTCATCAACCACATAAAGCCCCAAGCAATATTCCCTTGGATGAGAAATAAACGTTTGTCTTTATTCTTATTTGTCAGCGAAATTTAAATGCCACATCCTGAACCACATTTGAAAACACGATTCATATTCTTTATCATAAATTCTAGCAATTTAATCATATTTAAATATAGCGGAAGGTTATGCATTAATTAAATTAATATATAATATCTAATAGGATGGCGCATCATAAAATAGGAGAAATACGTAATTCAAAAGGGAAAATTCGATCAATGTAATAAATACAAGGTGGTGTCATAGGAAAAGGCCAGAAAAAATGATCCTTTGGCCGACTGTTAGTCACCAATGTGGCAAGTCATCGTTAACATTGGTTTCCACCCAAAACGAGAAAAGAAAACGCCTCGGGGATAATAGCAAGGAAATGGAAATTTCCAACTTGTGAAACCACGGCGATGCAGGCTGGCTCCACGATGGCTGCCCGGAAAAAGTGCAGGAAACAATGTCAAGGTCCGAGAGCCGACGTGCTTGTTCTCATCATGCAATCTCTTCCTCACAAAGCCTTGGGCGAAATCAACTCGAGCATGACTGTACATTATTCTTTCCTTTCGTCGAAGACATTGTATCATTCTCTTTTGCGATACATAAACTACCAGGGATGCTCAGCATTGCCCGGTGCTGTTGTAATCCTGTTGGCATTTTGAAGAAACCAATTTTTACCTCAGCCACAGAAGGTGGATGGAGGTTATGTTTTCACCTCCATCTGTTTGTCTGTTTGTTTGTTTGGTGGGAAAAATATATCTCAAAAAGTTGTGGATGGATTCAGACGACATTTGGTAGAGAGGTAGTGTATGTGACAAGGATGAAAGGAGAACAGCACTCAGTGGAGAGCATACCTCCACCTGGTTGGCCATGTCTCTCAATGGTGAAGGATCACTTAAAAAATTCTACTAGCCGGATCCGAATCCGGATATTCACCAAAATCTAATCATTTCGTCCTTGCCACATACGCTACATATCTGCCAAATTTCGTCCGAACCCGTCCAAAACTTTTTGAGATATTTTGTTCACAAACGGACAGACAGACAAACGGACAGACAGATAGGGGTGAAAACACAACTTTCATCCACCTTTGGTGACGGAGGTAATGACTAGATTTTGGTGAAGATCCGGATCCGGCTGGTATAATTTTTAAGTGATTCTTCACCATTGGGAGATAGGGCCAAAAACAATACATAGCAGGATATCTCAAAAAGTTGTGGACGGATTTGGAAGAAACTTTGTGGACCGGTTGGGTGTCTGACAAGGACGAATGGATTCGATTTTGGTGACGATCTGAATATTGATTCGGAAACGAGAATTATTTAATTTTTAAGTGATTCTTAGCCATTGAGAGATCGGGCGAAAAGAGATATACAACATGATATTTAAAAAAGTTATGGACGAGTTGTAACTAAACTTGGTAGACGAGTTGGTTAGCTGACAAGAACAAGCCGATTAGATATTGGTTCAGTTCCGAATCCAGATTCGGCCTATCATTGAGATACAAAACATAAACTGTTCAGCCTGGCGGAGGTACGCGCTCTCCCGAGTGCCGTTCTAGTTCTTGCTTTTCTATTTTTTTGTGGGTGCCTAAAAATCTAACTCCTTATCAAAAGATTTTTTTTTTTTTGGCCTGAAAGACTCCCTGAAGAACCTCTGAAAGTTTGACAAAGATCCGTTTGGGCATCTCTAATAAAATGGTGACAGACAGACAAACAATCTCTCTCATAGTATAGATAATAATGATCAGCATTAGTCTCATCCTCACTACTTAGTTAGATGCTGAGCTGAGTTAGTTAGATTAGTCCACTAAAGGTGGTTATTAGTCTCATCCTCAACACATCAATAAAAATCTTCCACATTTTGTTCCTACTCTTACAGCTCTCATCGTGTAATGAACACTGGTGAAGAAGCAAGTCCAAAACAAAATATTTTATCGAAGTAACCCAGCATCAGTAGATGAAAGACAAATGTGCTTTCCTTGTGCATTTTGTTTAATAATTTTATTAATCATTAGAATCACCAATAGGGTGAGAATAAACACATTTATGACCAAGTTTCTACATCAGTCTTACAACTTGAAGAATAATTAAAAGTTTTAAAATTTCAGGGAAGGTGGTAAAGATTTTAGATTTAAAATCGCATCCGCACATCCACACAAATTACACAGGACACCGATAAAATGAAGCAACGTGTTCACAACGGTGGTCGAAACATTTCCGTTTGACAATATCAGCTGGATATACACAAACAAACATGCGCACGCTTACCTCAAGTGAAATACAGCTGACCGTTGGTGATAAGTCGCTGACCGTTGGCTTGCCAAAAATGCACACCATATCATTGGCACTCCGCATCGATAAATCCTTACCTGCCAAACAAGAACAAAAGTGGGACAGTGTTAAACAGGTATTAAACAATGTAAGATACAAGTAAACATTTCATGCAAGAAGTCACCTTAATTTGGCCAGTTGGAGTGAAATAAAAGACTTTTAATACTCATTTCAGCTCACCTGGAACAAATATTGTTCAGGTGAGGTATTAGCATCGTGTGGTGTCAGCCAGTGAGTGAGTGAGTGAGTGAGTGAGTCAGGCTGCATGTAAACACGCGGATCTTCTTCTCCAAAACTACACACTACTTCGAGGAAACTTGACCGCAACTTTCATCACCCGTGATGTACCACCATTTGTTCACGGCATTAAAAGGCTGGATTGCAAGGGGTCTACTGGAGGTGTTACGTGCTCCTCCCGGACCCTCTGGTCGCGATGTACCTCCGAGTCCCGAGAGGAGCCACGGCAGAAAAATATGTTATTCTGTGTCAGAAATCAATAGTGAAACCACACCAATGATTTATCAACAAACAAATATTGGATTAAAAAATCACACAAGAATAACGGTACAACAAATAGCAATCAAAAGTACACTCAATACATCTTATGATGGTACCATCAACTAGCATAGGATAACTCACGGTGTTCCCAGTGAGTGGAAAACCTTCCCCAATGTCTCTATATTCCCGTCCTCAAGATGAGGTTGACTCGCTCCAGCGATCGCTCGAACAATGTCCAATCGAGACCAGAATCCCATGCGGTTGGCAAGGGCAGTCGCACCGCCGAAGCAGCTCTCAGGCGTAGGCGGTCGAAGCGACGCAAAAAGTCACGTGGTCCAAAACCAAAAGCAAACTCGTGGCGGAATGGGAAATCCCAAAGGCCCCACTCCAGATAGGAACGTTCCCGGTTCAGTCGGCGAACCGCCACTTAAACTTCAAACTCAGCGTTGCGCACACACATCCCCGACAGACGACAGGATGGTGAAAAAGCTGACGCGTAGCCAAGACCTTTTACTGAACAAAGCGCGAGTGTCAAAATGGCCGACGGCTCTTACTTGAGTCGACACGACCCGGCGATGATTCTTCGGAATCGCAACGCCCAAACCTGACCACGCAGGTTTTTCAATTCCCCAGCGATAACACCTATCGCAGGAACTCCTTCCAAGGAAACTCAAAGTTCACTCGCGACTTTCGTTCGACAACTCTCACTACTGAGCTGGAAGCTACTCACTTCTTGTCCGACTTCACTCGCCACGCCCTCGCCTTCTTCTTCTTCTTCTTCCTCGTCTTCCGGCTCCCTGTCTCTTTTTAACATCAACGCTTTTATCCTTTGCAAGCAGTTCATGAACAATAAACCTTTTGAAGACAATAATAGTACATAGAATCAGAAATATTTCAAGTGGATGAAAACCACAACAGCGGAAGTGACGAATCCGTAACAGAGGTCATAGTGGATCCAGGTTTGACCACCCGCCCCCGCCCCCCCCCCCCCTCCGCTCTCAAAATAGATATTCGCTCTCTTCTCCGAAACCACACACACAATTTCGATGAAACTTGACCGCAACCTTCATCACCCGTGATGTACCAAAGTTTGTTAATGGAATAAAAAAAAATTAAAAAATCTGAGGTTTGCCCTCCCAAGATAGGTATTTACTTTTTTTTTCTCCATTACATATTTTGTGGGTCATCCACATCTACCAGTGGTTACTTGGTTCTAGCAAGTAAGCCCAGGGGCATTGCCCCTATTTTTATATCAATTTCCGCTTCCGGTTTTGCCGGCAAGGTTGCGTTTTTTCCAAGATCTCCACGCTTATCAAAGTTAAGTAATTGTTCCGTTTGAATTTTTGTCAAAACTGTATTTTTATTTTACTGTGTGTGAACCGTACCTACTGTGTGTCTCAAGGAAGATCTCGGTGTAAATCGTGCATACCTGTATAAAATCATCGCTTATTTCGTGCCACGTTTTTGAGGCCTGGTATTTTAAGTTTCCTGACTTGAGGCTTTGTTTTCTCTCAGCGGTCGTTTGTGGTCCATTTACTTTCGTTCTATCAGTTTTTCCCAGTCTTTTCACCCCATACTTCCTTGATTAAAATTCTAACTCAAAAAATATATATATACATAAACATACATTTCCTTCTTTGTTCTTGTTCGTTCGTTCGTTCTTCGACCACGTGTTTCACTCTCATTTCCCCCAGATAGTTTTCACGGTTTAGTTTAAATGTTTAAACTTTCCCCTGAAGTGCTGTATTCTGTCGTATATTATAACACATTCTTCTTATTCTTCTTTAAAAGGTTGCTTACGACTTGCTCACCAAATCTCTTCATTTCAAAAAAAAATTCCATCTTTTACAGTTCCTCCTTCCTACATTCCCTAAACTCACCTGCATTCCACCCCTCCTCCAACGTTTTCAAACGGATCTCTGACTCGAAAATCACAAGAAACTCATTTTGCAATAAATGTTCGTTTTCCATTAATCGTACAACACTTTCTAAAATCCAAACTCATCCCTCCCCTCCGAATCTCCCCCATCACCTATCCCTTTCAAATCTCCCCCCTTGCCCCTTCCCTCCCCTCCTAAACTCTCCCCTCGCTCCTCCCCTCATAAACTCCCTCCTCACCCCTCCTAAACTCCTTCCTCGCCCCTCCCCTCCTAAACTCCCTCCTCCCCTCCTAAACTCCCCCCATCACCCCTCCCCACCCAAACTCCACCCTCACCCCTCCCCTTCTAATCTCCCCACCCTCCTTTTTTCTCCAATCCTCCCCTCTCACCCCTCCCCCTCAAAGCGTCCTCCCCGCTTCTTCTCCCTTCCAACTCTCACCTCCATATCCCCCAACCTTCTTCCTTGCTCTGCCACCTCCCCCCCCTCTCCCCCCCTCAAACAACACTTCACTGTGCCTCCCCAATCAGCATCAAACCTTTTGTACACCTCATCCCTCATCCTTCAATTATTTCTCCTGGCTATTCTGAAATCTCTGACACAGTATCAACAGCTCTCCCTACCTCCTCCACCTCTTCCACATCTTACCCTACCCCCCCCCCCCCCCTGTTCTGTATCTGATGCTCCCCCTTCCTCTTCATTAATGGTATGGACCTCAAACATCCGGGGCCTTCGCTCAAAACTTGACTGATCTCTCCATGCAGGTTGCTTCTGACAAACCAAACTTGATCTGCTTTCCAGAAACTTTCCTCCTTCATGATGTCTCTGATTCCTTAATATCTCTCCCGGGTTACGCCCTCCTCCGGTATGATAAACCTGAGCCTCGTCCTGGCGGCAGAGTTGCTCGCTTTATCAAAAACTATATTCCTCACTCTCCATGCACTGCCCTCATTCCACCACACCACCAGGACCACCTCTGGCTATGGCTTTGCCTCCACTCTCCCCTTTTGTTCATATGTGTGTTGTACCATCCACCAAACAGTGATGACTCCATATACATCTCGCTGTCTGATTAATATGGACCAACTTCTATCTACTCATCCCAACTCTCTCTTCCTCATATGTGGTGATTTCAATTGTCATCATGCCAGCTGGCTGGGTGTGGGTACCTCTCTCACCAGCCATGGCTCCTCAGCAAAGGACTTCTGCGACTCACTGGGACTGACACAATCTGTCAATTTCCCGACCCGGATCTCAGTCAACAGAAGATCTTCATTTCTAGACTTGGTCATGACAAACTTCCCTGCAAATGTCTGCTGCTCTTCTTCTGCTCCATTCGGCTCATCCGATCATGTGCTTGTTAAAGTGGACATCTCTCTGACCATTCTCAGGGAGCCTCCTCAGCGTCGACGAGTCTGGCATTTCACTCAGGCCAACTGGCACGGTCTTCAAGCAGCCATCAATCATCTGAACTGGTTTCCCATCTCTACCGCCTCTGATATCAACTCATCCTGGGAATTCTTCCAAAGCAAACTGCTCTCTCTCATGCACAGATTTATCCCATCTCATCTTCAGTTGTCATGCCCTTCCTCCCGTCCATGGTACACAGAATCTTGTGGTGAGGCTGTTGCCCTGAAACAACTTGCCTTTGCCTCCTGGAAGGCAAATCCAACGGAAGGAAATCTCATTTCCTTTCACAAAGCCCGGAACAAGTGTGTGTCCACCCTCAGGAGAGCCAGGAAACAACATCTCTCTACTCTCAAGACTGAACTCTCAAACCTGTCTCCCTTTTCCAAATCCTGGTGGCGTCTGGTCAAATCTGTTTCTGGTGTTTGTTCCCCTTCCATCCCCTCCCTTACCTCAAACGGCTCCACAGCTGACTCGACACGTGAAAAAGCGGATTGCCTCAACTCTGTGTTTGCCTCAAAATCTTGTTTCCCAAACCCATCCCTCTCTGTACCCACCTTACCCAGTCGAACCCAGTCAAACCGAGCTGCTCGTGGAATCTGTGTCCTTCTCTCCTGACAAGGTGAAGAGGTTTCTGTCAAGCCTCGAGTAAGGTCATCTGCCATCAGCCATCAGCTTGGAAATCAGCCAACATCACTGCTTTACACAAAAAAAAAGTGCAAAAACAGATCCTTGCAATGACAAACCAATCAGCCTTCTCCCAATTATCAGCAAAGTCATGGAATCCATCATTGCTTCGGATATCAAATCTTTCCTCTTCTCCAATGGCTTGATCTCTGATCATCAATTTGGTTTCAGACTAGGTCACTCTACTCTGGACATGCTGCTTCTGCTGTCTCAACAATGGATGGAGGTGCTCAATGCCAAATAGGAAATTGGAGCCGTCTCCCTTGCCATATCACGTGCCTTCGATACGGTCTGGCACCAAGCTCTGCTCACCAAACTCTCCTCCTATGGTATCCATGGAAATCGCCATGCATGGCTTGTGGACTTCCTCTCTAGTCGTAGTCAACGTGTGGCCCTGAATGGGTTTCTCTCATCTCCCCTTCCTGTTCAGGCTGGAGTTGCCCAAGGCAGTGTTCTGAGCCCTGTGCTTTTTCTGGTCTTCATCAATGATCTCTCCGACTCTCTGGAAAATCCTCTCTATCTCTTTGCTGACGACTCCACTCTCTGCCGCTCCATTCTTCATCCCTCAGATCGGCAGTGTGCAGCCTCCTCACTCTCTGCGGACCTGGACAAAATCACAGACTGGTCAAACAAGTGGATCATGTCTTTCAATCCTGACAAATCTCACACTCTTACTATGTCTCTCCGAAAAGACCGACTGGAAAACCCTCCCATCTACTTTCTGAACAATCCTCACCAATAAGTTCTGTCACTCAAGCTTTTGGCTCTCACTATCTGCCATGATCTTTCCTGGGAAAACCACATTTCCAAGCTGGCCTCCAAAGCCAGTCGCCGACTGGGTATCCTCCGTCGTGCGAAGTGCTTCCTTGGCACACCTGAGCTCCTCACCACATACAAGGCTTCCATCCGCAGCTCAATGGAATACTGTTCCCCCCTCCGGGCTGGTGCTCCTGCCTCACACATAGCTTCTCTTCACGCTTTTGAAACCAAAGCTTTCAGAATCATTGGAATCTCCCGCGATGAAGCTAACTCCGAGGGCCTTTCACTCACTCACTCACCGCAGGCAGGTAGGTGGTATTTCTGTCTTCTAACGACTCCTATCTGGCCTAGCTCCCCCAGCTCTCTCTGTGCTCTGTCCCCCAAATATTCCTACAGGTCGCACAAGATCTGCCAGTAACCCTCTTCTGGTGAAATTGCCAAAATCAAGACTCTCTGCTCACCTTCACTCCTTCATTCCTCTTTACTCCCACCTCTGGAACAAACTCCCTCACCCTCTTCAATCCCACTCCTCCCTCCAGGTCTTTAAAACAGCTGTTCACCACCATCTCTTGTCTTCCCCCATCCAAACTCTTGATCTCTTCTTCCCCCGTTAATTCACCCCAGATCCACTTTTTTTTTGAAATCCCGACTTTTTTTCCTGGACATTCCAGCAGTGTCCATGTGTTTTCTACCTCCCCCCCCCCCCCTCCACCCTCGCTCCCATGCCTCCTCCCCCCAAGCCCTCTCTCTCCCACAGATCTTCCGTTGTCCCTGTTCTCTGCTCTCTGCTGTTGTACTTGTGTGCTTCCCTCTCTCTCCCCATCTTGTCTACCGCTTCCTTTATTGTATGTTTTGTGGTTTTTTTTTTTTTTTTTGTGATTGTTGTTTGCTCTTACATGAGCCTCGATCTTGTATACAAAAAATAATAATAATAATACTTATAGATCGAGGCTCATGAAAGAGTACAAACAATGAAATCATTTAATATCTATAGGCAGGACTCGCAAAGTCTTTCTGCTCAAAATATCTGAAACGTATAATCATTTAGCTTTCCATACACAACATAGTTTTGTAGGCCGATACAGAGTCAAGACTCATGGAAGAGCAAGAACACCGAACGGATCAAGACGCAATATAACGAAAGGAACAGCAGAAAGAGAAGGGGGAAATGCCAATAGCAGGGCCGACGGAGGAAGTGAACAGACGGATAATAAGGGATGCACAGGTAAGGATGAGGTGGTAGAGTCGAATGCAGGGGGTGGATAACATGGATGAATGAATGAATGATCGTTTTTTCAGGCCATTTAAGGATAACATGTATACAGAAGCAAAATTTATCTCAGCAAAAAAAGCAACACCAAGCTCTCATTCCCACCTCTTCTTGAATCCCGGAAATGAGGGCTTTCAAAACAGGCATCTTCATGATTAAATGGACATTATTTTTTGTTCCAAGTAAATCGATTAGTAGATTACCAGGGGATATTGTGTGCCCATTACCTGACCCTGGGTACCCCGAGCATGTATGCAAAATTTGGTGGAGATTGGCCGGGCCGTTTTCGATTCTCTAATCAGCCATACAAAGAATTGCCTTATTTTAAATAGTAGGACGTGAGAAACCTCAAGCGGGATAATGTATAGATCATAAACTTTAGAATAGTACGACAATAAAAATTGACAGTAAGACAACAAAAAACACCCGTCCGCTTTGTACTCCAACTACTTTTGACGAAAACGACAATTAAAGAAGATTGTACTTTTTATTAATTTGTGTTCTCCATATTCTCATTATAAAGGTTTGTTGAAACCAGGTACCAGGTAAGTACCGTATGAACGATACATAGCATGAAATATTTTTGTCGAATCAATTCATCCTTGTCACACACCCAACCAGTCCACAACGTGAGAGGTATCCACAACGTCCACAATGTCCACAACGACAGACAAACAGACAAACAAACAACCGTCGGTGGCAGAGGTAATGACAGAAATTCTTCTCTTCCATCATGTCTTGCCAGAGAATTGACAAAACGAATGCATCACGAGCTGCTTCAAATTATTTGGGATTTAGATATACGAGGAATATTTGTATAGGAAGGAATACACAGACACAGAGAGACACACAAAGGGCAATGATATGAAGCCCTCTTCGGATTAAATTAGCAATCAGTGAATGTTTCTCATCTGCCAAAGTCCAAACACATTGCCACTAGGGAGAGAAATGGAATGTATGGCTGCAGCCTATCAGCGGTTTGAAGAAAGAAAGCCTAGAGATTATTTTTATCGACATTAAAGAGATCGAGAACTATTTTCTCGTGTTTGGTTTTAGCCAGGCGAATCACGGTGAAGAGGAAAAGAAGGCCTCACGGTGTTTTAATCAAATGCTCGTGGTGTATATTCATAACGTCCCACGGACAACCCTAAAACATAATGCCTCTGGCGACTTCGTCAAAGGAGGCATAAAAAGCAAACACAAAGTAATTTCCAATGTGAAGAACAACCTGGAGTTCACAATCATGGAAATGCTAACGATGATGTTTAGCAACAAAGCATCAAAAGGCCGACTACACCTCTGCAGGTAAGCCTGGGCTTCACTTAATGGTTAAAGTGGATGGCTTAAGATTTTAGGATGTTGAGTTTGAGACCCCGTTGTGCCGTTATATAGCACAAGGTGGGGTGACTCAGCCTGTCATCCTTCCGAGGTCGGCAAAATTATACCAGCTTACTGGAAGCAGGGGGCATTGCATCAGCGGCTCTGCCACGCTCCCAGCAATGATGCAACCAGCAGCCACAGTCTGCATACGAAATATTCATAATCTCAGTAAGTGGGATTCTACCAAAGTCTAAAAGTGAAACATTCAATGAAAATCCAGGCAGGATGCACCACTGTGCCAAGCTCCAAAAGTTGCAGGTAAAGGTGAACTCGAGATTGATACACGCATGATTAGCCTGGACAGTATGCACGAGTTCACAACTGCGTGTCTTGCAAACTGAGGTGTGTTCATATTTCACGTGTCCCGCAGTACAGAGAGCAGAGGAACCGCATCGAGTGGAAGCTCAATTGGATTTGAGTGGCAGAGCAATATTTGTGATCATTCATCATCAAAGCATGCCCTTTGATCCGAAGTATGCAGCCATCGGATCCTCCAAAAATATTTCACCCTAACTCAACTGATGCAGCAGAGAGTATAAATTTTTACACATTCACATTTCAACAATACACGGTAACACATTTAAAATGAAGATTTACAGGACTGCAATATCAAACAGGCAGAGAAAATTCCCCAACACCAAAAAAAATAAAATAAAAAGGTCCAGTGATCAAAGTTGAAATATTTCTTCTTCATAAAATATAAATGGTTTGCTACATTGTTCGCTTTTCAAAATTGCTGCCCCTTTCTTGGTGAGTCAGGAACATGCCGCACAATGAAAGTCCATGTTTCTCACACTTCTGCATGGAGGATTGCAAGATGGTTTTCTCAATTTTGCTAATGACCATTTATAAGACAAATCTTGTTTTAAGAAAAGAGTGAGGATAATTGTTTTTATAGCAAGGATAACATTATTAAAGACTTCAAGTTGTGTTTGCAGAGCAAACATTCACGATTCAAGAAATTATATGAAAGTACTCTCGTGAAAAGAACTTTATTCTTGTTGCACGAATACAATTTTCTTTGATTGGTAATCACATAAAGGAGAGAAGAACAACATGAATAATTATTCACACTTACAAAGGCAAATTAAGAAAACTAAACAGCAGGAGCAGGCAGAATTACAAATCTATGTTGCTAAACACAACATGCACAACACACTTAAGCACAACACACACACGCAGCACACGCGCGTGCAGCACACACATGCGCAGCACACGCGTGCGCAGCACACACGCGCGCAGCACACACACGCGCAGCACACAAGCACGCAGCACACACGCAAGCAGCACACACGCACGCAGCACACACGCGCGCAATTTTGTGAGGCATCATGTATATGGGATGAAGTGTCACAAAAAATAACACGATGAGCACCTGAAATTAACCAACGTTTTTCAAGCTTATGTTGATCATTACACATCCCTTTTTCTTTCAATAATTTGTAAAACATCAATAAATCTGGCGATCTTGTTCATGGATCTCAATTTTCCAAGATCTTGGTAAATTTCTCAAGCCGTGGTGACACTGATGTACATATACATTCAAGGTTGAATCTTCAAAGTGTGGAGCATAGTCGGCATATATTAGCATATCCTGTGTCAGTGGAAATAAGGACTGGGTAGTGTGTGACAGTGCAATAACAGATAATTCACCTTCAATTAAGGATCCCCATGTATAAATAATGGAGCAAGTGTTATATGTATGTATGTATGTATGTATGTATGCATGTATGCATGTATGGTGCAATGGTGCATGTATGGATGGTGTGCTCTATGCCCATTGGTTTGACAGCTGCCCTACAACACCCACCAGTCACCTGAAAAAAAAAAAATCATACGCCCGCCATTTTGGTAAGCTCAAGACATCTTTGGAAGTGTCATATTCACAATCACCATGTTCTCCCCCTACATATTTTATATTCACATTATTGATGCAGTGTCATTCCGAATGTCCCAGTAGGCTCCGAGATACAGCTTGGATGTTGATACATCTCGGAAATTAGGAGTGTTTCGGAGTGCAGGAAGATTTTTTTTTCTTTTTCAAAATGGTGGTTTAGTACTCCTAGGGGTCTAAGAAACTCTGATACCATTAAAAACGGGAGCACTAATTGGAGAAACAAACCCTACAACAGCTATAAGTGCTATATAAGCTACAAGTCTCCAACTATGCTATAGGGGGAGGCCTAATTATCTGAGCTACACAAGTACAACGTATTATACATGTAACAAAAGCAGTATGCATGTTTTTGCTTCATCTTTGCAACCCGGATAATTTGTATTTTCAGGAGCGATCAGGGCAGCGGTCTGTTGTCGATACACCACCCAAATAAAAGGATTTGTCCCAAAAGACTCAGAAGACCCAAAACACCCTTAAATATCCAGAAGACCCAAAAGACCATGAAGACCTGAAGATCCAAAAGACCCCAAATCCCCTTAAAGATTCAAAAGACCCGAAAGACCTTTAAATACACAGATGACCCAAAAGACCCCGAAGACCTAAAATTCCCAAAAGACACAAAGACCCTGAAGGCCATTAAAGACCCTTAAGACCGTGACGATCCATAAGATGCTTTAAACTCATTAGACCAGCTTGGACCCTTGCCCATTTAGAGCTTTGCACCACTTGGACCTTTTTAGATAACAAATCAATTACAAATAAATAATATCACCAATATTACAAATAAATTTGTACAAAATAAATGTTTGTATTATGATTGGTTTAAATCATGACAATACAGCAACACAAGTTCATTCAGGTAATTATCCTCAGTTAATACAAGCCGGTGTCTTCGTTGCGACGTGTGGAGAGGCGAGCGTAGCGATCCAATCCCTGCTGGTAACCGTAATGGAGCCAGTCAGTTTGCGAGGTAACAAGTGTTTTAATTATATGTGTTCGTAAATGTGAGGATGGTGGTGGACTTCCTGTGGTATGTTTGTGTTACTTCTGGGAAACACAACCATATATACTGCGAGACATGTTATTATTGCTGCCGATTATACAAGAGAAACACTATTTTATGCAAAGTGTTTTCACACAATCAACAAGCTATTTCGTCATCCAATCAAAATAAAACTCCAGCAATCCAGCATGGAAGGACATATTTTAAAAGCACTGAAACAAGAAAAACAAAACCGTTCTTTCAAAATGTAAAAGGATGTAGGGATGATTTGCCAAAAAGAACGTAAACAAGGTAGGTATGGTTACAAGAGATCATGTGAAACCATCCCGAGACGTTTCTGTGATTAATGGTTGTGCTTGCAAATATCATAATACATCTCTATCTATCTCTATCTCTTAGCCTAAAGTTGGCTTAGCGGTTAGGGTGCTCGCTTGGGATCCTAAGATCCTGAGTTTGAATCCCAGTCGATCGTTGAATTAACGCCTGAGGGGTGACTCAGCCTGTCATCCTTCCGCAGGTCAGCAAATTGAGTACCAGATTGCTGGGATGAATGTGCCGGTGAGTGCCCCGGTTTAGAATAAGTATACTGTATCCCTGCATGTCGTAAGAGGCACCTAAAGGGTTGGCGTCAGGAAGGCCATAAAAACATTGCCGCAAAAATGGAAGCATGATGACTGTCATGGGGCCCGCAAGACTAACCCCCGCTCTAGCAGGGAAAATGGCCTTAAAAAGGGAAATCTTTTTGTCTTTCTTTCTTTTTGTTTCTCTTTCTCTTTCTCTTTCTCTTTCTCTTTCTCTTTCTCTTTCTCTTCTCTTCTCTCTCTCTCTCTCTCTCTCTCTCTCTCTCTCCTCTCTCTCTCTCTCCTCTCTCTCTCTCTCTCTCTCCTCTCTCTCTCTCTCTCTCTCTCTCTCTCTCTCTCTCTCTCTCTCTCTCTCTCTCTCTCTCTCTCTCTCTCTCTCTCTCTCTCTCTCTCTCTCTCTCTCTCTCTCTCTCTCTCTCTCTCTCTCTCTCTCTCTCTCTCTCTCTCTCTCTCTCTCTCTCTCTCTCTCTCTCTCTCTCTCTCTCTCTCTCAACACACCAATAGCGTGTGTGTAAATTGTTTAACATATCACTGGTTCAATTCGTACATGGAAACACTCAACACACACAATCATTGAAAATGGATGGAAAGATTGACAGGAAACAACCATTATTCAAAGAAAGATGTCGCAATGGTTTCACACGATAATCTCTTGCGACTATTCATTTTGGCATTTTTGGGAACTCGCTTTTTGGACTTCTCGGATCATCCCTACATACTTTTACGTTTTGAAAATAACGTTTTTTATTACTTGTGTTAATATGTATGGCAAAGCTCCGCCCCCGGTTGGATGAGATATGCAAATTACAAGCCAAACAAAAAGACACAAATTATGGGGGAAGTATCACCTCTACCATGGCAGCTCCTTCGCTAGTACAGACAAGTAAATGTGCTTCATGTGAAACAGGACACTTTTTACACGTAGAATTTACCTTTTGCAAACTTCATGTAGTGCAATCGCTTTTTGGACTTCTTGGATTTCTCTTCTAAACTGAATGGAGATTTTTCTTCCACTGAATCTGGTCATGGAAAAATAAATTACAAAAAAAAACAATTAACTTGTCGGCTCTGCACAACGGTTGACAAAGCTTTCAAACATTATAAAAAAGCATTATGCAACACTTGAAAAATGAGCACAACTCACAAAATAATAAACATTTACAAACGTGTACAAACTGCTAGCGAGATCGCAAAGGCATAAATAAATAAATCAGGGGTTTCAAACATAAAATGAGGTCATTTTGATTCTGAGCCATTGTCATTTTAGGAAAAAGAAATGAAAAAGAGAACAATTTTTCACATGACATTTACTCAGTACATAGCAATGCAATCTTCACATATCAAGATAGTTTCCTTAAAATTCCAAGCCAGGATAAAGTTAAACAAGACCGAAAGTCTAACAGCGGCATACCGAAAGTCTAACAGCGCTTGTAAAATATTATAAACCACAAACACACATGATTTTTTTTTTTTTTTTTTTGTATACAAGATCGAGGCTCGTGAAAGAGCGAACATTAATCACACAGAAAGACAAACAGACACATAAAACAAATAACATCGGGAGCGGTAGACAAGATGGGGAGAGAGGGGGAAGGACACAAACACAACATTTGAGAGCAGGGACCGAGAGACATGGAGACATCGAGAGAACTGTGGGAGGGAGAGGGTTTTGGGGGGGAGGCATGGGAAGGGGGGGGGGGGGGTGGGAGAGGTATAAAACATATGGACACTGCCAGGACTTCCAGGAAAGAAGTTGGAATTTCAAACAAGGTGGATCTGGGGTGAATTAGTGGGGGTAGAAAAGATCAAGGTTTTGGATGGGGGAAGATAAGAGATGGTGGTGAACAGCTGTTTTAAAGACCTGGAGGGAGGAGTGTGATTGGAGTGAGTGTGGGAGTTTGTTCCAGAGGCGGGAGAAAAGAGGAATGAAAGAGTGAAGGTGAGCAGAGAGCCGAGATTTCGGCAGTTTAACCATCAGAGGGTGGCTGGCAGATCTTGTGCGACCTGCAGGAATATTTGGGGGACAGAGCACAGAGAGAGCTGGGGGAGTAAGGCCGGAGAGGAGTCGGTAGAAGACAGAAAGACCACCTACCTGCCTGCGGTGAGTGAGTGAAAGGCCCTCAGAGATAGCTTCATCACGGGAGATTCCAATGATTCTGAAAGCTTTGGATTCAACAGCGTGAAGCCGAGCCAGGTGTGAGGCAGGAGCACCAGCCCATAGGGGAGAACAGTATTCCATTGAGCTGCGGATGAAAGCCTTGTATGTGGTGAGGAGCTCAGGTGTGCCTAGGAAGGACTTCGCACGACGGAGGATGCCCAGTCGGCGACTGGCTTTGGAGGCGAGCTTGGAAATGTGGTTTTCCCAAGAAAGATCATGGCAGATAGGGAGACCCAAAAGCTTGAGCGACAGAACTTCTTGGAGAGGATTGTTGAGAAAGTAGATGGGAGGGTTGTCCAGTCGATCTTTTCAGAGAGACATAGTAAGAGTGTGAGATTTGTCAGGATTGAAAGACATGTTCCACTTGTTTGACCAGTCTGTGATTTTGTCCAGGTCTTCAGAGAGTGAGGAGGTTGCAGACTGCCGATCTGAGGGAAGAGGAATGGAGCGGCAGAGAGTGGAGTCATCAGCAAAGAGATAGAGAGGATTTTCCAGAGAGTCGGAGAGATCATTGATAAAGACCAGAAAAAGCACAGGGCCCAGCACACTGCCTTGGGGAACTCCAGCCTGAACAGGAAGGGGAGATGAGAGAAATCCATTCAGGGCCACACGTTGACTACGACCAGAGAGGAAGTCCGCAAGCCATGCATGGAGATTTCCATGGATACCATAGGAGGAGAGTTTGGTGAGCAGAGCTGGGTGCCAGACCGTATCGAAGGCACGTGATATGTCAAGGGAGACCGCTCTGATTTCCTGTTTGGCATTGAGGACCTCCATCCATTGTTGAGACAGCAGAAGCAGCATGTCCAGAGTAGAGTGACCTGGTCTGAAACCAAATTGATGATCAGAGATCAAGCCATTGGAGAAGAGGAAAGATTTCATATCCGAAGCAATGATGGATTCCATGACTTTGCTGATAATTGGGAGCAGGCTGATTGGTCTGTAGTTGCAAGGATCTGTTTTTGCACCTTTTTTGTGTAAAGCGGTAATGTTTGCTGATTTCCAGGATGCTGGCAGATGACCTTGAGCAAAAGATAGGGTGAAAAGAACAGAGAGAGGGTGAGATAGAGCGGCAGAGCAGGATTTTAGGACCCGTGGGCTGATGCCGTCTGGTCCAGTTGCAGAATCAGAGTCGAGGTTTGACAAAAACTCCTCCACCTTGTCAGGCGAGAAGGACACAGAGTCCAGGAGCAGTTGGGTTCGACTGGGAAAGGTGGGAACAGAGAGAGATGGGTTTGGGACTAAGGATTTTGAGGCAAACACAGAGTTGAGGCATTCGGCTTTGTCACGTGCGATGTCAACTGTGTGGCCATTTGAGGTAAGGGAGGGGATGGAGGGGGAACAAACACCAGAAACGGATTTGACCAGACGCCACCAGGATTTGGAGGAAGGAGACAGGTTTGAGAGTTCATTCTTGAGTGAGGAGAGATAGTGCTTCCTGGCACTCCTGAGGGTAGACACACACTTGTTCCGAGCTTGGTGGAAAGAACTGAGATTGCCTTCAGTTGGATTAGCCTTCCAAGAGGCAAAGGCAAGTTGTTTCAGGGCAACTGCCTCACCACAAGATTCAGTGTACCATGGACGGGAGGAAGGGTAAGACAACTGAAGGCGAGATGGGATAAATCTGTGCATGAGAGAGATCAGTTTGCTTTGGAAGAATTCCCAGGAAGAATTGATGTCAGAGGCAGTGGAGATGGGAGACCAATCCAGACGATTGATGGCTGCTTGAAGGCCGTCCCAGTCGGCCTGAGTGAAATGCCAGACTCGCCGACGCTGAGGAGGCTCTCTGAGAATGGCCAGAAAGATGTCCACTTTAACAAGCACATGATCAGAAGAACCAATTGGAGCAGAAGAAGAGCAACAGACACAGCAGGGAAGTTTGTCATAACCAAGTCTAGAAGAGCCACGCGATTGACCACGGGTGACCACTCCATTGACTGAGATGCGGGTCGGGAAATTGACAGATTGTGTCAGTCCCAATGAGTCGCAGAAGTCCTTTGCTGAGGTGCCATGGCTGGTGAGAGAGGAACCCACACCCAGCCAGCTGGCATGATGTCAATTGAAATCACCACATATGAGGAAGAGAGAGTTTGGATGAGTTGATAGAAGTTGGTCCATGTTGTCAGACAGAGAAATGTAAATGGAGTCATCACTGTTTGGAGGACGGTACAGAACACATATGAACAAAAGGTGGGAGCGGAGAGAAAGCCGTAGCCAGAGGTACTCCTGGGGGTGGGTGGAGAGAGGACAGTGCAAGGAGAGTGAGGAAGAGAGTTTTTGATAAAGATAGCAACCCCACCACCAGGACGAGGCTCAGGTCTATCATACCGGAGGAGGGAGTAACCAGGAAGAGATATTAAGGAATCAGAGACATCTTGAAGGAGGAAACTTTAAGGAAAACAACAGGGATTAGCTTTTTAAGCAGTCGCTAATGCTGGGTATAGCATTAAACAAAGAAATTTGGAGGAATCCAGACATCTGTGAGATACGTTTCACTTACAGAACTGAGGGAAGATCTACTGTAATCTAGATTACACCCCACAAGTGTTGGGTACGTACCGTTTTTTTGGAAGAGACGTAACGCCGATGCTTTCGATATTTGATGGTCATTTTAACAATCGGTTTGTTTGTGTATCACACTGAATGAAAAACGTAAAGGTAGAGCATGGCGATTGTGAGATATGACAGGTTCGACATGAACGGCACATAAATCAAAATGGCGGTGAGTGGAGAGTCAGCCGCCGAACCACCGTAATGACATCAGAAGTAATCGCATCACCCTGTCATGTGACCAGTTCCTCAGCTCTGATTGGTATACGTTTGAGGGGACATACATACATACAAACAGACAGACAAACACTGTTCTAGACTGCTTTGCCCTATGGGCTATGCCATAAAAACAAGGAGGAAAACCTCTTACTGTAAGGTTTTTCATGTGGTAGTTTTGTTGGTTCGAAGTTAGGCTGCAAGTCATAGGTGCAGATTGGATTGATGTGGTCTTAGTTGCATGTGCACAAATATCTATCTATCTATCTAACACACACACACACACACACACACACACACACACACACACACACACACACACACACACACACACACACACACACACACACACACACACACACACACACACACACACACACACACACACACACACACACACCATTTTATTGGGGCACTGAGACAGTTATTCTCGCAGCCCAACTCAACTTGATGCTTCTGACTTACTAAAATCAGACTCAGTTTTGTCAGTCACCTTCTTAAGTTAAGAAGGACAAGCGTTACGCCTAGGTCCCCCGTCGGGGAAGTGATGTGAGTTGACAAAGTGGAAGACGCAGAAAACATGCTATGATATGATATTTCGCTCACAAGGTTCAGACATACATGGAGGCGGCCATCTTGGATTTGACGTGGCGACCCAATTTTCAATAGCATTCTTCCTTATGCCTAGATACACCCACACACCAGATTAGAAGTTGGTACTTCGCTTATTTTTCAAGATATTCGCTCACAGGGTTCAGACATACATGGCGGTGGCCATCTTGGATTTTGATGTGGTGACCCAATTTTCAATGGCGTTCTTCCTTGTGCCTAGATGCACCCACACACCAGATTAGAAGTTAGTAGTTCGTTTATTTTTCAAGATATTTCGCTCACAAGGTTCAGACATATATATGGTGGCGGCCATCTTGGATTTTGACGTGGCGACCCAATTTTCAATAGGGTTCTTCCTTATGCCTAGATACACCCACACACCAGATTAGAAGTTGGTACTTCGCTTATTTTTCAAGATATTCCGCTCACAATGTTCAGACATACATGGCGGCGGCCATCTTGGATTTTGACGTGGCGACCCAATTTTCAATAGGGTTCCTCTTTATGCCTAGATACACCCACACGCCAGATTAGAAGTTGGTACTTCGCTTATTTTTCAAGATATTTCGCTCACAATGTTCAGACATATATATGGTGGCGGCCATCTTGAATTTTGACGGGGCGACCCAATTTTCAATAGCGTTCTTCCTTGTGCCTAGATACACCCACACACCAGATTAGAAGTTGGTACTTCGCTTATTTTTCAAGATATTCCGCTCACAAGGTTCAGACATACATGGCATCAGACATACGTGGCGGCGGCCATCTTGGATTTTGACGTGGGTTGCACCCACACACCAAATTCGAATGCGGTCCTTCGCTTATGCACGCATGCATGCACGCCCGCACGCACGGACACACGGACGGAGGGGAAAACCATAGTCCCCCTTTCGCTCCGCGGTGCGACGGGGGACAAAAACAAACGAGAGGAAAGCAAATGTGAACCAATCTGTCAACGGAACCCGATAAAGTCCATATCTGTTCACGCTCATCACACTCAGCTATGCCTGTACCTCTCACGTTCTAGCGAGGGAAGGGTATTCCAACATGGTGGCTGCTTGCCCTGCGAGTGTGTGCTGCAGCTGTGCTCCCATTGTATATACAGCTCAGAGAACAAACCTCAGAACATGTGTGAGACCCAGCTTGATTTGCACGCCCCTAACACTGCCTCGAGATATAGAAGCAAGGCCACGAGATTATAATATGCATGCATCACATCGTTAGCCGCATGCTTGTCACACAAATTCACACTGTGTTAAAATAACTGTTCTTTACATCAAATTTTGACCCAATATTTTTTGAAACTGAATGTTAATCAAATAACAATACTCAAGTTTTACAGTGACGTGTATTTTAGTACTATTTTCAAGATTTCATGACTACAATAATCTCGTCAATAGCTGAAAGTTGTGCAGAGTTAACAATTGTTTTGGAAGACACAATAAATGGATTAATATATGAAGATTTTTCGTCAGCAAACATTAAAATCGGCCTGGTATTATTTTGTTGTAAGTTAGTAAGTAGATGATTGAATAGCTGACGGGAGTGTTTTGTGATTACGAGTTGCAAGGTTGGTGGTATGAAATGCACTGAAATTTTATCTGTAGGTGTCGTGAGAAATAATAATTTAAACATGGAAACCGGTTTTTATGAAGTTTTATTCATAAAATAAACCGAAATTTATTATTTAAACTTTAAAAAAACATTTTCACTGCCAATAACACCCATAAGTGACTGCCCATCTATTCTGCGGATTGACATTGCTACAAAAAACATAACAGCTCAACTAATCTCATTATATAACAGTCCTTATATGGTTATATAAGGAATGGTCATACATATAAACAGATTGGTTGGTTATAAATAGGTTATACATATAAATAAACATAAAGCAATGGTTATACCTTTATGGGATGTTGTTGATGATTCATCTGGCTGCCCATGACACATGCCGAGTTCAGTGAGAAGCTGGCTATAAGTATCTAGATGTGATGTCCACATGTCCTGTAATGACAAAAACTGCCAAGTTTAACTCCCCATCACTTTATTCCTCTTGTTGGTTATATGAAATTCTAGCTTTCTGATCATACTATTTTATGACAGCAGAACAAATCAGACTTGAGGGTTCATATAACACACAGTCAATCAATCAAAATGGTTTATTGAAAGCATGTCCGTCAGCCAAAGGCTGAATTACACATGCATACATGTTTATAATTTGCAATCAATGATTGCTTACGAGGTAAAAAAAAAAAGAAAAAAAAAAAGAGTAAAAAAGTGTTCAAATAGCGAATCAACACAAAAAATGCAAAATTAAAAAACAAACAAGGCATGCTTCAAACAGAAGAAAAAATTAAAAAGAAGATTGAGAATTGTGACTAAGTATTACAAACTATTAAGAATACCAATTTAAAATGGCAATGCGCTTGTTTGAAATCTTTTTGTTCTGCATTTGTACTGTGAGTACTTTAGTGCTTTCCTTAGATTAAAAGGTATATCTCTCATAGCAGGTAACCAACCACATTGTACGCAAATGATGGGTTTCAATAGCAAGTGCAAAATCTTTACACAACTTATATCGTCGTTCCTCCAGGGTTTGTAATTTACATGTTTCCAAAGCAAGATGGTAAGATGTGTAACGTTGTCCTAACATTATTTTGCAGGCTCTTTTTTGAACCCGTTCTAAATTGTTAACCTGTGCTTTAGTTAAGGCTGCATTGAAAACAGGTACACAATCCTCCACAACTGGTCTTATGTTGCCAATATAAATTGTCACAAGGTCACAGACGGGTAAGTTATACGATTTAAGATTACGTAAAATGTCCAACTTTCTATTACATTTTTTAAGCATTTCTCCGATATGAGCATCCCATTTCAAGTTTTCCTGTATTGTCACACCAAGCACTTTGATTGATTGCGCACTGGGTAACTGAGTGTTAATTATAAAGAGTGTTTGGTGTTGCACTCACTGCTTTGTGAAGGAAACTGTCATCGTGTAACATTTTGACGCATTCAGTTTCATATTATTATCAGATGTCCAATTCTGAAAATAAAGTAAGGATTGCTGCATCTGTGACTGTTGAGTCTCATTACAACTTTCAACAAGGTTAAGATCCACATATTTAAAATACGGGATGGGACTTTTCTCACATGCATCATTGATCATTACCAAAAACAAAATTGGACCTAATTTTGTACCCTGTGGTACTCCAGCATGACTATTTTTCATATCCGATATGGATCCCTTATATTTCACGCACTGCTGACGGAGTTCCAAAAAGCTAATAATCCAGGATCTATATATGGGCGTCTCCAAGGTGACTCGATTTGCAAACCAGAACATTATGATCAATTTGATCGAAGGCTTTTGAAAAATCTGTAAGAACTACGGTGGATATTGATTTTGGATTATCAGCATTTTTATATCGCTGATGAAGCATTCCTATTAGGTTATGACAAGTTGATAGCTTTCTTTGATTGCCGTACTGATTAGGATCTTTTTTTTTTCAATGTCCTCGAGGAGCCATTTTACAATATATGATTCAGCACCTTTTGCGAAATAGCTCGTCAGTGCTATTGGTCTCAATTCCCACAAAGTCGGTGGTTGTGACTTTGGAATAAGTATCACTTCCGCATACTTCCAACGATCCGGAAGTTTCACTTGTTCAAATGATGCATTTAGAACATCAGTCAAGGGAAAACTTAATTCATAAGCAAATTCACAGATTACTCGGACAGGTAGGTCTCCAGAAATGCTTGCTTTTTGCAATTCAAGTTTACATAATTGATTATAGACCTGTTGGAGTTGGACACTAGGAGATCTTAACAGGGGAGGGAAGGTATGCTGGTAGTGTTGTTCTATCAATTCTGGGTAAATGGTCTGCTACAGCAATAAAATGTTCATTGATTATGTTAGCTGCGTTTTTGTATTGTTGTGGATCATCAGAATAAATACCTGGTATCGTAATAGAGGCTGGGGCCTGTGGACCTTGAATAAATGTTTTAATCTGTTTATACAAGCCCACAGGTTTATCTGATTTTAGTTTGCAAACCGTGGTATCTTACTATAATTCACCAAATGTCCGTCCATCTGTCTGTTCGAAGGTACCGTAAAAACTGCTGAACCGATCGCAAATATATTTGGGTGGATAATCATGGGATCCCCAGGAGTAAAATAGGCTATTTAGTTTTCCCAATTTCAGCTTTAGTCTCCAGCATTCTCAGGTTTGGACTCCCGCATAACATTCGCGTTCGCATAACGTTCATTGTTCTCATTGTGACGATGTTGCTTTCCCGGGTGCCGCATGATCGGTGCAGCCATTTGTGTGGCACCCGGGAAAGCAACATGTCTCCATCGATCTTGCCAAGGCCGTAACAGCTATCGGCTCAAAATCCTTTTAACTGTTGATTTGGTACAGTTACACGTATCGGGAATTTGGTACACGTATCGAGAATACATACGACATAGCGATTGTGAACACGATTATCGATCACGATTCACGATCACGATCATCACGATCATAGTGTATCGATCACGATTTGAAACACGATGGAATAATATTTACCGACATGAACAGTGATGTGGCTTTTATTGAAATTCTAAAAATACTGTTTAGATTTTGATGATTTGCGTGTGATATGATTCAACGGATGTTTATATGAATCGTTTAAAATAAAAAAGCCTTCAATTTCTGATATTTTGCCTTTTCATTTGGGCTTCCCAATTGAAGCCCTGCCCATAGGGCGGGTACCATTGCTAGTTATAGTAATCTTTCTTAGCCTGAGAAATATATCTTATGGTCTTATTTCTTAGGTAACGCCAAAGAGCTGTATTACATTGATACCATGCATACTGTCTTTATTTTATGATGGACTGTCTTTGTTTATTTTATGATCAAATGGGAAAAAGGGGGATAGGTTCCCGGCGGTTCATTATTCACAAGGGAAAATGATAAAATTTTACGAACACGAATGCACATGATTACAGTTTCATTAAAAATGCTTACCAAAAACAACAAAAAACAACAACAGCATGTACCGTTTCCCATTTATATTTAAGACTAGCAGACGTACCCGGCGTTGCCAGGCGGGGGAGGGGACGGGAGGGGAGGAAGGGGAGGGGAGGGGGGAGGAAGGAGGGGAGGGGGGAGGAAGGAGGGAAGGGGAGGGGATGGGGGAGACAGGAGAGGAAGGGGAGTGGCTCACGTTTCTGAGTGAATGTGGCTCACATTTCTGAGTGAATGTGGCTCACGTTTCTGAGTGAATGTGGCTCACGTTTCTGAGTTAAGTGTGATGCCGATCAGGAAGAAGAAGCCGTACTACCAAATTCGTACACTTCCGGAATTGTTTGATTTATTCGTAATCAAATGTCTGGTAATTGTTTTTGTATTTATTTATGTGAATGTGTACTTGTGCATAACTGTCATTAATTTAAAAAGGCTTCGGCACAATCGAGCGATTTTTTTTTTAACTCCAAAAAAACTAACTTTTTTTTTCTTCCTAGAACACTCCCAGGCACTCACTGATGAACCTCTGAAATTTTGATGAAGATCCGTTCAGCCATCTCTGAATAAAACGCGGACACACACACAGACAACTCGCGTTTATATAATTATATATTTTAGCAGAAGTACCCGGCGTTGCCGGGTGGGGGAGGGGAGGGGAACGGGGTGGGGAGGGGAGGAGAGGGGTGGAGGGGGAGAGGGAGGGGAGGGGAAGGGATGGGGAAGGGGGGAAGGGGAGCAGTCAGAAGTGGAAGCTCTTTACAGATAATTTATATCTTAAAGGGGAGGGGAGAATGGGGAGGGGGAGGGGAGGGGGGAGAGGGAAGGTGGGGGGAGGGGAGGGGAAGGGGGAAGGAGGAGGGGTAGGGTGGGGAAAGGGGGGAAGGGGAGCAGTCAGGAGTGGAAGCTCTTTTGCAGAGACGTTATATCTTAAAGGGGAGGGGGGGAAGGGGAGGGGAAGGGGGAAGTGGAGGAGTGGGGGGAAATGGGAGGGGGAGGGGAGGGGGGAGGGTGGGGAAGGGGAGGGGGGAAGGGTGGGGAGAGGGGAGAGGGGGGAAGGGGAGGGGAGGGTGGAGGCAGGAGAGGAAGGGGAGTGGCTCACGTTTCTGAGTGAATGTGGCTCACGTTTCTGAGTTAAGTGTGATGCCGATCAAGAAGAAGAAGAAGAAGCCATACTACCAAATTCGTACACTTCCGGTATTGTTTGATTTATTTGTATTCAAATGTCTGATAATTGTTTTGTATTTATTTATGCGAATGTGTACTTGTATATAACTGTCATTCATTTAAAAAGGCTTCGACACTATCGAGCGACTTTGTTATTTTTTTTTAACTCCAAAAAACGAACTTTTTTTTTCAATTGTTTTTTCTTTTTGTCCTAAAACACTCCCAGGCACTCACTGATGAACCTCTGAAAGTTTGATGAAGATCCGTTCAGCCATCTCTGAATAAAACGCAGACACACACACAGACAACTCGCGTATATATATATATATATACTAGCTGAGGTACCCGGCTTCGCCCGGGTTGAATAAGAATAATACAAATATATGATGAAAAGAACATGTAGATTTTAGAGCAATATCACAGTACATTTCCTACATGACGTTTTGTCAATTTTCAATTTCTCAAAACCTCTTGGTATACAACATTTCTGGTTTTCTTACTTGGTGCCAAGACAAAGATTGCTTGGTTTTCCAACCCTCGAGCAGCCCACGTACAGCTGGCCATGGAAGTACCCGGCATTGCCGGGAGGGGGAGGAGGAAGGGGGGGGGGGAGGGGAACGGGGGGGGAGGGGAGGAGAGGGTGGGGAGGGGAACGGGGGGGGGGGGGGGAGAGGGGAGGAGAGGGTGGGGAGGGGAGGAGAGGGTGGGGAGGGGAGAAATGGGGGGGGAGGAGAGAAGAGGGGGGGAGGGGAGAAGAGGAGGGGAGGGGAGAAATGGGGGGGGAGGAGAGAAGAGGGGGGGAGGGGAGAAGAGGAGGGGAGGGGGAGGAGGAGAGGGGAGAAGAGGAGGGAGGGGGAGGAGGTGAGGGGAGGGGGAGGTGAGGGGGAAGGTGAGGGGGGAGGAGGAGTGGAGGGGGATGGGGGAGGGGGAGGGGGGAGGTGAGGCGGAGGGTGGAGGAGGGGAGGCGGGAGGGGGAGGGTGAGGGGGAGGGGGGAAGGGGAGGGGAGGGGGGAGGGGAGGGGAGGGGGGAGGGGAGAAGAGGGGGGAGGGGAGAAGAGGGGGGGAGGGGAGAAGAGGGGGGGAGGGGAGAAGAGGGGGGGAGGGGAGAAGAGGGGGGGAGGAGAGAAGAGGGGAGGAGGGGAGAAGAGGGGGGGAGGGGAGAAGAGGAGGGAGGGGGGAGGAGGAGAGGGGAGAAGAGGGAGGGGGAGGAGGCGAGGGGAGGGGAGTGGAGTGGGAGGGGGAGGGGGGAACGGCTAGCTTGGCAAGCGATAGCAGGATTTTTACTTTTATTTTTACCTCAATGAGGGCTATATATATAGTCCGTGCTTGGAGCCTTCAAGTTCAACATAAAGTTTTTTAATGAAAAATAATGCAGATGTATAACAATCCACCAATGCAAGTTCAGAAATGAATGCAGATCCTTTACTTTGCGATACAAACGCAATTCCCGCCATTTCCACTCACGATCAAGGCCTCCACAGTGATCGCGCCTCTTCTTCCTCCTACAACTTCGTCTCACTTCTTTCACTCAAAATGCACGAAATTCTGCCGCATGAAATTATGTAGAGGCCTCGTCGGGGGGATATAAGGTAGATAAGGAAGGCGTTGTAAGAGAAGATTTCAAAATAAAAGTGGAAGAACATAAGGAAATGGGAGCTATTCTGGACCCACAGCCAAACCTGACAAACCATTGCAATACACCCCGAACGTCTAGCGCCGCCAAAACTACACCATGGAATTGCACCTGGCGAGGTTTTTTTAAACCATTGATATTAAAATAAAACGTAGCCTAAAACCACCGGGATTTTATGCTGATTCCGAATCTGTCTAAAACTTTTCTCCGATGTGTAGTTCTTGAGTTATAAGCGGACATCCAGACAGACACACACACACACACACACACACACACACACACACACACACACACACACACACACACACACACACACACACACACACTCCTCCTTTATATATAGAGATATAAAAATCAGGATTTAAATTTAATTCAAAAATTGATCCAGACGTCTATTCTCTTTCAAACATCCAAACCGACAGAGGCAGTTTTTTATCACAGCATCTGCAGAATTTTCACCCTTTTACTCAACTCCGTTTCGCTGTCATTGGTGGGGCAAAAAGTCAACTGAGCTTTATAGATATTTAGATATGACGTAGCTGATGATGATGATGATGATGATGATGATGATGGAGTTAGAATCCAGTGAACTCCTCTGAAGAGGACGCAGGTGAAGGTGCTGATGGGTCATGCACCAAGTCGGACGCAGGTGAGGGCGCTGAAGGTGTTGAGGTGGAGGTTGGAAAAAGGAGGGGCTGGAGGGACTGGGTCGAAAAAATTAAAGGATCTTACTGTCCTGATTGAAAAATTCTGGCAAGTATGTTGGTTGGTTGGTTGGTTTGTCTGTCCGTCTGTCTGTCTGTTTGTGTGCAGTACTACGTCTACATCGTTGCACATAGCATCGCCATACTTTACACACATATTTGACTTGCCCTGGAATAGACTGTGCCTAATTTATAACTCTCTAGGCCCAAGGTCAAGCTCAAGGTCACCCAAAACGTGAAAATTGTGGAAACTGTCATTGGTTAATAGGCAACAGATGCTCACGCGGTTACACATTGCAGTTACACATCCCCGTCACTGCGATGCGAAGCGAAACATGCCTCAGAGCTGTCACATTCACAATCGCTATGTCGTATGTACTCCCGATACGTGTTTCCTTCATTGTAAAAACTACCAAGTCAACAGTTAAAAGGATTTTGAGCCGATAGGTGTTACGGCCTTGGCAAGATCGATGGAGACAGCGATCTGTTAGCTTATACACCGCCCAAATAGCTATGCTGGCTCGGCTGCTAGTTATACACCGCCGGCAAGAGTATACATGTATTGATTTCAAGAGTATACATGTTTTTTTTTTGTTTTTTTTTGTTGTATACTGAATCGAGGCTCATGAAAGAGCTAACATTTATTTCACAAACAAATCAACCAGACAAACAAAATATATAAAAAGAGGGAGCGGAAGACAAGATGGGGAGAGAAGGGGAAGCACACAAACACAACATTTGAGAGCAGGGAGAAGTGTGGGAGGGAGGGCGGGGGCTTGGGGGGAAGAGGCGTGGGAAGGGGGTGGGGGGAGGGGAGAGGTATAAAACACAAGGGGACCGAAATTAGCGGGGGTAGAAAAGATCAAGGTTTTGGATGGGGGAAGATAAGAGATGGTGGTGAACGGCTGTTTTAAAGACCTGGAGGGTGGAGTGGGATTGAAGAGAGTGAGGGCGTTTGTTCCAGAGGCGGGAGAAAAGAGGAATGAAGGAGTGAAGGTGAGCAGAAAGTCTTGATTTTGGCAGTTTAACCATAAGAGGGTTGCAGGCAGATCTTGTGCGACCTGTAGGAATATTTGGGGGACATAGCCCAGAGAGAGCTGGGGGGGCAAGGCCAGAGAGGAGTCGGTAGAAGACGGAAAGACCACCAACCTGCCTGTGGTGAGTGAGTGAGTGAGTGAAAGGCCCTTGGAGTTAGCTTCATCGCGGGAGATTCCAATGATTCTGAACGCTTTGGTTTCAACAGCGTGAAGACGAGCTAGGTGTGAGGCAGGAGCACCAGACCAGAGGGGAGAGCAGTATTCCATAGAGCTGCGGATGAAAGCCTTGTAAATGGTGAGGAGCTCAGGTGTACCAAGGAAGGACTTCGCACGACGGAGGATGCCCAGTCAGCGACCGGCTTTGGAGGCCAGATTTGAAATGTGGTTTCATGTATAGATATATATATAGGTATATATATATATATATATAGATATATTCATGTATAGATATATATTTCCCGCCATTTTTATCCAAAATGGCCGATAAAGTACATTCCGGCAAGTCCTCGGTCTCTGATCGATTTCTAGTCTGTCTGTCTGTCTTTGTGCGCAGTACTACATCTACATCGTTGCCCATAGCATCGCCATACTCTACACACATATTTGCCTTGCCCTGGAATAGACTGTGCCCAATTTTTAACTCTCTAGGCCCAAGGTAAAGCTCAAGGTCACCCAAAACGTGAAATCAGAGGGGTCGAGTTTTCATTTAAAATATATTTCAAACCACTATAACTCTAAAAGTACAAGAACTTTGCATACACTTACTGTTACTGACATATAGGAAGTCACATACGACATTTCATTTGGCACAATGACCTTTGAACTTGAGTGACCTTGAAAGGTCAAACATTGTTTTTTTTATTAGAAACTTTGTCAAACATTATCCGATTCCCTTCTAACCAACACCCATGAAAAAAAAGTATATTCAGGCAAGTCCTCGGTCTCTGACCGATTTCTAGTTTGTTTGTTTGTCCGCACAGAATAAATATGATTTTCTCTGCAACCGTTGGTCCGATTGACAGGAAATTTTCACCATAGGTGCAACCCCACCTGTATAATTTTTTAATGATAATTATGACGCCATAGGTCACGTGGTTTGGCCGCCATCTTGAAAAAATCGAAAAAAATTGCACCACTATATCTCCGAAAGCGCTGAATATAAAAAAATTGAGACATGGCTCATTGTAAAGAACTCTCCATGGGGAATAAAATATGTTAATGATGATGTCATAGGTGCCTCCATTATGACGTCATAATTCGACAAGTACAAAACTTCATCCAATCAAGATGAAATTTCTTGAGCGGCATGTCAGCATAAACTGGTGGAGAAAAAAAATAAATTATGACGTCATCGATCACGTGGTTCGGCCGCCATATTTGTTTTAACACAAAAGTCTTAAAAACCACTGAAAATACATCCTGGCGAGGGTTTGCAATCTCCAATTGCTCTTTTTCTTGTTTCAATTGAATTTTATACCTGAACACAGTGGGGTGAGGTGTTCTATGAACTCTCTAGTTTCATATCGTTTTAACAGATCGTACGTATACTCAGATATTTGAAAAATATCGTTAAAGATATTTAAAATATTTTTATTAATTACTAAAAATTAAATACAAATGTATATGTGCATGTTCACTTGAGCCATACCATGCCCTTGAGGGATGCTCCCACACCAAGCTTGTTGTTCTTCAGGCACACCTTCAGGTTTTCAGTCAAACCCTGCTCTTTTGCACCCAATCCCTGAAAACACAAATAAATGCCTAAGTATTAGTAGCAAAAACTGACAGTTATTCCCTGGGGGACTGACAGTTATTTCCCGACAGTTTCTGAGAAGATCTTAAAATAAATTATCTGAATTTGAGGTGAAACACCCCTTTTATGAACTTTAAATGGGCGTCTCCAGATGGGGAGCACAACACCATGAGACCTTACTGTCCTGATGCATTATACCAAATTTGGTCTGTATCACTCAAATAGTTGTGGAGATGTTTTAGTGAAAATGAGGGATTCCCGGAGGGGGCGGGGGCATTGATCCTTTGCGGGGGAAGATTCGACCGTGAGGGACACAACCTCAAGGTTAGGGCCTGGTCCCGATGCATCATGGCGAGTTTGATCTGGATCTGGCTGAGGGTTTCTGAGAAGATGATTTTTGAATGAAATACCAATATTTGGGGCAAAACCCCCCTTTCACCCCACTTATAGGGGGCACATCTGGATGGGAAGCACAACCCCATGAGGCATTGCTGTCATGGCGCATTGTACCAAATTTGGTCCATATTGGTCGGGTAGTTTGCGAGATGTTGTAGTCCAATGTTAACTGACGTATGTATCCATTCTCAGGTTATTTCAGAGAAATAACCCAAAAATTAATTATTTTAAAAAAATTCACATGAACTGGCAAAATGAGGACCAGCCTTCAATTGTAAACCCGCGGCTAAACTTGCGCTAGCATGCTGATATTGAAGAGAAGAAATATTTTAAATTACCTACAAAAGCAGTAGTAAGATGTCAGTAAAATAAATTTAAATGTTTTTTTTTTGTTAAAAACATTTTTTTTAAATTAAAAATAGTCAATTGCCATCGCTGCTGCAAAGGTCACCTTGCCGTTTTCCCATCCCATTTTCTCCATCATCTTCTTTCCAAGCGTGTTGCAATCATCAGACCAATTCTTGTTGCGAGGATCCAGAGACCAATGTTTCTTCCTGCGAGCTGGAACGATTTTCCATTTGTTTAAGTAACAGTGCCATCACATGTAACAAAAACAACAACAACAGTGTCGATGCAATTACACCAAAAATATTTTACAACAATGTAATCAAACCATTATAACTAGACACAAAGCAGAGGGTAATCCACTTGTATAAGTTGTCATTGCCTGCTACTACTACTAATACTACTACTACTACTTCTACTCCTTCCACTTGTTCCAATTATTCCCATTTCCTTGTGCAGTATGCCAAGGAAGATTTTGGCCCAGTGTTTCACAAACCAGCTCGCAAGGTTTGACCGAAGATATTACTTGACAATTTGTGATTTAGCCGGAAAGGGTGGGGAAAGGAAGCGATGACTCACCTAATCTTCGGAAGAGACACTGGAAGCGATAATTAATGTCTACGAGCGAATATTCGCAGATGTGATGCCCAACATAATGCTCATCCGAGAAACGGTGCAAATAGAGATGCAACAACTTGTCTGAAGGACATTATAGTAAGGGAAACATATGAAAATCTGTTAACTAAATTGTTACCAAAAAATTTCTTCACCAATATGTTTGTAAAGGTGTGTAATAACATGTGTTAAAATGTTGAAGGTCAACTCCCGTGGGAAACCCAGAAAAAAAGCTGTTGAATTCGGGTACCGAAAAATTATTTTCGAGAATTTTTATTTTTTTTAATCGGCCCTTAAGTAACTTATGAGGGGTCAAATAAGGGTTTTTCATGATTCTGAGTTGATTGTTAACATTTATATTTCACCACAGACACTCCTTTGTGGAAAAATAATTTCTAAATATATCTCATTTTCTACTTTGCAGGACATGGAGTCTAGCAATATGGATGAAGACGTTACTCCACCTGTGCTCAATTGCTTCATCTGTGCACGCTCGGATACACCAGCTGAAAGGCTCATACAGGCAACTCCAAAGGGATACTCAACTTTATTGAAACAAGCAGAAACTGTCGAAAATGTTACTGTTGTGGAACGTATGAAGGAGGCTCAAAAGGAAGGAAAACTGAGGTACCACCAGAAGTGTAAAAATGATCTGTACAACAACTTTGTTGCAACCACCAAGAAGTCAGCTCAAGCATCAAAGGCAGAGAAAGAGTCATCAAAGTTGAAGAGAAGACGCACTACTGGTGAGTTCAGTTCATCAACTGGCTGCAGTTCTAGAAGATCACAGTCAGTTGACCTCCTGTATAAGGATGTATGCATTCTTTGCAACCAACCAGCCCAGCTCTACAAAAACCAGGCAAACGCTATAACGCACCAGGTTTACAACCTGTGCGTTAATAATCCAGCACAAGCTAGAAAGAAATACAGAGTGCCAGATAATTTGACTGCAGATACACTGAAGGCAAGCTTGCTGAAGACAGCACGGAGTCGCGGGGATGACTGGGGCACTGAAGTCACTGGACGCCTGGAATGGATCAACGACTTGGTAGCAGAAGAAACACTGTACCATTTGCGATGCAAACTTATGTTTGCGAGAGGTGACAGTTTGTCCAAGACTGATGAGGAAGGAAAAAGGAAGAGAGGACAGAGGAGTATTGATGAGGAGCGAGAGGCAGTTTTTATTGAATTCTGCGAATGGTTAGACTCAGAATTAGAGCATGGGGTAATGAACATGGACCAAGTCCATGAAAAGCTGCAGGAGTTTGATCAGTCACCAGAGAAGAGCCTTTCTTATTCAAAGCATTGGCTAAAGATAAAACTTCTAGAGAAATACGAAGACACCTTGTATTTCACAACACAGGAAAGAAGGGCAGATGTACTCTGTCTCAAAGATGGCACCGACAATATTCTGCGAGTGCATCATGCTAATCTTGACCATGGAGATGAGAAGACTCAGATCATAAAGACGGCACTCAAGTTCATATCCAATGATATTGCCTTGATTGATTTAGGTCCAAAGTCATACCCCACCACACACAGTATGACTGACATCGATAGTCAGCTGACACTTGTTCCTGCAAGCCTTCAGATGTTCTTGAGACCGATTGTCAAGACAGACGAAAGAGTTGCCGTTTGGGGGCAGAATTTTATTAAGGCCTGTCGACCTCGGTCTGGAGTATTGCCACACCAAATGGGGTTTGCCATACATCTTGATCATAGATTTGGGTCAAAATGGATGCTCAACAAGTTCCACCGGCTGGGATACACTGAGTCTTACACGGAGACACAAAACTACAAATACTGCTTCCTTAATAGTAGGAGTGGAGATGATGTTCCAGATACTTCTGGCACTCTTGACACCATTGTGGAGGAAACCGATGAACAGATCAATGATGAGGTTGCGGTTGATGCTGCGCTTGAGGATCAATCAGTGATGACAGCCAAAGTGCCAGCCAGTGAAAGTGAATTGTCAAGTAATGATCAGGTGGTCTTTATGGAGGTTGGGGAAACAAACAATGCAGTCACTCAGTTTGTTGGAGACAATATAGATTTAAACATTGTCTCTATTCACGGAAACACTCCCTTTCACTCAATGGGTTGGATCGAAGTCACCTCTCCTGCACCACCTTTGCCAGATCCACAGACAACAGCAGCTTTCCCCCGGGTGAAGTTGAAGGCACTCGACAAAGCTAAGATCCTGAGAGGAACTGAAGTAAAGATTATTCCATTTACGAACAGGAAACAGATAGGAACGAACGCGATCATGTTTCTCCCCCTCGCTGAGCTTTCCTCCTCCCTGGCTCATGATCAGCCACTCCTCACTCCAGGTGACACACTCTGGGCAGCGGGGTGGGTGATCAAAGCCAACGATCCTGAGTTCCCACACTCCAACTGGAATGGCTGGATGAAGAGAATCCATGCTAATGATGCAAAGCAGAGCACACAGATCGAGTTCCTCCCAGTTATTGAAGGAGACCCTAATGACCTCAACACCACCACTTCACCACTTCAACACTCTGAAATTCCGTACAACATGTTCTCAAGGAAGGCAGCGGCAGGAGTTATCAAACCAGAGACTCTACCTCCAACAGAGGGTGCAGCTGCACAACATTCACTCCGTGCCTACCTGCAGACCCGGGACTGGATCCTTCTACAGAGCATGTCTCTGAACCCCAGTGACTATGGATGGACAATAGGTGTGCATGGGTATGAGCCAGTTCCAACACTGGACCCCACGGCTCCTGAGGAGCTATTGCAGTTCACGAGCTGTAATTGTCATGGAGATTGCAGCAACCGGCGATGCAGCTGCAACAAGAATGGGGTCACGTGCATCTCGGCCTGTGGAGTCTGTAATGGCATTACATGCAGAAACTGCAGTCATGATGTTGTTGAGTCTGAAGAAGACATAGACAATGACTGTTGAAACTTCTGACATTGTGAATGAGAAATAACTCTTGAGTATTATATATGTATGTGAAATAAAAGCTACTTTGTGTGTAAATGTAAAAGTGAAAATATAAATGTTAACAATCAACTCAGAATCATGAAAAACCCTTATTTTACCCCTCATAAGTTACTTAAGGGCCGATTAAAAAAAAAAAAATTTCTCGAAAATAATTTTTCGGTACCCGAATTCAACAGCTTTTTTTCTGGGTTTACCACGGGAGTTGAACTTCAACATTTTAACACATGTTATTACACACCTTTACAAACATATTGGTGAAGAAATTTTTTGGTAACAATTTAGTTAACAGATTTGTGAAATATCTCATAAAATGCCCTTACTAATTAATCCAGTGCCTCATAGTCTTGTCGGGAATCAAACCTAGACTAGACAGCTCAAAGGTAAGTGCACCACCTGTGCGGTGCTGCACCATAGTGTTAGACCACTCCCTCACAGATAAATACTTCCATACAAAAAATAATAACTTTCCGCTCACGTTAATTTTAGTTTGATAACATTTTCCATCAACAAAATGTCGGGTTTGACAACAATAAACACCTTGTCACAATGAGTATAATATTGCCAGGTACACAAGTTCACCAGCTCTGTATACGAGGGGTATGGCCACAGATAAATGGCAGTGTTTGGCCAAATTCAAAACTGTGTGAGAAATCAAATCCTAAGCTCCTACAGCGTCTGCCTGGAATTCCTCCTACATTTTCAGGGTTTCTCACACCATTTGCAAGCACTCCTTTCTCACGCCATTCACCGTCTGGCAGCGCTCACCCCACTTTCACCAGCGCTCACCCCACTTTCACCAGCGCTCGCCACACTTTCACCAGCGCTCGCCCCACTTTCACCAGCGCTCGCCCCACTTTCACCAGCGCTCGCCCCACTTTCACCAGCGCTCGCCCCACTTTCACAAGCGCTCGCCCACTTTCACCAGCGCTCGCCCCACTTTCACAAGCGCTCGCCCCACTTTCACCAGAGCTCGCCCCACTTTCACCAGCGCTCGCCCCACTTTCACCAGCGCTCGCCCCACTTTCACCAGCGCTCGCCCCACTTTCACCAGCGCTCGCCCCACTTTCACCAGCGCTCGCCCCACTTTCACCAGCGCTCGCCCCACTTTCACCAGCGCTCGCCCCACTTTCACCAGCGCTCGCCCCACTTTCCCCAGCGATTGCCCCACTTTCACCAGCGCTCACCCCACTTTCACCAGCGCTCACCCCACTTTCACCAGCGATTGCCCCACTTTTACCAGCGCTCACCCCACTTTCCCCAGCGATTGCCCCACTTTCACCAGCGCTCACCCAACTTTCACCAGCGCTCGCCCCACTTTCACCAGCGATTGCCCCACCCTCACCGTCTGCCCTGCCCTCACCCTCCCTACTGCAGACTCCCTTCACAAATTGAACAAACCTTGGTGTACAAATCGTTTGCACTCAACCAACTCCTACAAAGTAGGTACCCGTATCTTCTGTACATATAACAGGAATACTGTAGCCTACAAATAACAAGGATAATAATGTACATATAATGGAGATAATACTGTACATATAACAGATATAATGCTACACATATAAACGGATAATATTGTATATATCTATCTATAATTCCAGTAATCTCTGTGTGTCTGTGTGTCTGTGTGTCTGTGACCGCTGTTTCTCGACAACTACCGGTCCGATATACTTGAAACTTGCCAGGTATATTGCTGGGGACCCGAGGATGTGCCTTTTCAAGGTTTGAAATTAATCGGACAAGTACTTACCGAGCTATGGCGATTTAGCCGTTCGCCGTTCGCTTTGGCGTTGCGAATGGACCAAACCATTCATGTAAATAGAGGGGGGGGGTTCTGTGGTCGTTCGCTTTGGCTTTGCGAATGGACCAAACCATTCATGTAAATAGAGGGGGGGGGGGGGGGGGGTTCTGTGGTCGTTCGCTTTGGCTTTGCGAATGGACCAAACCATTCATGTAAATAGAGGGGGGGGTTCTGTGGTCGTTGCGAATGGACCAAACCATTCACATCGAATCATCGAATCACATCGAATGGACCAAACCGTTCGCTTTGGACCAAACCATTGCATGTAAATAGAGGGGGGGGGTTCTGTGGTCGTTGCGAATGGACCAAACCATTCATGTAAATAGAGGGGGGGGGGGTTCTGTGGTCGTTACTGCCACGTGGTTTCAAAGTTTTTTTTTTTTTTGTTGTTGTTGTTTGCACGCATGTTTTTTTTGCACCCACGTACGGGCACGCCCTAGGATGTTTACACACACACACCCCTACACAAATTTTTTTTTTTTTTTTTTGGCAAGGAACGGGCACCCACGTACGGGCACGTCCTAGCTTATATATAGTACGGGCATGCCCTAGTATATATAACAGATATAATGCTACACAATACACATATAAATGGATAATACTGTACATATAACAGGGATCAATCATACTGTACATATAACAGGGATCAATCATACTGTACATATAACAGGAATCAATCATGTCATAATGTACACATAACAGGGATCAATTATACTGTACATATAACAGGGATCAATCATGTCATAATGTACACATAACAGGGATCAATCATACTGTACATATAACAGGGATCAGTCATAATGTACACATAACAGGGATCAATCATACTGTATATATAACAGGGATCAATCATACTGTACATATTAACTAACTATCATCCTTACGTGTGACGTGTGTTACAGGTAGCCGTCATCCTTTGAAATAAAGAAGATGAAGGAAGATGTTGATTCTCATTTATGACGGCTACACCAGTACCTCCAGCCAGCAGTGAGCAGACGATCGAACCCCCCTGCACGTGACAGACCTCCAACATGCCGAGCCTACAGTGCCCCGTGGAGGGATGCGACTGGCAGTCCCAGGACATGGACGCTGCCTTCGCGGCAGCCTTAACCGCAGCAATGCAGATCCATGACAGGACCGTACACGCTGTGCGGCCCCCACCAGCTCCGCCAAAGCTCAAGTTAGACCCCCCAACCATCTCTGCCGGATGTGACCCTGAACATTGGTCCTCATTCACTAGACAGTGGGACATGTACAAGGCCGGTATGGCGATCTCCGGCAACATTGTACCCACGGCCCTATTCTATTGTTGCGACCATGACCTGAGGGCGGACATCATGCGTGATCTTCAGGGTGACGTTGGCAACATGGCGGAAAAGGACCTAATGGCCGCCATCAAAAGACTGGCTGTCAAAGACGAGAGCATCCTCGTCCATCGCATTAAGCTGAGCAAGATGACCCAATCACCTGGAGCAGGCATCAGAACATTTCTGGCCAGCCTCCGAGGCCAGGCTGCCCTCTGCCAGTACACAGCCAAGTGTAAGGTACCAGACTGCACTCACATATTTGACTTCAGTGAGGAAATAATCAAAGATAACTTGGTGAGGGGCATTGCTGACCCCGAGATTATGTCCGACTTGCTAGGTGACACCAAAACAGACAGAACCCTAGAGGAGACAGTCTCTTTCATTGCTCAGAAGGAGCAGGGCAAGGTGACCAGAAGGGCTGTGGGAGATTCGGCAGGTGCCACGTATAACAACCCCAGACCACCTACAGCCCCAGGACCTAGTAATAATAGTATGGCGAGATGCTGGGCATGTGGCAACCCCACTCATGGGCACAGGAATGACCGAAGGACCAGATCAAGATACTGTGAGGCCTGGTCATTTACATGTGCCAAATGCGCAGTTAAAGGTCACTATACCAAATCATGCAGCAAATGTACCACCTGTGGCACCTGGGGCCATCGTGACAAGTCATCCAGATTTTGCCACCAAGGAGCAGCCCGCAGATACATGCCTAAGGAACACACCCCACCGGGGGTGAGCAAAGATGCGCCACACGACTCTGCTACTTACATATATGACCAGTTATGCAGTGAATGCACCACATCGGGGCACCTGGAGGCCGCAGGCCTTGCTCACCATATGTTTGATGGACAATGGGTGGCCTGCCCCTCTAAACCCCACCCAATGCTGTTGGTTACTATGACCCCACTCCCCCTGGAACATTCATCACTAGGACACCCCATACAGGATATCAGTCACCTGACACCAATCAACATGTCAATGGTTGCTGACACCGGGTGCCAAAGTTCTATAATACGCTTAAAGTCTGCCTACAATATGGGTTATAAAGAGCACGACCTCCTTCCCATTAAACTTGTCATGCACGGGGCGATTAAAGAAGACCTAGGCGTGATGGGCGGAATTGCGGTTGACATCACCATTAGAGACACCAGCGGTTCTCCCCGGTCAACACGGCTGCTGTGTTATGTGTCCAACGGCATGGAGAAAGCATTCCTGTGTAGAGAGGTACTTGTCGCCTTGGGTACCATCCCCATTAACTTCCCAGCTACCACTCCCACAGAACACCTAGCCTCGACTGCAGCTGCAGAGAATTATGAGGAGCCAACCTGTTCTTGTCCCAAGCGTGAACTTCAACCACCCCCAATACCAACCTCTCTACCCCCGGGATTACAGGCCACTGAAGAGAATGTAGATGCACTGAAGGCATGGCTTCTCAAATATTACGGGCCCACAACATTTAATGTGTGCGAGCACCAACCACTGCCTCTCATGAAATGCGAACCCCTACATCTTCATGTCGACCCCAATGCCACACCAGTGGCTATCCACAAGCCAGCACTGATCCCAATCCATTGGCAGGACAAAGTACATGCTGATCTCCAGAGGGATGTCCGTATCGGCGTGCTGGGGCAGGTCAGCACAAACACACCTACAACATGGTGCTCCCGGATGGTTGTGATAGGCAAAACCGATGGCACACCGAGGCGGACTGTAGACCTGCAACCCCTAAACCGTCAGGCCGCACGTCAAACCCACCATGTGCCCAGCCCTTTCCACCTGGCCGACCACATCCCTCAGGGCACAAAGAAAACGGTGACCGATGCATGGAATGAGTATCACTCGGTGCCCATCCGCGAGGAGGACCAACACTTTACCACATTCATCACACCATGGGGACGCTATAGGTATAAGGTAGCCCCACAGGGTTTCCTGGCCAGCGGTGATGGTTATAACCAACGCTTTGATTCTATCATCGCTGATTTCCAGAACAAGGTAAAGTGCGTTGATGACACCTGCATGTGGGCGGATTCTGTCGAGGCAGCATTCTTTCAGGCGTGCGCATGGCTTGACGTATGTGCCCGTAATGGTATTACGCTGAATCCAAGGAAATTCCAGTTTGCTCAGGACGCCGTTGACTTTGCTGGTCTCACAATAACTCCGACCAACATACGGCCCAGCGCCAAGTTCCTCGATGCAATTAGGAAGTTCCCCACGCCAACCGACATCACCGGTGCTAGATCTTGGTTCGGGCTGGTCAACCAGGGAGCGTACGCCTTTGCCATGGCACAACAAATGAAGCCATTCCGGGCATTACTCAAGCCTTCCACAAAATTCACCTGGACAGAGGAGTTGGATGAAATATTCCACAGATCGAAGGACATCATCATCCAAGAAATGCAGGAGGGTGTCCGACTGTTTGACCCATCTCGACCAACATGCTTGGCAATAGACTGGTCGGTTGATGGCATCGGATTCCTCATGATGCAGAAGTACTGTCAGTGCGAGGCCAGAACACCTACCTGTTGCCCTGACGGCTGGAAATTGTGCTTAGTGGGCAGCAGGTTCACCCATCCTGCTGAAAGCCGGTATGCTCCCATTGAAGGCGAGGCATTGGCTATCGCCTACGCGCTCCACCAAACTCGTTACTATGTGCTGGGCTGTACAGATCTGATTGTGGCCACCGACCATAAGCCTCTACTCCAGGTCCTGAATGATAGGTCACTCACAGACATTGCCAACAGGAGACTCCTCAACCTCAAAGAGAAGACCCTGCCATACAGGTTCACAATCATACATGTGCCTGGCAGGAAGAATTTGGGCCCTGATGCCACTTCAAGACACCCTGTTGATCAACCCATTCGCCTCCACTTACCAGGTGAGCCGTCAGAATCTGACCTCGCTAACATGTCAGTACTCCACCACAACCCCACGGCCAGCTCTCCCCTGCACAGAGAGAACACTGATTTAGCCGATGACACTTCTACAGTCGCAGCTGCTTCCGCCGCCCTTAAAACTGTCATCCAAGTCATCACATGGGACATGGTCCGCGAGGCGACAGCTTCGGACATGACATTTCGAAACCTCATCACACACCTGGAGAATGGGTTCCCAGCTGACTGCAGAGAGCTCCCCGCTGACCCTCGCCCCTTTCACCGCTACTCTGCCAGTCTGTGTGTAGTGGATGGTGTGGTACTGATGGGCCGGAGGATTGTTATACCACCCACGCTCCGCACACCCATTCTCCACGCACTTCATGCCGCCCACCAGGGTGTTAGTGCGATGCGTGCACGAGCCATGGATTCGGTATACTGGCCTGATATTTCCATCGACATTGCCCGAGTGAGAGACCAATGTGCACACTGCCACCGGATAGCCAAGAGCAACCCTATGCAACCCCCCTCTGTGTCGACACCCCCAGCCTACCCATTCCAAATGATATGCAGTGACTACTTCACCCACAATGGCAAGGACTACGTGGTGATTGTGGACAGATACTCGCATTGGCCCATGGTCTTCAGGTCAGAATCAGGTGCAGAGGGCCTCATCAAATGGTTGCGTGAGACATTCGTTACATTCGGTATCCCGGAAGAATTGACCTCTGACGGGGGGTCCCCAATTCAAATCAGGCCAAACACAGGAATTCCTGATGGCCTGGGGTGTCCGACACAGGATCTCCTCTGTGGCAAACCCACATGCAAATTGCAGGGCCGAGTTGGCTGTGAAGACGGCCAAGCGCATGCTGATGGACAATGTCACTGCTTCAGGGTCTCTTGATGTTGACAGGTTCCAGCGGGCTCTGCTGATGTACAGGAACTCCATTGACCCTGAAACAAAAGCCTCACCAGCACTTATCTTGTTTGGAAGACCCATACGTGATGCCATCCCTATTCCCATGGGCCGATACTCCCCACACGAAACATGGACGGAGCTGATGTCACAACGGGAAATGGCTCTTGCTAGACGCCACTCTAGGGAGCGTGAACGCTGGAGTGAGCACACCCATATCTTACCCCCACTGCAGGTGGGCGATCATGTCTACCTGCAGAACCTGGTCGGCAACCACCCTGGGAGATGGGAACGCACTGGGACAGTGGTTGAAGTGCGGCAGTACCACCAGTATGTCATTCGTGTTGACGGATCGGGCAGTCACCATCCGGAACCGACAACACCTTCGAAAGTTCACTCCCTTCCACAACACTCCCACGTGTGGCACAGGGACAGAATCTGGCCTGGTGGTGGGACTGCCCAGAGAGCCAACCCCCACACAGGCCCCATTGTCACTGCCTCATACAGCCCAGCCACCTGTTCCTACCCCTACACAGGCCCCATTGCCTCATATGGCCCAGCCACCTGTTTCACCCCCTCGCCCATCTCGGGGGCCACGTATCACGAGCAGCCCCATCAGTTCACCCGCCTTAGTGAATCCTCCATCACGGCGATCCCCCTGCCCGACGGGACCTAAAACACGGGTACCACGTGCCCTCGCTCGGCTCTTCCCTCACAAGCAGGCTGGTTCCAAGGAGCGCCAGCCACCGAGCACTCCCCGCCACCGTGGGCCAACCAGTGTGCCAGATGGACATTAACACTCCAGCTGTGTGACAATCAATTTTTTACGTACCCTCAAAAACTTATCCCCGGGGGGGGAGATAACTAACTATCATCCTTACGTGTGTTACAGGTAGCCGTCATCCTTTTCCACACCCTCCCATCAGGCCTCCCAGGCATTTCGTCATAGGGGGGGAAGGAGAACATTGAATATTGTCCCAGGTGGGACCTTCACATTTATTATTTTGACTTTTGATTTGTAATAGAGATTAAGCTTTAGTGATTCGAAATGCTGTACACCTGCTTGTGTTGGAAAAGGATTTCACCCTTTGAAATAAAGAAGATGAAGGAAGATGTTGATTCTCATTTACATATAACAGGTATAACAATGTACACATTAAACAGGGATCATACTGTAGATTTAACAGGGATCATACTGTAGATGTAATAGGTATAGCATTGTAGATACACCACATGGCCAAAAATACGCGGACACCCCTTCTAATTAGTGGATTCGGCCATTTCACCCAAACCAATTGCAGACAGGTATACAGTATATATATAATCAAACATACAGCCATACAATCTCCATAGACAAACATGGGCAGTAGAATGGGCCGTACTGAAGAGCTCAGTGACTTTCAACGTAGCACCGTCATAGGATGTCACCGTTCCAACAAGTCAGTTCATCAAATTTCTGCCCTGCTAGAGCTGCCCCGGTCAAGGGTAAGTGCTGTTATTGTGAAGTGGAAACGTTTAGGAGCAACAATAGCTCAGCCGCAAAGTGGTAGGCCACCCAAGCTTACAGAACGGGACCGCCGAGTGCTGAAGCGCGTAGTGCATACAAATCGTCTGTCCTCGGTTGCAACACTCACTTCCGAGTTCCAAACTGCCTCTGGAAGCAACGTCAGCACAACAACTGTTCGTAGGGAGCTTCATGAAATGGGTGCCCATGGCTGAGCAGCCGCACACAAGCCTAAGATCACCATGCGCATGCGCAATGCCAAACGTCGGCTGGAGTGGTGTAACGCTCGCCGCCATCGGACTCTGGAGCAGTGGAAACGCGTTATCTTGAGTGATGAATCACGTTTCACCATCTGGCAGTCCGACAAACTAATCTGGGTTTGGTGGATGCCAGGAGATCCCAAACCTGCCCGAATGCATAGTGCCAACTGTAAAGTTTGGTGGAGGAGGAATAATGGTCTGGGGCTGTTTCTCATGGTTCAGGCTCGGCCACTTAGTTCCAGTGAAGGGAAATCTTAACGCTACAGCATACAATGACATTCTAGACGAATGTGTGCTTCCAACTTTGTGCCAACAGTTTGGGGAAGGCCCTTTCCTGTTTCAGCATGACAATGCCCCCATGCACAAAGCGAAGTCCATACGGAAATGGTTTGTCGAGATCGGTGTGGAAGAACTTGACCGGCCTGCACAGAGCCCTGACCTCAACCCCATCGAACACCTTTGGGATGAATTGGAACGCCGACTGCGAGCCAGGCCTAATCGCTCAATACCAGTGCCCGACCTCACAAATGCACTTGTGGCTGAATGGAAGCAAATCCCCACAGCAATGTTCTAACAACTAGTGGAAAGCCTTCCCAGAAGAGTGGAGGCTGTTATAGCAGCAAAGGGGGAGGGGAGGGGGGGGGGGGGGGACCAACTCCATATTAGTGACCATTAATTGAGAATGAGATGTTCGACGAGAACGTACGGGTGTGATGTTCGGGTTTCCACATACTCTTGGCCATGTAGTGTATAACAGGGATCATACTGTAGATGTAGCAGGTATAGCACTTTAGATATAGCAGGTATAACACTACATATAACAGGTATAAATAACACTGGACATATAACAAGGATAATACTGCACACACAAATTCTAAATAACAATCTTGAAGTCGTGATGGATACAGTTTATACTTTATATCGAATGCAATGCAAGTCATTGACATTATCAACTCAAGTTGTGTTATCAAATGCGATCACGTGATCATCTAATGCAGCTGGAGACGAGACTGGAATTTTGAATTCTGGCAGATTATTGAACATTTGCAAAAACAGTCTCAAATTATTTCTCAAGTCTGCACTGCCTTTCAGTTTCATGGGCAGTGACTGGAGGCGGAGCATCATGTTTGAACTCACAACGTGACACTTACGAACCCAGACTCAACTTGTGAGGAAATCGGAGCAAAACTCACATTCACTTAGCAGAGACATTTCTTCAGGATTCGAAGTAACCGCAAAGTGTAAACACGAGGGCACAATCCCAGATTGAATAACGCTCCACACCACTGTACGCCGGCAAGCACTTCCGGGTCACTAAAACCCGAACGTTACTTCGACATAAAATATTACGGAGTTATTATTTTATTAAATCTTCAGATAATACGTCGTATTTGCACTTATAAAAGAAGATAATAATGGCAATGATGAAAACGAAGTAACCAGGAGTGTGTTCAGTTACTAAGCTGCTAGCTAGTGCTTGACAAGCCAGTCGTTCCGTATTAACTGTTTCGAATGGAGTACTTGCTTGAGCGCTTAAGCCGCTTGGCGAGCGCTCTACAATCCGTTTGCTGATAAAACACCTCAGTTTCTTTTATTCTTTGCTCGGATTCCATTCCATACGAAACAGCTTAGAGATAAGGATATTGCTCCTACATTAAAAGGAACGACCAATTTTTACGATTCCCAAGAATGGTGCGAAGGAGATCATTAAGAGCTTCCAGTACAGTATACTGCATACAGTACGTGCAGCATCCGCTTGGAGCGACGAATCTACATCCGTGAATCTGCGGATATCATTAGCATTGACCACATCAGCCTCAGCGACTCGATTATTTAAGGCTTATTTTAACGTTTAGGGTTTATTATTATAACGTTTTCAGTGAAATCCTTTTCTGCTCTCCATCCATGCGCCGTGTGACTCTTTTCCCCAATGGCAGCAACATCAACGGCAAGGTACGTAATGAAGTTGGACGAACAACTGAGATGGTCTCCTTTAGCTTTACCTTCCTTCCCTCCGTGTAAGTGTTCCTTCATCAGGATGAATTTTACCGTAAAACAGCGCCGACGTAACCAAAGCGTGCAAATATACAGACTTGGCATTTAATATGGAATATTGAAGCGCGATGCTGCGCGCGCTAATGCTTACGCAAAGAGCAAGCGGACAACGCGGTTCATAAAAGAGTCTTTATTGAAAGTACTCAAACTGCAGCACTAAGCTGCTCAGTGCTCAGGGCTGCGCACCCCGTGTATATCGTGAGGCCACGCCTCTCTCCCTGGCGTGGCCCATCCCCTCTTGGTGTGCGGGGTGATGTCACCACGTCAGTGCTTTCGTGTCCGCCACACGCGCCCCCCCAGAATCCCCGCGCACCTGAAGGGTCAGTTTGCGGGGCAAACGGATGACCCGGCCGAAGCGCCCCCTGGCGACTGGCGGCGTCTGGGATGCAGGGATGCCATCTGGGGTGCCTCCGGCTGCAGGACCGGGGGGCGGCGGGGCTGGGTGGTGCCGGGGGTCCGTCCGCAGGGGGGCGGCCCCGACGCGGGGTCGGGCCACTGGCGGTGGATGGTCCATGTCGAGGTGGGCCGGCTTGAGGCGGTCTACAGAAACGCGGTCAGGAGTACCGCCGATGTCCAGGGTGAAGTGCTTCGCCCCGGTCTCCAGCACGCGGAAAGGCCCGTCGTACGGGGGCCGCAGTGGTGTCCGGTGGGCATCGTGGCGGACGAAGACGTACTCCGCCGTGTGAAGCTCCGGGGCGACGTGCGTCGGTGGGTGCCCGTGGCATGCCGTTGGCACCGGGGCGAACCTCTGGGCGGTCTCTTGCAGAGCGGAGCGCTGCTGTGCCGCGGACCATGGTGCCGTGGAGTAGGGGAGGAACTCGCCCGGCACCCGCAGCGGTTGCCCGAAGACCAACTCCGCCGCGGATGCGCGCAGGTCCTCCGTGGGTGCCGTCCGGAGGCCCAGCAGGACCCAGGGGAGCCTGTCGACCCAGCCGCCGTCGCGGAGGGTGGCCCGGAGCGCGGCCTTCAATGAGCGGTGAAATCGCTCACACAGGCCGTTAGCCTGGGGGTGGTAGGCCGTGGTTCGGTGCAGCCGGACCCCTAGCCCCTGCGCGACCGCCCCCCAGAGCTCCGAGGTGAACTGGGGGCCGCGGTCGGACGAGATGTCTGACGGGGCGCCGAACCGGGCGACCCAGGTGGCGATGAAAGCCTGCGCGACATCGGCCGCCGTCGTCGACGCCAAGGGCACGGCCTCCGGCCACCGGGTGGTGCGGTCCACCATGGTGAGGACGTGGGTGAAACCGCGCGAGGGGGGCAGAGGTCCCACCAGGTCCACGTGGACGTGGTCAAACCGGCGTTCCGGCACCGTGAACGGAGCCAACGGGGCCTGGGTGTGCCGGTGCACCTTGGCGCGCTGGCACGCGAGGCACGTCCTGGCCCAGCCACGGACGGCCTTCCGGAGGCCATGCCAGACGAACTTGTCGGCGATCAACCTTTGGGAGGCCCTCGCGCCCGGGTGGGACAGGCCGTGGATGGCGTCAAACACCAGGCGCTGCCAGCCCGCGGGCACGATGGGGCGAGGACGCCCGAGGGAGACGTCGCACAAGAGGGCCGTGCCCGCGCCGTCGAACGGCACCTCGGTGACGCGGAGGCCCGTGACGGCGGTCCGCAAGGCCTGGACGTCGGGGTCAGCGGCCTGGTCCGCTGCCATCCGGGCATAGCGAACGCCGCTTTTGCCACCGCCAGCTTCGTCGGCTCGAGGCGGCGTGCCCGGGTGTAGACCGGTGGCCCGACGGTGGGGATGTGATGGGCCACCCCGTGCTTGACGGCCCCCGCTGAGAAGTTGGGCCGCGTGAGGGCCGGGAAGCCGGCGAGGAGGCAGGTGAATGCGTCCACTGCCGGAAGCGTACAGACCAACGTGGGCGGAACCGAACCGTTCGGCAAGCCGCTCGACGAGCTGGACAGCGCACAAGCGAGCGAGCTGAACGTCTCGGCCTGGACAAGACGTCTGCGCTTTACGTCGACCAGGAGCCCATTAGCGCACAGGAAGTCCGCGCCAAGCAGTGCCATGGGCACGTCGGCGGTGACGAACGTCCATCGGAAAACCTGCCCTCCGAACCGCAGAGAGAGGCAGCGTTTTCCGTACGTACGGAAGGGCGTCCTGTTCGCGGCAAGCAGCGCGGGACCCCCGCCCGCGGCGTGCTTGTCTGACGTACCGGCGGGAACGACACTCACCTGCGCTCCCGTGTTGCACAGGTAACGGCGCCCGGATAAGGTGTCCGTTATGAACAGCAGGCTGCTCGAACGGCCGGCGCTCATCGCCACTATTGAGCGCCGGCCCGGGCGTTTCCCGACCTGTTGAAGGAGCATGGCGGATGACATTGCCGAGCCTCGTGGCCAAACTTGGCGTGGAACCAGCACCAGGTGGTGGAGCTGGAGGAGTGTGGCTGGCTCCGCCAGGCCGGTGGAGTTGGCGGTTTTCCCCGCGGTGGCGGTTTTCGCCGCGGCGGTGGGCGGGGCGTGGCAGCGGTCATGAGGGGCGTATCAGCATGCTGCGTATGCTGTGTAAGCTGATGCTGTGGATCAGCATCATCAGCAGCATCAGCAGCATCAGCCTCGAGGTCCGTGACGGCCGCACCGACTCTCGCCCGCGTATCCGAAGCCGCGAAGTACCTGTCCGCCTCGGCTGCCAATGCTCGGGGTTCCGTTAGCCCGGTCCCGGCCAACGCGAGGCGAACCTGCGCTGGAAGTTGGCGACGGAAAAGCGCCCGGAATAGAGAACCGGGGGCTTCGTCGCGCAACAGTGACAGCATATGGTCCATTCGGACCGACGGGCGCGTGTCGCCGAGCTCGGGGAGATCCAGGAGGCGGTCGGCCCGTGCGTCGTCCGTGAGGCCGAACGTGGCTAGGAGTAGCCGCTTGAGTGCCTCGCCGTGCGTCGTCCGTGAGGCCGAACGTGGCTAGGAGTAGCCGCTTGAGTGCCTCGTAATTGTGGCCGTCCGGTGGGTGGCGAAGGACGGACACAACTCGAGCGGCCGTGCCGGGCCCGAGGGAGGCGACGACGTGGCAGTAGCGCGTGTCGTCGCCGGTGAGGCGCCGAAGCTGAAATTGGGCTTCGGCTTGGACGAACCAGACTTCGGCCTGGGCCTCCCAAAATTCGGGAAGTTTAATGGACATTGCCTTGTCGTTTGCCATTGCAATGGCGTCGTGTTCGGAAGGATCGCTACGGCAGATCCAACGTCGAGGTCACCATATGAAGCGCGATGCTGCGCACGCTAATGCTTACGCAAAGAGCAAGCGGACAACGCGGTTCATAAAAGAGTCTTTATTGAAAGTACTCAAACTGCAGCACTAAGCTGCTCAGGGCTGCGCGCCCCGTGTATATCGTGAGGCCACGCCTCTCTCCCTGGCGTGGCCCATCCCCACTTGGTGTGCGGGGTGATGTCACCACGTCAGTGCTTTCGTGTCTGCCACAATATATTTTCTTTCTTGACTTGGGTTTACTTTCTGAACTCAGTATATCAATCTGGTGAGTTTCTTTTCCGCTTCGGTGATTTCTTTGTTAAAAGAACCATGTCACTGATTGTCTGTCGCAGCAAGAAGTCAATAACAGGATTTTTTCACAGGTGGCGTGACAAAATGTACGGACAGGTCCATTTGACGATTGGCTTCACAATCGGGTATACAAGGGTTGTTGCGTTCTGTATTCGTGGAAAACAACTGCTGCACGTCTACAACAGTTATTGCCGCTTCCCCTGGAGATGGTCCGTCAACTCAACAATGCTGTTTGTCATTTAGTGGTGGCTTTACGAAATTCCGGCATGAAACAGCATGCTATTGCTCGGCAGTATGGCATCACTCAAGGTCAGGTGTGAAAGATCCTGAAACGAAATGCTCAGAGGGGTGTCCCTACTCCAATACCGAGGTCAGGACGTCCCCACAGAACCACAAGGAGGGATGATCGCCAGCTGCACCGGTTAGTCCGCAATGGCCGTTCCAAGTCAGCTAATCGGCTGAGGGCTGAGTGGCAGCAACTGACAAATGTGCCTGTATCCAGAAGGCTAGTCAACCAACGACTGGTTCAAGCAGGCTATCGTGCTAGGCGTCCCCTGAGAAAGCCACGTCTGACCAGACAACACCTCCAGCACCGATTGCAGTAGGCCAGAGAGCACCGTCAATGGCAGCCAGGACACTGGAATCACGTGATCTTTAGTGACAAGTCTAGATTTCTGGTCTATCGTCAATATGGCCGCGTCTGAGTGCGCAGACAAGTGCATGAAGCCTACAACGAAGATTGTATAGTGCCAAGAGTCCAAGCTGGAGGTGGTGGGGTGACCGTTTGGGCTGCTTTTCATGCAGGGGGCAAAACTGACCTGGTTGTTCTGAATGGAAACCTGAACGAGTTCAAGCACAGGGCCATTCTGGAAGAAACATTGCTTCCATTTGTTCGTGCAGCCTTTCGAGGAAACTTTGTCTTCCAAGATGACAATGCATGGCCTCATTGTGCTCGCATGATCCAACACTTTCTTGCTGACTGTGGTGTAGAGCATATGGAGTGGCCTGCCATGTCCCCGGATATGAATCCGATCGAGAACTTGTGGGCAGAATTAACGCGTCAAATCGACAACTTGGACCAGCAGCCTACCTCTGTGCGTGAATTGCAGCAGGCTATTGACACTGCATGGCAAGCGATTCCTGTCCAAACCTTGGCAAATCTCATGAACAGCATGCCTCGACGTGTACGTGGTCTCCTGAATGCTCGTGGGGGTTACACGAAGTACTGAACTGTAATTTTACTGTCCGTAATCCCAGTCGTAATTTAACTTTCGTTTTTGTTAAAAAAATTTTTTGGCTAATGTGCAAAATAAAGAGATACTTCTGGAAAACGCACAGAAGTTTAACACAGTACTGTCTGTGAATTGAGTTCGATATCAGTTTACATCACTTTCAAGGATCAATTTATTTGCTTCGAAATGTCAAATGTGGTTTTTGTTTCTTTTAAAGGTCACATTAACAAAATCTAGAATAATTTCAACATAATTCCAATGAACTTTTGGTTCTAAGTCATCTTGAAAAGTAAGTTCACCCCCACAAAAAAAATATTCCATATTAAATACCAAGTCTGTAATCTGTATATACAATACATGTGACGTGTGTGAGGAAAAACAAATGCCAGATGTGATCTTACCTGTCTAGCTACTAGATCACCTTGTAGGGTCCTTCTCCAGGTGGTTCTAATTCCTGCAAGGAAGAAGGATGAGCCACATGCCTGAATACTGCAGCTAGGTGTCATGAAGCGGGATCCAGGCCCTATGGTGCGTGAAGGTGCTTCAGTGAGGTACGCACTCCACCTGATGTCCACAAGGTCATAGCGAATGCGCTGCATCAAGGCAAGATGGCTTTGGGGTCGTCTACCTTCCAAGGTGGGCCATTGAAGTTCTTCAAGCATGGCCGTGACCCTGCTGGTCCGATCGTAATTACCTGTGGCATACGGGGCTCCTCTACGCTGGACCAGCTCACGCTTGCTGATGTTTCGCCGAGTGTGAGGAACCCATGTGCTGTTGCATGGTTAGGCATTGATGGAGTTACCTTTCTTGACAGTTGCATCCACGTGGATGTTGGAATTCAGCTTTGAATAGATGTGGACACCAACGCATTTGGCTGAGTTAACCTCTTCAAGGTTGTGGCCATGTACGTAATCAAGATTGGAGGATGGGCATCCGCTTGTTGGTGATGTGGATGACCTGGCATTTAAATGGATGACCACTTCACAATCAACCACTTCCTCTCCCACTCCTGTAACGTGTCAAGATCCGTCTGGAGACCAGTGCAGTCCTGGGCAGATGTAATACCTCGGTGGAGGACGCGGGCATCTGCGAAGAGACGTGGTGTGGATAAAGATATCTGGTAAATTGCTAAAGATCAGGAAAAGAAGTAGGCCGAGCCACTACCCTGAGGAACTCCTGATGTTACATAGGCTTCAGTGCTAAGTTTGCCGTCAATCAAGACTTGCGTGTGCGGTCATGGAGGAAGCTTTTTATCCACTCTAGGGTGCAGCCGCAAAGTCCACAGCACCCCACCTTCAACAGAAATCTTCGGTGGGACACCTCATCGAAGGCTTTGGCAAAGTCCAGCAAGATGAGGTCTATTTGTCCCTTCTCTTCTAATCCCCTGGGAAGGTCATCTATGAATGAATATGAATGTCGCAATATCTACGTTTCCTAAAGCCATGCTGTGCGTCTGTAGGTATCTCATGTTTGAGGAGATGATGTATGATGGCACGATGCACGATATGCTCACACAGCTTGCAAAAGGACTGATGTAAGTGAGATAGGCCGATAATTTGAGGCAGATGATCGGCAGCCCTTCTTAGAAATGGGAACGATTGTTGCTTTCAAATCCAAGAAGATGGTACACTGCCCTGATTCAGGGACGCCTGGAAGAATAAGGTGACTGCAGGTGAGATTTCTTCAGCTGTTACCTTCAGCACCTTGCAGAGATACCGTCGGGCCCAGCTGCTTTGTGCGGTTTAATGTTTTTTGAGAAGCTTGGTTACTCCTTTGCGACCAACAGTTTTGTCATCCTTCATTTGATGGAGGCTGAGGCCTAGATCGGGTAGTGACTCACTCAAATAACTCACAAATAATAAATAACTCACTCCAGCGGCGCAACTCCCATTTGATCACAGTGTTTAGATGTCACCAACGCTCCCAACTTCTTATTGCCATCTGGGTTGCTACTGATGATGTCGGACAGGTATTCATTATAGGTCTGGTGACAGATCTTCTGCGTTTACTTCTTTATGTTGTGGTAGCGATGCCAGTCTCTATCGCTGTTGTGGTGGCACCCAGCTTTCTTTACTCGCTTGGATTTACTTGGATGTAGACGCTGGAAGCGATGCTTATTTACCCCTTGTTACTGCGCTGATACATGCATTCCTCTGGTATTGTTGGTACTTCCAATGGATGATTTGCCCACTGTACTTCCAGTGCTGACTTCAACTATTTGACCGTTTTTTGCATTGACTGATCTTTCAGGAAGTGAGTTCCAGTTGTCGATGCTTCTGACTGAGAATGCATTCTGCCTTAGTCTGGTTCTACAGTGGTATTCCTTAATTTTCAGTCTATGAATTCTGGTTCTTGACCCCCTCATCCATCTGGAAGGAATTCATGACCTCTAAGTTATCAAACTTCTTGACAAATTTGAAGACCTGGATGAGTCTTCAATTTTGAAGACCCTTTGTCTTTCATTAGCTAGTATTGGTAATTTCAGGGATATCTGTCTGTCTGGGTATTCTAGGTGTTGTAAATCAGGTGTTCATCTGGTAGCTCTTTGTTGTACTTTCTCCATCAGGTCCTCATCCTTATTGTACAGTGCATTCAGAAAGTATTCAGACCCCTTCACTTTTTTCACATTTTGTTATGTTGCAGCCTAATGCTGAAATCGTTTAAATTCATTTTTTTCCCTCATCAATCTACACTCAATACCCCAAAATGACAAAGAGAAAACAGGGTTTTAGAAAGTTTTTCAAATTTATTAAAAAGAAAAAACTGAAATATCACATTTACAAAAGTATTCAGACCCTTTGCTATGACACTTGAAATTTAGCTCAGGTGCCTCCCATTTCTCTTGATCATCTTTGAGATGTTTCTACACCTTGATTGGAGTCCACCTGTGGTAAATTCGATTGATTGGACATGATTTGGAAAGGTACACACCTGTCTATATAAGGTCTCACAGCTGACGATGCATGTCAGACCAAAAACCAAGCCATGAGGTCGAAGGAACTGCCTGCAGAGCTCAGAGACAGGATTGTGTCGAGGCACAGATCTGGGGAAGCCTACAAAAACATTTCTGCTGCATTGAAGGTTCCCAAGAGCACAGTGGCTCCATAATTCTTAAATGGAAGAAGTTTGGAACAACCAGGACTCTTCCTAGAGCTGGCCGCCCGGCCAAACTGAGCAATCGGGGGAGAAGGGCCTTGGTAAGAGAGGTGACCAAGAACCCGATGGTCACTCTGGCTGAGCTCCAGAGATCCTGTGTGGAGATGGGAGAAACTTCCAGAAGGACAACCATCACTGCAACACTCCACCGATCTGGGCTTTATGGTAGAGTGGCCAGACAGAAGCCAAACAGTTCAATCTTGGTTTCATCACACCACAGAATCTTGTTTCTCACAGTCTGAGAGTCCTTTAGGTGCTTTTTTTGCAAACTCCAAGCGGGTTTTCATGTGTCTTTCACTGAGGAGAGGCTTCCGTCTGGCCACTTTGCCATAAAGCCCAGATCGGTGGAGTGTTGCAGTGATGGTTGTCCTTCTGGAAGTTTCTCCCATCTCCACACAGGATCTCTGGAGCTCAGCCAGAGTGACCATCGGGTTCTTCGTCACATCTCTTACCAAGGCCCTTCTCCCCCGATTCCTCAGTTTGGCCGGGCGGCCAGCTCTAGGAAGAGTCCTGGTTGTTCCGAACTTCTTCCATTTAAGAATTATGGAGGCCACTGTGCTCTTGGGAACCTTCTATGCAGCAGAGATTTTTTTTTTTTTTGTAGGCTTCCCCAGATCTGTGCCTCGACACAATCCTGTCTCTGAGCTCTGCAGGCAGTTCCTTCGACCTCATGGCTTAGTTTTTGCTCTGATATGCATTGTCAGCTGTGAGACCTTATATAGACAGGTGTCTGCCTTTCCAAATCATGTCCAATCAATTGAATTTACCACAGGTGGACTCCCATCAAGGTGTAGAAACATCTCAAAGATGATCAAGAGATATGGGAGGTACCTGAGCTAAATTTCAAGTGTCATAGCAAAGGGTCTGAATACTTATGTAAATGTGATATTTCAGTTTTTTCTTTTTAATAAATTAGCAAAACTTTCTAAAATCCTGTTTTCTCTTTGTCATTATGGGGTATTGAGTGTAGATTGATGAGGAAAAAAATGAATTTATACGATTTCAGCATAAGGCTGCAACATAACAAAATGTGAAAAAAGTGAAGGGGTCTGAATACTTTCTGAATGCACTGTATGTATGATACCATACAGAGTTGCAGTATTCTAGTGTTGGCCTCACAATGGTCTTGTAGAGTTGAAGAAATCCTTTCTGTTTTAGAGCTGAGAAAGATATTTGAATGATTCCCAGCTTCACGTTAGTTCTCTTGGCAGCGTCAGAAGCATGAGTACTGAAGGTTAGACTGCTATTGAATATAACGCCCAGGTCTTTTTCCTCTTGACTTCCTTCTGCTCTGAATCATCTAACATAGAGTATGTGTATCTCTGATTTTTCCTCCCATGGTGGACTATTTTACATTTCTCTTCATTGAACGGTAATTGCCATTTTCTCGGTCATCAGTGACAGCATCCACGCCCCTTTGAAGGGCTTCAGCATCCACCTTCCTTTAAAAGGCTTCAGCATCATCTTTGCATCCAACAACTCTTTATAGCTTAGTGTCAGCAAAGAGCTTCAGATTTGAGTCGACATCCTCTGGGAGATCGTTGATGAAGAGGATGAAAAGTAAATACTTAGATTTTGGTGAAGGTCCGGATCCAGATACAATAATTTTTTTTAATTTTTCAAGTGATTCTTCACCATTGAGTGACGGGGCAAAAAACTATATATAGCATGATATTTCAAACAGTTGCGGATGACTTGTGACAAAACTAGGTGGATGAGTAGGGTCGGTGTCAAGAACAAGCCAATCGGATTTTAGTACAGGTCCAGATCCAGATCCGACCTATCATTGGGATACAAAATGTAAACCATTCAGCCTGGTGGGGGTATGCTGTCTACCGAGTGCCGTTATACTTAAAAATGAGTTACCTTTATCTGCATCATCCTTCTTCCTGGATTCTGGAATTTGGCTATCAGACTCTGGTAACCAACAAAGATGAGATTGTTTCTCTTTTTCTCTCTTCCTGCTCTTCCATCTTTTCGTTATCAGTTTCTCAATCTTTGCCTCTGACTCCACACTGGTCGAGTATCCCGTATTCACCAGTATTACCTTTCTGAATTCATCCAGTTTTTTCTCAACGTGAATCTGGCTCTCGGTAACTTTCTCTTTGCACTCTCTCATCTCATCCTTCAAACCTTTCATTTCAGTTTCTAATTTGGCTTGGTTCACTTGTAATGTTGTCGTAATTTTTTATCATATTACCAGCGGTAGCGTTTCAAGTCCTGCAGTACCAATGTAAGGATCCGGTCTCACAACAGACACAGAAATATGGATGCCCCTCCCCACACACGCACACACACACACACAAACACACACACGATTGCAAAACCCCATCTCGCACTGTGCAGGGGACAGGCTAATTAATGGGAAATGCGCATTGTCGGCCACAATTTAATTCGTGCAGCTTTTTTCTGTGCTGCTTTAACCAGTGTGTACATACGAACTCCTTGAACTATGAAGGATTACAGAATTGTGACAATGTTTTGACGTTCATGGCTGTTTTTGTTTCCCGTTTCAGATGGCGTGGGTGTTGGGCTCGCTGTCTGATATTTTGACCTCAGCAAATAAGAAGCTCGGTCTGGCACGAGCGACCCTCCTTTACAATGCACACGGTGCACTTGTTGATGATATCACCCTGATACAGTAATAGGCAGCCCTTCATTGTTGACATGCACATCCACTTTACTTTGTTTATCTTCTTTGGCTATATTGTATTTTGCTTTCCTTATTTGCTTAAACTGGTACACTACCAAAGATGGAGATGAGAATATAGAGGATTATAACTTGGTTTATCAAGAGTTGTGTTGAGTCCCTTGCACTTGGAACCTTATGACTAGAGACTCAAAGAACTTCTGATGAAAAAGGGATCATTGTGTAATCTTTCTTACTATAATGGGGCAAACGTGCACTTCACCAAAACTCCAAAATTAACATGTGGCGAAAATGGCGTCACCTTTGGTAGTAGCCGGTATTACAAGTCATCTTCCTTCATCTTATGATTTGGAGTATATGTTGTGATCAATGTTGTGATAAGCGACAGTAGTCGTCTGCCACACGAGCACATTGCCTCCGCCATGAACCTGTAATAAGGGTGAAACCATGTCTGATGGCTCCACTGTCCTTTAGTTGTGACCTGCTTTTTTTTTTCTTTCTTTTTTTGTATACAAGATTGAGACTCGTGTAAGAGCTAACATTAATGACAAAAAAAAACGGACATACAAAACATTCATTAAAGGGAGCGGGAGACAAGATGGGGAGAGAGAGAGGGAAACGCACGAGTACAACAGCAGAGAACAGGGACATCGGGAGATCTGTGGGAGGGAGAGGTCTTGGGGGGAGGAGGCATGGGAAAGGGGGGGGGGGTGGTGTGGGAGAGGTATAAAACACATGGACACTGCTAGGACTTCCAGGAAAGAAGTCGGAATTTAAAAAAAGTGGATCTGTGGTGAATTAACGGGGGTAGAAAAGATCAAGGTTTTGGATGGGGGAAGATAAGAGATGGTGGTGAACAGCTGTTTTAAAGACCTGGAGGGAGGAGTGGGATTGAAGAGAGTGAGGGAGTTTGTTCCAGAGGTGGGAGAAAAGAGGAATGAAAGAGTGAAGGTGAGCAGAGCGTCTTGATTTTGGCAATTTCACCAGAAGAGGGTTGCTGGCAGATCTTGTGCGACCTGTGGGAATATTTGGGGGACAGATCACAGATAGAGCTGGGCGAGCTAGGCCGGATAGGAGTCAGTAGAAGACAGAAATACCACCTACCTGCCTGTGGTGAGTGAGTGAAAGGCCCTCGGAGTTAGCTTCATCGCGGGAGATTCTAATGATTGTGAAAGCTTTGGTTTCAACAGCATGAAGCCGAGCTTGGTGTGAGGCGGGAGCACCAGCCCAGAGGGGAGAGCAGTATTCCATTGAGCTGCGGATGAAAGCCTTGTATGTGGTGAGGAGCTCAGGTGTGCCAAGGAAGGACTTAGCACGACGGAGGATGCCCAGTCGGCGACTGGCTTTGGAGGCCGGCTTGGAAATGTGGTTTTCCCAGGAAAGATCATGGCAGATAATGAGACCCAAAAGCTTGAGTGACAGAACTTCTTGGAGAGGATTGTTGAGAAAGTTGATGGGAGGGTTGTTTAGTCGGTCTTTTCCGAGAGACATAGTAAGAGTGTGAGATTTGTCAGGATTGAAAGACATGTTCCACTTGTTTGTCCAGGTCTGCAGAGAGTGAGGAGGCTGCAGACTGCCGATCTGAGGGATGAGATATGGAGTGGCAGAGAGTGGAGTCATCAGCAAAGAGATAGAGAGGATTTTCCAGAGACTCGGAGAGATCATTGATGAAGACTAGAAAAAGCACAGGACCCAGAACACTGCCTTGGGGAACTCCTGCCTGAACAGGAAGGGGAGATGAGAGAAATCCATTCAGGGCCACACGTTGACTACGACCAGAGGAGAAGTCTGCAAGCCATGCATCGAGATCTCCATGGATACCATAGGAGGAGAGTTTGGTGAGCAGAGCGGGGTGCCAGACCGTATCGAAGGCACGTGATATGTCAAGGGAGACAGCTCTGATTTCCTGTTTGGTATTGAGGACCTCCATCCATTGTTGAGACAGGAGAAGCAGCATATCCAGAGTAGAGTGACCTGGTCTGAAACCAAATTGATGATCAGAGATCAAGCCATTCGAGAAGAGGAAGGATTTGATGTCAGAAGCAATGATGGATTCCATGACTTTGCTGATAATTGGGAGCAGGCTGATTGGTCTGTTGTTGCAAGGATCTGTTTTTGCACCTTTTTCTGTAAAGCAAAAATTTCCTTTAAAATTCTCGGTCTTTATAATAGACTTGAGTGTGTCTTGCGGAAGCCATCTGGAATTGGAGTCAAAGTGGTGCACATGAGCACATGACGCTTGATTTTGTGTTGCATTTATCTAGTCGAAAGAGGTTGTTTGGTTTATTATCATGCCCAACCACAATGCCACCTCCTGTCTGGTGTGCAGCAAGGCGGAGGCAATGTGCTCGTTTGGCAGACGGCTATTGTTGTTCAGACTTCACGCAGTTTTGGCCATTATGGGACATGATCTGCCTTGCTGCTCCATCAAGTTAGGAGGTGCAATACATAATTTAACCGACGAAGTTTGCATTGTCACAAGTAAACTATTGTGAGGTTTGAAGTGAGATCAGATGAAGGACTGAACAACACGGGCGTTAGATGTCGACCATTTATGGAGTCGCCCAATAGTATGCACCGGAGCATGTGAAAAACAACCAAATTCCTGAACAGGAGTTAAGGCTCGAACAATACCGGGTTAGGCAGTTAGAGGTCAGTTACATGTCTCCAACTTGTCCTCTTGACAAACAGCATTTCCCACACATGAATGGACATTATGACGACCCACAGACCATGCCGCGGTCTGGTATCACATGTTTACCTGTGGCACTAACAGGAGATCTGATTATTTTTTGTTTGGTCACTTAGATAACTTCCAGTATAAGTTTAAATAATCATTGGACATAATGGTACAAAAAAAAAAGAATGACAAAGCTCAACTTGTATCCATGCAGCTGCACTCGAAATAAAACACGGAATCAGATGTGCTATTATCGTAAATAACAATAAAATTGCATAATCCATATGGTGACTGCAGTGTACAGTAAATTAGAGAGTACCTTGTTACAATCTTACCTTCAGGTTACCTTCTCACAATGTTTCAGAAAAATTAGTTAAATAACAGAGAGGGGGATGATGTTGCGTTTGAGTATTACCGAACAAATGGCATGAGCATGTGTTTGCATGTCATCAGTCAGCTGTTTCCCATAATGCCTACTCTGCGCAAAGGACACCGTGGGATCTTTAATGTCCACCAACTAATGCCGGTAGATGGGACTCCCAGTTTAACATCGATCCGAGGGACGGCACACACACTGATGAATGACTCTGCTTGTGAAACACCTGGATGCCATTTATAGCTGTGTTGGAATTCAAACCCAGGCTAGACAGCTTGGAGGCGAGTGTGCGTACCTTTAGGCCATCCTGACAGCTCAACTTGTCTGTTGGACTAATACGGGTATTTCACTTTTGAAACGTACACTTCATATATGCCACACTTCAGATGCAGATGAAGAAGATGTGTTTACAAATGTTTACCTGCACCATCCAAAGTGGTCGGAGGTTGTGTTTTCACCCCTGTTTGTTTGTCTGTGAGCACCATATCTCAAGGTTATGGACGGATTCAGATGAAACTTGGTGGACAGGTTCGGTATGTGACAAGGAAGAATTGATTAGATTTTGGTTCAGGCCCGGATGCAGATTCGGCCTATCAGTGGGATACAAACGTAAACTGTTCAGCCTGGTTGAGGTATGCGCTCAACAAAGTTCCGCTCTATTTTGTTTGCAAATGTCTGTTTGTCTCTTCCTCAGAGACGATGACGTTTTGTATGTATCAGAAGGTGAAAACTTTATCCGTAAGTGAGGCCTTTATTTTCATGCTTGATTATACACGTGTCGATTATACATTTGTCTTTACATATCAATTGTCTGTTTCGTTGTTGTTTTATTATAAATGACTTTTGGATGTGATTGAATACGCACGCACAATAAACACAAGCACAAACACACGTCTGACAATTCTATAATTAGGGTACAGGTGGGTACCCTTTTGTTTGCATACGGATTATTTTTATTCATCCTTTCCCCTCCTGTGTCTGTAATTGTTTTCCGGTGTATATCTGACATTCTCTTTCCCTCCACAGCTCCAGAGTTGTTTCTTACCACCATCTCGCATCATTTATCGTGCCTTTCCAGGATCTTATTTACTTTTTCTCAGTCTCTACTATATCTAGCTGGCCTATTTATCTTTCAAGTGATGTTTGTATGTTTGCACATCGTAATTTTGCTCACCTCTGTCCTTTGTCTGCTTGAACCCGGTCATCCTGCCTTGTTTTGCTCCTACATGAACCTTTATATGCAAAAAGCAGATTCATCTTCATGATTGGGTAAATTAAAATGCCTTTAACCTCCATTACTTTTGTCTAATCACCTTTTTGTTTCATCACAAACTGGCTTTAGTGGTTTTGACCAATTTGCAGGCCACTGACATCCCCAACGATGTTTTTTACATACGTATATTTTTAAATGGTTCTAAAAATCATATGAACATATTTGATTAGCATAGTGAATAGCACATCTTTGTTTGGTTATTTAATTTATTTATTCATACTTGTTTCAGCCCCACCACAACATTTGGTCACAACATCTTCTGGATCAGATTGGATTACACTCAATGTTGGTGGTGTTTCCTTCACTACAACAAGGTATAATCACTTTTGTTTTTCTTTCTTGGTGTTATTTTTTTCTTGTTATTTCTGTACTTCTTTCTGTACTTCTCTTTCTGTACTGTGGTATCTATATTATAATAGCCGTAGATGATTCTGTCTGTCTGTCTGTCTGTTGGGCGTCTGTCCGGGGTGTGGCTTACTCGGTTTGCAGAGTAGCTCCACCCATAGCTCCACCCATTCTGGGAGTGGCTTCATATAATTATAAACAAATATCCACCATTTTATTAACTCGCATAGCTTTGAGGCCTGTTTTGTAGGCCCGTGGTGTCTTGCTCTCTCTCCCAGTTTTATTTCAAATCAAATTCGATATATCATTTCATTTTTCACAGTCGCTAACGTAGTTTTAGACTCGGTTGAAAAAAAACGGGAAGAAAGTTGCCGTTTATAGAACGAAATGAATTCTCAAACGCCTGTAACTTCAAGGCCATTGAGTCTCTCTCACGCCTTTATCTCCAATCTAACTCACCATATGATTTCATTTTTATCGATGGTTTTGGACTCGGTGTCAGCAATAATTGAGAACATTCCACACACGCGGGAAAATGCAGAGATATATTTTTAAAAATCGCGTCATGGTCACCGCCCAACATGACACCGACGGCAACGTGTCGATATATATTAAAAATTCGATATATCATTTCATTTTTCACAGTCGCTAACATAGTTTTAGACTCGGTTGAAAAAAAAACGGGAAGAAAATCCGATGAAAGTTGCCGTTTATAGAACGAAAGGAATTCTCAAAGGCCTGTAACTTCAAGGCCATTGAGTCTCTCTCACGCCTTTATCTCCAATCTAACTCACCATCATGGTTTTAGACTCGGTGTCAGCAACGCGGGAAAACGCAGAGATATATTTTTAAAAATACACCATATCACCGCCCAACAGCCAACAAGTATCATACACCGCCCAACATGACACAGGCGGCAACATTTCGACATTATCGCTTTTTCTTTAAACCGAGTGAACCGAGCCGAACCGAATAAACCGAGTGAATTCACCGTTTACTTTTGATGACAGTCGCCACAAAACGACATATATTTCTTCGTTTTTATTTCATTCAACATTATTAGCCGGAAGTAAAATATGGTTCAGGAAATTACCGAGAGATATTTCTTCGTTTTTTTATTTATTAGTTATTTGCGCATACACTTTAAATAGGTTTATTTGAAATGTTTAATTTTCACAATGTAATTTATTTGTCATTTGATGATACACTTCCTCTTGATACACTTGATACACTTTCGAGACACTTCCTCTTGACTCGTGACAATTCATGCGTTGCGTGGAAACTTCCATTTCCAAAATGAATGACACAGTCGATGAAGAACGCAGACCTGTACAGGATGCAGCAAGAAAACGAATGAGAAGGGCGAACGAGTCCGTTGTCGAACGTCAATGCAGACTTGAACAGGATGCAGCAAGAAAACGAATGAGACGGGAGAACGAGTCCGTCGACGAACGTCAATGCAGACTTGAACAGGTTGCAGCAAGAAAACGAATGAGACAGGAGAACGAGACAGTTGAGGAACGTGAACACAGACTCGCACAGGATGCTGCTGCAACAACGATGAGGAGGGAGAACGAGACAGTCGAGGAACGTGAACACAGACTCGCACAGGATGCTGCTGCAACAACGATGAGGAGGGAGAACGAGACCCTCGACGAACGTGAACACAGATTCGCACTGGATGCTGCTGCAACAACGATGAGGAGGGAGAACGAGACCCTCGACGAACGTGAACACAGACTCGCACAGGATGCTGCTGCAACAACGATGAGGAGGGAGAACGAGACCCTCGACGAACGTGAACACAGACTCGCATAGGATGCTGCTGCAACAACGATGAGGGAGAACGAGACCCTCGACGAACGTGAACACAGACTCGCACAGGATGCTGCTGCAACAACGATGAGGAGGGAGAACGAGACAGTCGAGGAACGTGAACACAGACTCGCACAGGATGCTGCTGCAACAACGATGAGGAGGGATAACGAGACCCTCGACGAACGTGAACACAGACTCGCACAGGATGCTGCTGCAACAACGATGAGGAGGGAGAACGAGACCATCGATGAACACCAACACAGACTCGCACGGCATGCTGAGCAACAAAGACGTTGGAGTGCTCAGCAAACATATACAACCGCAGCCATAATGAATCCGGCCGAAGTATCCGATAATATTATTCAAGAGCATAATTGCGGTCCAATGACGTCACCATGTGTGTACTGTTCTGCACACCATTTCACAAATGAATCAACAGGACAAGGGGATGGATTTACACTGTGTTGTTCCAAGGGAAAAGTTAAATTGCCTCCACTATTTGCCGTACCTGCTCGACTGCAACAACTTTATCAGGGTGATGATGGAAAATGTCGCAACTTCCGAGACAATATCCGGAATTACAATTCGGCATTAGCTTTTGCATCAATGGGTGCTCAGATCTCATCTCCTCCAGGAAATGGACCGTACTGTTTCAAAATCCACGGTCAAATTTACCATCGCTGTGGTCCATTACATCCATCACATGTACATGAACAAGCACAATTTGCACAATTATTTATTTTGGATACAGCTCAAGCTACAAAGGAACGTATGAATCGACCTGAGAATCACAGATGTTTGCAAGAATTGATGGCAGAACTGCACAACATACTATCTGACGTTAATCCTTATGTCACATGTTACAAGACTATGTTCGAGCGTGAACAGGAAGAAATCGGGAAAGCTGTCCTTGAAGATCGCCTCCCTTCTACCTTGGAAATGCATTTTCGTCGACTGTGTGCAGACGACCAAAGACGTTACAACATACCAACTGCTGATGAAATTGCTGCTGTCTTCGTTAGTGGACAAGATGGTGAACCACCTGCAAACAGGGATTTCCAGGTTCATTTGCATGACCAGGGCTTACACAATCTCTCTCCACTTTCCTCTCACATTGATCCCATGACATATCCCATTCTCTTTCCACATGGCGAGCCTGGATGGATGATAAACATGCCTCACCAGCGACAGACTGCGGTTCGAAACAAGGTAACTCATCGTGAATTCTATGCCTACCGACTGGCTATTCGAAATGAATTCAGCACTATCCATTCTTCGGGGAAATTGTTCCAGCAGTATGTTGTCGACGGATATTGCAAGGCAGAAGCAAATCGACTGCAATACTTCAAACAAAATCAGGAAACCCTTAGAGCCATGGAATACAGAGGACTACTGGACCACGTCCAGAACGTTGCTGCTGATAACCAACGTCCTGTCGGTCGTATTGTCATTTTGCCGTCGAGTTTTGCAGGGAGTCCAAGAGCTATGCAGCAGAACTACCAAGATGCTATGGCCATTGTTCGCAAATTCGGAAAACCAGATCTTTTCATCACGTTCACGTGTCATCCAAAATGGACAGAGATACAAGAAAACATCGGACAACACCAACGAGCTGAAGGCAGACCAGATTTAGTGGCACGCGTGTTTCATCTGAAATTAAAAGGGTTAATCGTCGATATAACGAAGAAGCACGTGTTGGGCAAAGTACGTGCATTTCTCTACGTCGTCGAGTATCAGAAGCGTGGCCTACCGCATGCCCACATATTACTCATGCTGTGCCAAGAAGATAAAATTTGTACCGCTGAAGACATTGACAGAATTGTTTCCGCACAAATTCCTAATTCAAATGAGTCACCAGAGATCCATTCCTTGGTGAAGTCTCACATGATACATGGTCCGTGTGGCACTTTAAATCGCCATTCGATTTGTGTGAAAGATGGAGTGTGCAGTAAAGGCTTTCCAAAAGCGTATGCTGCAGAGACACTTGCGAGCATAGATGGCTATGCCCTTTACAAGCGTCCCCCAAATGGACCCACCATAACCGTTCATGGAACCGATGTTGATTGCCAATATGTGGTCCCATTCAATGCTTATTTACTGAAGAAGTACAGAGCACACATCAACATTGAGGTTTGCGCAAGCATAAAGAGTATAAAGTACTTATTTAAATATGTGTACAAGGGACATGACTGTGCCAGCATCGAAATTCGAGAGCGCGGGAGAGTGGAGGTGGACGAAATAAAGACCTATTTGGACTGCAGATATGTCAGTGCCCCAGAGGCAGCATGGAGATTGATGGAATTTGAAATGCACAAACAGTCCCATTCCATCACCAGACTTGCGGTACACTTACCTGAATTGCAGACTGTTGTGTTCAGGGATGGTAACGAGGAAGAAGCCATTGTATGACATAGGGGTACAACACTTACAGCTTGGTTTCAGTTAAACCAGAGAGACCCTGAGGCACGAAGTTATCTGTACCATGACATTCCAAAATATTACGTATTTGAAGATGGACGAAAGACATGGAAACTTCGACGCCGGGGCGGCAACAAGGTTATTGGACGCATGGTTTCGGTAAGCCCTATGGACATTGAGCACTTTCATCTTCGTGTACTCCTGCTGCACTGCCCTGGTAAAACATCATTTGAAGATCTCAGAACCGTAGATGGAGCAGTTTGTGAAACATACAAGGATGCAGCCAGGAAATTACATTTAACAGAAGATGATACAGAATGGGACAGGTCCTTAGCTGATGGAGTTATCTTTGCCATGCCACAACAATTGAGATCTCTTTTTGCAACCCTATGCATATTCTGCACACCAACAGACACGTCAGCACTGTGGGAAAAATATTAAAACGGCCTTTGCGAAGATTTTGTGCACAGCGGCCATATCTTGGAACAGAGTATTTTCATGGCATTGCGAGAAATACAGTCCTTCCTCCTGAGACATGGACATACCTTGGAAGCATTTCAGTTACCAGTACCTCCAGACACTGTTGAAGATCTTTCGAGTGATGATTATCAGTATGTACCGGGAGATGAACATGAAAAAGGTGAAAACAACAGACAACTACTAAATGATGACCAAATCAAAATTGTAGATGAGGTCCTACAGGCCGTTCATTGTAGGGACCAGTACACAGGCAACCGGTTGTTTTTCGTTGATGGACCGAGCGGAAGTGGCAAGACCTTTCTCTATAATACGCTTCTGCACATCTTGCGAGGCCAGTGTCGTTTGGTTCTTCCAATGGCGTACTCGGGCATTGCAGCAACATTGCTAGCAGGGGGCCGTACATCGCACCATTGATTTAAATTGCCAGTGCCCATTTTGGAAAACTCCACATGCAACATATCACCTACGAGTAAAGATGCAGATGCTCTAAGGAAGGCCAACCTATTCATTTGGGATGAAGCACCTATGGCTCCAGCATATGCTTTAGCGGCTGTTGATCGATGTCTCCGGGATGTAACCAGCAACAACATTCCTTTTGGTGGAAAGGTCTTACTTCTTGGTGGGGACTTCAGGCAGGTTTTGCCCGTTGTACCTCGCGCTGCACCTGCAGCAATCATCGCCACATGCATCAAGCGTAGCAAGTTGTGGCCAAAGTTCAAACAGCTGAACTTAACATCAAACATGAGAGCTAATGATGATGAAGAATTCTTAAAATGGTTACTGTCGGTTGGAAATGGGACTGTGGAAACAATTCCTGACTCAGATTTAATACGACTGCCTGATCGTATCTGTGTAGAAGACAACATTTCTTTAGCAGAGGCTGTTTTCGGTAATTTGAACGAAATCCATTCAAACTATGATGCGCTGGCACAATGAGTCGTGTTGTGTCCAAAGAATGAATCCACATTTGTGATCAACGATGAGATACTGGATGCATTTCCTGGGGAAGAAAAGACGTACTTCAGCGCTGATTCCATTGTCTGTGATGACCCTGAAGAGGCACTAAATTATCCTATGGAATTCCTAAATCAATTAACTCCTTCTGGAATGCCATTGCACAAACTTCGTCTCAAAGATGGTGCTGTCATCATGTTACTCAGTAACTTTGATCCGAAACAGGGACTGTGCAATGGTGCAAGATTGGTTGTTAAAAGATTGTTGCCAAACATAAATAGATGGAGAAATAATTTCTGGCAGTCACAAAGGAACACGCACATTTATACCCAGGATTAGTATTGCACCTTCCGATACAACACTACCATTCGTACTCAAACGCCATCAATTTCCAGTTTGTGTGGCATTCTCTTTCTCAATAAACAAGAGTCAAGGTCAAACATTACACAAAGTTGGGATTTACTTACCAGAACCCGTCTTCAGCCATGGCCAATTATATGTTGCATTGTCGCGTGCTAAACGATTTGAGGATGTCAAGGTAAAGGTAGTCAGTAATGGCCAACAGGGAAAAATTGATGGCCACAGTGGAATCTTCACCCGTAATGTTGTTTACCCGGAGGTCCTGCAGTGACACCATTCAGGCAACAAAAGGAGGGCACGAAGGAAAATAGTTAATTACTCCGACACATTTAGTTGCGGTGATTGAAAAATCACCGGACCATTGTTGCTGTTTTGATGCTTTTTACTGCTGTTTTGATGCTTTTTACTGCTGTTTTGATGCTTTTTCACTGCTGTTTTGATGCTTTTTCACTGCTGTTTTTTCACTGCTGTTCTGATGCTTTTTCACTGCTGTTTTGATGCTTTTTCACTGCTGTTTTGATGCTTTTTCACTGCTGTTTTGATGCTTTTTCACTGCTGTTTTGACGCTTTCCACTGTTGTTTTGATAGTGTTTTGATGCTGTTTCACAGCTGTTCTGATGCTTTTTTGCCGTTTTTTTTAAATGTAAAAATTCCAAAAAAATCTCACAATGATGACATATAATTCACCGAAAACGTTGAAGCAACCGCATAATATTACGGTGATGTTTAACTCTGAGTGAGAATAGTTCTAAATTTTAAAAACTTTCTTCTGATATTTGTGATTTATTTCAAACAAACTGTATTTCCCATCTACATGGGCATGTATTCCTATTAACGTTATATAAAGTACATAAATTGTGTGGATTACATCATTTGTGGATGTGATCAATTGCCAGTAACCATTTTATATAACTGAATGTGCAGGTGCAGCATCTAACTCAATATGTCGAAATGTCACACACATCCATGCCCGTGGGATTCCCATGGGTGACCCCGCTAGTTAATTATATTATTTGTAATATTGATGTATATTTAGCGACAAATGAATATTAATATCATGGATTATGAAATGGTGGTGACTCCAATCAAAATATGTAGGGGTTCCGTCACGCGTTGTGCATTGAAAACATATCAAGTTATTGCCCTTATGATTGTGACCTTTTCCCGGCGGTGGTTTTGGGACGTGTTGGACATTGAAAGACTATGTGGAGTTTTTGGCCTCGTGGTGGTTACCTTTTGCCTGGGGGCCAGCGGTAGCACAGCCTGGCCTCACATCCCAATATACACTTTATAGTGATCTTCAAGGCCAATGGATGAAGTGGTTTGACTACTGGATAAAGTGCATTGAGGGGGATATATAGATTATGTCGAATAATGTGGCATGAACAAAATTCGTCAATGATGCTATATCTTTTGTAGGTCAAGTGACAGAACTTTTGCTGCGGCATTTTATATATCTCCAAAGCATTAGGAGTAATGACAAACCTTCTGGGATTGTGTTCAAGCATGCATTTGAAAGCCTCAGTGTTTGTCATTTATGCATTAAGTCATCATCGTCATCATCGTCGTCATCGTCATCATCATGTAACATGCTCTAGGCAGAGCGTTGGTGCTGCTGATGTAGTTTCTAAGCTACAATCCTGGATGGGTCGCCGCTCTGACTCAGGAAGTCAGGGCAGGAATTAGCAATTTCGCCAAAGTGCTGGTGATAACTCGCCAACTCTGCATGAAGAACACCTGAAAGCATCAAAACCTCTATTATAGCGATGCTTGGAAGAATCAAAGGTAAAAAGAAATGTAAGTAAAAATTAGAGTTTGAAAACGAGTAAATACAGAAGAAGAAGAAGAAAAAAGAAGAAGAAGAAGGCAGAAAGATGATTGAAGAAATGTCGGAAAATATATAAATGTGAAATTAGATCTCATGTAAATCATGAACAGAATGATTGGATGAACCATTTACAAGGAAGAGTGGATGGATTCGGACAGGAGAAAAACTCGACCTCTGTGAATCATCAATCCAGGGAGAAATTCAAATCGCGTGCCTTTGAACAGAGATCTTAACTCGATTTACCAACAAAGGCTTGTGCTCTAAATCCTTCATCAACATCCCAGTGGTCCAAGCTGTCACTTTATCCAACTCAAATGTTATTTTCTCTCTGAGGTTACCCAGCTTACTTTGTCTCATCTTTATATCTCAAAGACCAACACTCAAAGGTGAAATTGTTACCAGTTTAGGAGTCGCGGAAGGCGAGAGAACGAGGCCATTCGTAGGGTTCGAAGATGGTTTATTGTAACAGCAAGATCCAGCACACTCAACTCGAACGGAAGTCGGCACGCTTATATAAAGCCGAAAGCCCTCTTCGGAGGGCGTGGCTCCGGTAACCGCGCGTGCGTCACGTCCGCACAACCACAAGTCCAACAGGCCCGTGCACGTGTATTATGCCCAAATAAGGTAATCACATAAGGTAACCGCCACATGCGGTTACCTGCACATAAGGTAACCGCCACATACGTCCCCCCAGAATGCACTCCACGGGCCTATGCGTAGGCCGAGGCGACCGAGGGGCTGGGCAAGTCCTCGGGGGAGGCTGCCGAGGTTCCTCGCGGGCCTCCCGAGGTTGCAGGTCGCGGGTGCAGTGCCGAGAAGGCTCGGGCGGTGCACGCGAAAAGCGGGTGAGCCAACCAAGGGGCTGGTCAAGGCCTCGGGGGAGGCTGCCGAGGTTCCTCACGGGCCTCCCGAGGATGCAGGGTCGGAGAAGTAGTTGCGGATGTACTTGTAGTTGTAGTTGCGCGAGGGTGACGAAGCGGCCGTGCCGCTAACGTCAGTGCGCGCGAAGGTGACGAAGCAGCCGTTCCGCCAACGTCAGTGCATGCGAAGGTGACGAAGCAGCCGTGCCTTCGGAGGGTCTTGGAGTAGGCCCGCCCCTCCGGTCGTAGAGGAGGAGCCGAGCGCGGTGAGCGAACCTCATAGTCATGGCCGTCGTCGTTTCCGAAACTCCGGCATTCCGAAACCGCGTTCGAAACTGCGCCCGAAGCCGTGCGGGAGAAGCCGGCGTCACCAGCTTAGGTGGCTTCCCTGGCTAGGGCGCGCTTGCCGTGTTCGTTCGCAGCCCCCGAATCCGTTTGGGGGCAGTCGGAGGTCACCAGTTTAGGTGGCTTCCCTGGCTAGGGCGCGCTTGCCGTGTTCGTTCGCAGCCCCCGAATCCGTTCGGGGCAGTCGGAGATCACCAGTTTAGGAGTCGCGGAAGGCGAGAGAATGAGGCCATTCGTAGGGTTCGAAGATGGTTTATTGTAACAGCAAGATCCAGCACACTCAACTCGAACGAAAGTCGGCACGCTTATATAAGGCCGAAAGCCCTCTTCAGAGGGCGTGGCTCTGGCAACCGCGCGTGCGTCACGTCCGCACAACCACAAGTCCAACAGGCCCGTGCACGTGTATTATGCCCAAATAAGGTAATCGCATAAGGTAACCGCCACATGCGGTTACCTGCACATAAGGTAACCGCCACACCAGTGTCTTTCATCAACTGGCTGAACTTACCTTGCTTTTCATTTTCCGTTAGCCATTTTCATTTAATCTGTGATTAAGAGTGATTGTTGAAGTTCATCCCTTGCTGTTTCTTCTCATGTTTCTAGGAGAGTGTTTTTGGTCATTTGCTATGCATTATTTATATTAATGACCTTTCTAAAACGTTTTCATCTGTTTTTTCACTCTGCTGATGGTTCCACGATGCTCTTGTTTTATGTCCATCTATTTTTTTGTACACAGAGTCAAGGCTTGTGGAAGAGCTGGAATACTGAACAGATGAGGACACAACATAATAAAAGGAACAGCAGGAGAAGGGAGAAATACCAAGAACCTGGCAGAGGAAGAAAATAGATGGAGACAGACAAACAAGGGATGCGAGTAGCGATGAGGGGCAGGGGAGAATGCAAGGGATAGACAAGATGGATACATAACCAAAGCTGGGGAGGGCGTGGATCTGAGATTGTGAAATTTTAAAATCACAAGTCACTCCACAAACACCATATCTATACATTGTGGGAGGGGAGGATGTATATATATATATATATATATATATATATATATATATATATATATATATATATATATTGTTACGGACACGGCTTAAGATGTTGCTTGACCGAGCGGAATGGCCGCCGTGTTCGCACAGTTTACCCGATTACCCCCAACTCACCCGATTCCACTCGAACGTTGGCCGAATCGCGCTACGCTAAATCAATGATGGAAAGGACACAACGGCTGGGATAAATGAAACGACACAAGGGGTACAGTTCTCAAGACCTCCGGAGGAGGATATAATTGGTGGTGGAGAAAAGGGGTAGATTACAAGGTAATGAGGTAAAGCACAGAAGAGATAGGCACTTAGACACAATCTTATCTATCCCAGACAGACCACAGACAAACGGAACAAGACTGACTTACACAGGGATTGATGGCAGGGAAGGACAGGTCGGTTGATAGCACAAGGTGCACCTTGGCTCAGGGACAGGATAAAGCGCGGTCCAAAAGATGCAGGGAGGTGTCACAGCGCTCGGAGGTGGCGTCCTTCTTGCTTCAAGCTCAGCGCGCATCTGACGTCACCTCCCTCTTCCTGCGCATGCTCAGCGGGGAGTGACACGCCCTCGGCTCGTTGGCTCCGCCCCAGATGGGATCGGTCCGCCGCTTCTATTGGGTGCGGGGGGTTACCGGGCTCCGCCCTTGACGAGGAGCTGACAGCGAGCCCCTACGTGGTAACCCCGTCGAGCACATGCTCGATGGCGGCTCGTTGGAAAGGCTTGGTGCCCCTTTCAACACCCCCTACCAACCAAGCCGGAGTGAGGACGCACACTCCCCGCGCCGCCGCCGCTGTTGTTGTTGTTGTTGTTGTACCATGAGGAAGAGCTGCGGGGAGGTATTGGGAGGTCCTAAACTTCCTAACGGTGCCATACAATCACATTCTGGTGCAACGAAGAGTCAGAATTAATGGAAACGAGTCCTTAACTGACATAGACCAAGAATAACTAGCAAGATGTCCTATAGTTGTCTACGTGAGATGCGGTGGACCTGGATGCGACATTTAATGGGGGAAATAGGGGAAGGTCGGGTCTACAGAGTGTTGTTTACAGACAATGGGACTAGGGAATGGGGGATTGGGGATAGTTGGGAAGTATTGGGGAAATAGGGGAATATTTACAAGTGGATATGGATGGATCCAAATCCCATATCCGCAACATTGCACCCTTCTCTACCTCGGGGCGTCCCGACCCGATAAATTTTTACCTACGTTAGTGTGGCACTCAGATGTAGTTCCCTCTACTATTAACTCAACCCTGAGTGCGACAGTTTTACAGATGTTCACAAATGAGTAAATATGTCCCCCTGCGACGTTGCACCCTTCTCCTCACAGAAACACACCCACAGGATAACCGAATCGCGGAAAGAATCCTCAAACTAAACATACAGCCGGTAGGGAGCATCATTTATACAAGACTACACTGATATTTACACTACGATCCAGGACCTGTTCTTTGAGGAACACATGCAGATGTTATGCATAGAGAGAGCACGCATGCCAGCATCGATACACCAACCCACGAGTGCCCTGTGGCCTTACGGCCTTTAATAATGTGCAGAGCACCCCATCCAAGCACCAAAAGCACCACCCCATACACACAGTCAGCACCATCCGGTGCACCAATAAAGTGTTCATAGTCACCGGTGGTGTCGCAGCCGGCCGATGCTCTGCCGCTGGTCTTGCCTTCTTGAAGTGCACTTGGCCTTCTGGCTTCTTTAAAAATAAAGAAAGGCGCCAACCGCGTCCATTTCTGAATTGTGGCCGTCAGGGGGCCAACTATAAGTGGTTCACCTGTATGGCATAGGTGCCACGTTGACCCAGAGGTCCATCCACGGGTGGTGCTTGCCCGCAAAAGAACTGCGGTCCATGGTGGGCGGCCACAAAAATTGCGGTCCATATGGTGTATCGATCCAGGCAGCAAGCAGCGAAAGTACAGGCCCACAACTGCAGAGCCAGCACCTCTCTCTCCTCTCTCTCCTCTCTCTCTGCCCCAAAGCCAGATCCTCGGAGGTGGGAGACAAAATAAGACAAGTGAGCAAGGTGGTAAGGGCGCAAAAGTGCACGCAATACAAGGTAATGCACACTGGGGGCACATGGGAACCAGGTGAGACAGGTACGTTCCTACCGTACGCCCCCCCCCCCCCACCAGGTAACCTACATTGCCCCTCCCTTACCCCTTACTGTATCCACAAAACACAACACTACCCATAAACATCTACTTTACACATCAACAAACGTCCCTACTGTCTTCCCCGTTCCTCCCATAAACCAAATTCGTCTTCTCTCCCTCCTAACCAATCAAATTTGCCATTTCCAACGCAACATCAAAATTTGCCATCTCCAACTCAACATCAAAATTTGCCATCACCAATTCATCATCAGTCCCTCCTAAGGAGGGAGAGATGGAATCACCCCAATGTCTCATCCACGTCGTGATGCGTCTCACAAATCCACACAGCAATTCTCCTTTCCTGCAACACAGAACAAATGAACACAGGTGTGGAGTCATCATCATCACCTCAGGTAAGTGGCTGCGTATGGTGCGACAGGTTCATCAATCCTAACTATTTCCTAAATGACTTTAACAACTTTACATTACCCGGGGTCTTTCCCTGCCAATCCATTGGCCAACTTACACTATGGGTTCTAAAAACCAATTCCCATTGACCAAACTGTGGTGCTTCTCAATTTGGGGTCTCACTCCCCCGATTCATCTCCCGGTGCCCTTGCACAATTTCTGGGCTGTGACGTGTAGCTCTCCCAGCAGGTCTACCCACCTGCACACCTCCACCACTGTAGTTGCCACCCGAGCTTACCTGCTCCTCACCCTAACCTAACTAACTGGGGAAGGCCCTCTCGCACTCTCACCCCCTCAGTGCCCTCTCTGGCACGGGCTGCCCGATCCACACCCGGGATCCTCAGGCACCCACTGACACTAACGGCTCCCAGAGCCCACCTGCGGCCTCACCTGGCCGACATCCTCACAGTGGTGGAGTGCCCAAACCAACTACACACACTAACAGGCTACACGCCCAGCCATTTCCACAACACTAACGCACCCATCCACAATACCATTCTGCATCCGCACCACAAATGCCAATATCCAACCACAATTTACCTATACCTTCTAACTATTCTTTAAACTACCCTCCCCGGGTACTCGTGAAAAGGGGTCCACTCTTCCCCCATCCACACCTTCGCACCATGCACACCACTCCGTACCACTTACTCCAACTCTCTCCACACCACTCATTCCAATACTCCATGTATTCCACACACCTGTACTTGCACACCTGTGCTCTCATACTTGGTGCCGCCTGCACCCTTCTCTCCCCCAAGCGCATTCGCGCTGATCCACAACACTCACTACTCATACACTGCTCCACACACCTGTCCAGTTCTCACACAGCATCATCTCATCTAACTACTCCCCTCTGAAACTTGCGCTTCCCAGTCGTCCCTTTAAACTATTGCGCTCCCTCGTCATTATCATCCACTCTAATCTACCTGCGTCCCCTCTACATACTAGAGTAGCTCATGGTGGTTGAGTATGCACTTTATTGTACAGACCTAAACTCTTCAGGAATCCACTAATTGAAGGTCCAGGAACAATATTTGGTTGGTAACACATTTGCCACTGACGGCGAAATAGCTGAAATGGCCACACCCCTTTTTGGGCCACGCCCCCTTTTTTGCCGTGACTGTATCTACAGAACCGTTGGACCTAGGAGGTTGCCCGACCACTCAAAATTTGCGCAATGGCCACATTATGGGGGGTCAGTAATACATTTTCATATCCAAAAGTCAATGGTTTTTAAGATAATTGCCAAAAACCGATTTCAACATGTTACGAACTACAATATTATTCGTAATTGTTCCTGTTCCTGTTCCTATTGTTCAATTACTTGATTCCTGAAGAGTCTAGACTAGACTAGAGTCTAGACTAGAGTCTAGACTAGAGTCTAGACTAGAATTTAGTCTAGAGTCTAGACTAGAGTCTAGACATGGCTAGAAATTCCGGTCATGGGTGTTTTGTCGTTGAGCCTGCAATCCAGCTGTTGAAGCCAGATCAGTTTGGTAACATATTCCTTGGAATGGGACCTTTTCACATGGAGAAGATTGTCATCGCTTGCCTTGGGAAGTTTTTAGGCTGTATCGGTATTGATCTGACTTTGATTGAGACTGAAGCCTTTGGCAAGCTCGTTGTAGAGAATAGTGTCATGACTGGAGGTCACTATTGCAAAGGCAAGGAGGGAATGAGTCTTGTATCAGAGGTGATGACAGTTCTTATGTTTGAGAAGTTTCAACCTGACCAGGACAGTACTAGTTGTGAATTAGACCAGCAAATAGAGACCATGGAAACTAAGATGCAGCAGGCTTTAGATAGTGACCATACAGAGTTCAGAGAGATTTGGGAAGAAAGCAAGATCTTACATGCAGACTTGAAGAAGTATTTCACCGAATGGAAAGAAACGGCCTGTAATGAGAATGTGAGGTACTGGAGCTTGTTTCTGGATGAGCTGTATCCTATCCTGAGAGATCTTACACACTCTATTCGGCAAGGCGATTGGCATCTTTTCGTTTCAGCTGTGCGGAGGTGCATGCCTTTGTTCTTCGGGTTTGGCCGGACAAACTATAGCAGATGGGGTACGCTGTTCCTTGAAGATTGCCTGGACCTACAAAGGAAGTTCCCGGGTATCTACAGATGCTTTACAGATGGTGGATGGGTGATGTACCACACTACCCGACAAGGCAGTGCAGTAGGATTTGACATGGCACTCGAGAAGTGTTACAATAAACCCGCCAAGGTTGCTGGAGGTATCATTGGGATGACCAGACAGAAAGAAGCAGTAGCCTTATGGAATCTCCTAAAGCATGAGAAAGATCTTCATGTGGCACAGCTGCTGGAATGGTGCAACTTGGGAGACAAAGATGACAGTGAGCTGAGCCTACACCATGAGTTCAATCCAAGTTCTACGAAGATTGGCCATGTTCGTGCAAAGGCCCTTCTGGATTACATAAAATCCATCAACAATCCGTTCGACGCTGGAATCAGACTTCAGAACATCTCTACTGGAGCTGACATTCCCCAGGAGGTTGTCGACGGATTACTTGAATGCCTGGAAATTGGTGAGAAGAGTTATGAAGAGTTTGTTGAGACCAGATTTCAGGATAAGGAGAAGCACCTACATGATACAATCCCTACCAACCGCAAGACTGTTTTCGTGAAACGTACTTCTACTCCGTTCACAGCGAAGAAATCGATGGCGAAAAAGGATGCAGCGGAAACGGTTAGGTACATTGACTATGCTAGAGAAAGAGGGTACAGCATGCTAGAACTCCTGAAGTATGAATTGACCAGCACATCCCAGTTCCTCACCACTGAATGTAAAGATGGCATCAAATTGAAGAAGCCCGATAAAGCCTCCTTAGCCAGGGAACTTGTCAGTCGCCTTCCACAGGAGACGAGGAATGTAAAGAGTGATGCTCAGATGACAATAGTGGACTTCATGGCACTTGTGCGTAAACTACCGATGAAAAAGATGGGCCTTCACACATTCGGGGAATTGGCTGAGAGTCTTTCCAACAGGATTCTTGCTACAGGCTCCGTGTCCACAAGAATAGACATTATTTTTGATGTTTATCAAAAATCATCAATCAAGCAAATGGAACGGGCACAGCGAAGTTCCTCAGAACAAATCACAATCACCATTGGGTCTGACAATCAGAAACTCCCTGTCGATCTTGATATGTTCTGGAGCTCAATGTTGAACAAAGTTCGGTTGCAGGAGTATGTCTTCAAGTGGATGCTGCAGAATGTCGAGTCGGACAAGGAAATATTCTTTGGAGGAGTATATGGGGGTGAATGCAGGAAACTGTTAGCTGGCACTGAAACACAGATCGCAGAGCTCTCAAGCAACCAAGAAGAAGCCGACGACAGAATCATGTTCCATATTAATGATGGTGTTGTGAAACACGGGGTTCAATCAGTCTTGGTCGACTCGCCTGACACAGATGTCTTTGTCAACCTCATCTTCCACTTCAACACAACCTGGCAACTACAAAAGCTGTACGTGAAGCTTGGTAACCGGAAAACAAAGAAAACTGTACCAGTCCACATGTTGGTTGATCAACTGGACAACGGTTTGGTGTCGTGTCTCCCAGCCATTCATGCTCTCAGCGGTTGCGACAGTACCAGCAAGGTGGGTCCAAAGCTGTCTGGCCTGAAAGCATCCATCGATCTCTCCCTACTGGAAGGGTTTGGTGTAGAAGAACTGTCACCACAGATAACAAGCAATGCTGAAAAGTTCCTTGTGTCTGGATTAAAGAAGACCGACTGTTCCACTTTCGATGAATATCGATGGGAGCAGTACCACAACTCCAAGAAAGAACTGGACTTCAACCAGCTTGTGTGCTGTTCATCAACGCTACGAGAACACATAAAGCGAGCATTTCTTCAGTGTAAGATGTGGTTGCAAGCCCCAACTCCTGCCGTCACCAAACCAGATCCACTCCAGTATGGGTATGAAGCAACGGACGTTGGCATAACACCAGTGATACTGCCAGTATCGTGCAGGCCCGATGACCTGCCTCCTCCATGCAAATGCCCAAGAGCATGTATGAGTACCAAAACGTGCACTTGCAGAGACAGGAACATTAAATGTGTCACGTTTTGTGGCTGTAGTAAAGGCGAAAAGTGTAGAAATCCAAATAAGTAAATTCCAAAATAGGATGATGCAAAAGGTATAAGTGTCATATAATGTTGTGGCCTTGGTGGTATCATACAATTGTAGTTCGTAACATGTTGAAATCGGTTTTTGGCAATTATCTTAAAAACCATTGACTTTTGGATATGAAAATGTATTACTGACCCCCCATAATGTGGCCATTGCGCAAATTTTGAGTGGTCGGGCAACCTCCTAGGTCCAACGGTTCTGTAGATACAGTCACGGCAAAAAAGGGGGCGTGGCCCAAAAAGGGGTATGGCCATTTCAGCTATTTCGCCGTCAGTGGCAAATGTGTTACCAACCAAATATTGTTCCTGGACCTTCAATTAGTGGATTCCTGAAGAGTTTAGGTCTGTACAATAAAGTGCATACTCAACCACCATGAGCTACTAGAGTAACAGGTATCAGTCACTATCTAAACTTAACGTTACCTAATGTCATCTTCGCTAGATCCCTACACACAATATCCTAACCCACCCGGGCTAGTTTTCACTGCCATACACCCCATAACTATAGCGCATTTGCCCCCCCCCCCTTTGTGAGGGATGACAGAGTTGCCATCCCACCACATCGCGCATCTCCCACTACCAATTTTGCACATCAAATTTCAACAAATCAAAAATTTGCCAATCACTACCCATCATCTGCCAATCATTACTGCCAATCCTTTGCCAATCATCAAATTTTGTTTTTTCTAATTTCGGGGCCAAAGCACTATCCTCGTCATTACAGTCTACTTACTAATGCCTCTCGGTGCGCCAATTCACTTCTAAAGCTCGGCTTCGTACAGCCAAGCCATGAATGCGGGTTGTTTGGTGCCAGCGGCTGGATACGTCCCGCATTCGGTGCAGGGCAGGAGGTTTACCCGGGCCGAGGTCCCACGCACTATCTCGGCACGGAGCCATCCAATGTCCCGATCTCGACCTGCCGGCACGTCTCAACAAAAAGTGGTCGCCATGACGACCCTTCCTATCGGGCTGCCCGCTCCGCCTAGTGGAGCACGGACGCGGCCGTTCAAAGCGAGGCCCAGCGTGGATCGCGTACGGCGGTCCTTTCGAACCCGCCGTGGCTCGGATCCCCGCTGGTTCTCGCGGCACGCGAAGCCCGGCACGCACCGAGGGCCCGATTCGGCTATAAGTCGTTCTAACCGCTAACCCGGTTACCGTTGATGCCTCACCTGCTTGCTTACACGCATACACTACCCCTTTCTTGCTCATACATCCAGCCGTTTCCATGCTCCTCGTCGTACCTTCTCTTACACACCCAGGTACACTCATTCCACTCCCAGCCTTGGTCACACACCTGACCACCGAACACTTTGGCACACATTCGTTGGTCGCACACCTCACCAACACACCTCTTCGCGCCCCTTCCTCGGTCACCTCCTCTGTGACAATCACAGGTGTGCTTTCACTCGCACACCCAACCACGTGCCTCACGACCAACTCAAGTGTGCATTCCCACACACGCTCTACCATTCCAGGTGTGCATCCTTCCATTCCAGGTGTACATCCTCGCTCACCTGTCACAACCAACTCACGCTCCGTGTCACTCTTACTACTCTCACCTCCACTCTTGACAGCGCACTCACCCTTACTCTCGACAGCGCACTCTTTCCTCATGCACCCGTCTGTTACACACCTTTCTCGCGCACACTCTCCCGTTACACCCTCTGTAACACTCACCACAGGTGTACACTCTTCCTTACTTTTGACAGCGCACTCTTTCCCCATGCACCTGTCCGTCACACATCTTTCTCGCGCACACTCTCCCGTTACATCCTCTGTAACACTCACCACAGGCGTGCATTCTCCCTTTACATCCTCCGTAACACTCCTCACTACGCGCTTCCTTGTGCTCCCTCGCACACGCGCTACGACCGACTCACTCTCGACAGCACCCTCACTCCTTGGCACGCACTTTTTCCTCACACACCCCAGAGTCAGACTTTCTCGCACACCTCCTTTTTCGCACACCAGACCTGTCGCACACTTCACCAACGGCCTCTCACGAACACCCGGGTCCATCTCGACCCCCAAGCTTATTAAATCACCTGGCGCATCATACGCACGACCATATTGGTCACCACTTACACCGGGTCCTCTTTCTCTTCGCTTCTCCTCCATCACCTGCGAATCCCTCATCCGGTTAATGAGCACATCATCACGATCCGAACACAGACTTTGGACCAATTCTTTTACTTCCTCCTTTATCTCTTTCTTATCCTCTCTCCGTCGCTTCTTAATTTCGCTCACCCCTTCTTCCACTTCTTCTAATTTCTGCTTCACCTCCTTCATCTCCTCGTGCGCCCCCTTAAGTTCTTCCTCTAACTCCACCTTATTTTTTTCTATGTGCTCCCGCACCTCCCGCTCTTTAACCTCCATCACCTCTACCACTTTGTTCATTTTCCTCGTCAGGTCCTCATGTACCGTCTGACACTCTTTTTTAATTACCCCTACGTCCTTTTTCATCTCCTTCTGTGTCGATTTTAAACCCTCTATTACCGCTGTGTTCTTCTTTACCTGGTCCCCCAACTCCTTTTGTCCCACTGTCAGTTGTTCTACTCCCAGCGTCAACTCCTCTATACCACCTTGCAATTTTACAGTCCCCTTTCTCACCTCCTTCTCCATGCGCTCCTTACAGTGCCTCACCTCCTCGCGCACTCCTCCGACCTCCTCACTCACACCTCTTCTGATCTCCTCTCCCATCACTTGCATCTGCTGCCCAGATGCCACCCTCATCTGCTCCATTTCCTCCCTGTGAGCATCCAATTTAGTTTCTACCCCCATTCTGACCCCCTCCATCTGCTGCCCCATTTGTTTAACTTCCCTTTCCGCTTGGTCCCTCATGTCCCTCAATTTGCCTTCCATACTGTTTTCTAACCCCTCTAACCCCTTTTTCATCCCTTCCATTTGATTCTCCTGAACGGCCATTCTGTTTTCTACCCCCATTAACCCCTCCTGTATTTCCCCTAATCTATTGTCTAATCCCTCTATTCTTCTCCCTAACCCTCCGATCTGGGCCCCCATCCTTTGTTCTAACCGTTGGCTATTGGCCCCCATGTCCTCCCTCAATTTCTCGCTATTGGACCCCATGTCCTCCCTCAATTTCTCGCTATTGGACCCCATTACCCCCATTTGCTCACTCTGAGCCTCTATACTGTTTTTCAAACCTCCAATTTGGTCTCCCATTTGTCCCATAAGGGCCCTCATTTGCAGGAAAAAAAGGTTCGAATCCACCAACGGCGCTGCTACGGTCGCGGGCGCGGTCGCCGTGGCCATGTGCGAGGCGCCATTTTGCGCGCCCGTAACCTCGTGCGCGAGGACGCCATTTTGCGAACCTGCCGCCCTCACTGCTTCGCTCTCCTCATGTCCCTCAATTTGGTCCTGGATCGACCCTGCCTCACTTTCCTCTACCGGAACCCAGCCGTCTTGATCTGCCATAGCGCGACTTTCAAAATTCGGGTTTTTATTTTAAAACAAAACAAATTTCACCGTTAATAATTTTGAGCGCGTGAAGCGCGCTTCGGGTCCAATCCCACTCCTGACACCAATTGTTACGGACACGGCTTAAGATGTTGCTTGACCGAGCGGAATGGCCGCCGTGTTCGCACAGTTTACCCGATTACCCCCAACTCACCCGATTCCACTCGAACGTTGGCCGAATCGCGCTACGCTAAATCAATGATGGAAAGGACACAACGGCTGGGATAAATGAAACGACACAAGGGGTACAGTTCTCAAGACCTCCGGAGGAGGATATAATTGGTGGTGGAGAAAAGGGGTAGATTACAAGGTAATGAGGTAAAGCACAGAAGAGATAGGCACTTAGACACAATCTTATCTATCCCAGACAGACCACAGACAAACGGAACAAGACTGACTTACACAGGGATTGATGGCAGGGAAGGACAGGTCGGTTGATAGCACAAGGTGCACCTTGGCTCAGGGACAGGATAAAGCGCGGTCCAAAAGATGCAGGGAGGTGTCACAGCGCTCGGAGGTGGCGTCCTTCTTGCTTCAAGCTCAGCGCGCATCTGACGTCACCTCCCTCTTCCTGCGCATGCTCAGCGGGGAGTGACACGCCCTCGGCTCATTGACTCCGCCCCAGATGGGATCGGTCTGCCGCTTCTATTGGGTGCGGGGGGTTACCGGGCTCCGCCCTTGACGAGGAGCTGACAGCGAGCCCCTACGTGGTAACCCCGTCGAGCACATGCTCGATGGCGGCTCGTTGGAAAGGCTTGGTGACCCTTTCAACACCCCCTACCAACCAAGCCGGAGTGAGGACGCACACTCCCCGCGCCGCCGCCGCTGTTGTTGTTGTTGTTGTTGTACCATGAGGAAGAGCTGCGGGGAGGTATTGGGAGGTCCTAAACTTCCTAACGGTGCCATACAATCACATTCTGGTGCAACGAAGAGTCAGAATTAATGGAAACGAGTCCTTAACTGACATAGACTAAGAATAACGAGCAAGATGTCCTATAGTTGTCTACGTGAGATGCGGTGGACCTGGATGCGACATTTAATGGGGGAAATAGGGGAAGGTCGGGTCTACAGAGTGTTGTTTACAGAAAATTGGACTAGGGAATGGGGGATTGGGGATAGTTGGGAAGTATTGGGGAAATAGGGGAATATTTACAAGCGGATATGGATGGATCCAAATCCCATATCCGCAACAATATATATATATATATATATATATATATATATATATATATATATATATATATATATATATATATATATATATATATACAGACTTGGCATTTAATATGGAATATTTTTTTGTGGGGGTGAACTTACTTTTCAAGATGTCTTAGAACCAAAAGTTCATTGGAATTATGTTGAAATTATTCTAGATTTTGTTAATGTGACCTTTAAAAGAAACAAAAACCACATTTGACATTTCGAAACAAATAAATTGATCCTTGAAAGTGATGTAAACTGATATCGAACTCAATTCATGGACAGTACTGTGTTAAACTTCTGTACGTTTTCCAGAAGTATCTCTTGATTTTGCACATTAGCCAAATATTTTTTTAACAAAAACAAAAGTTAAATTACGACTGGGATTACGGACAGTAAAATTACAGTTCAGTAATTCGTGCAACCCCCACGAGCATTCAGGAGAGCACGTACACGTTGAGGCATGCTGTTCACGAGATTTGCCAAGGTTTGGACAGGAATCGCTTGCCATGCAGTGACAATAGCCTGCTGCAATTCACGCACATAGGTCGGCTGCTGGTCCAAGTGGTCAATTTGACGCGTTAATTCTGCCCACAAGTTCTCTATCGGATTCATATCCGGGGACATGGCAGGCCACTCCATATGCTCTACACCACGGTCAGCAAGAAAGTGTTGGATCATGCGAGCACGATGAGGCCGTGCATTGTCATCTTGGAAGACAAAGTTTCCTCGAAAGGCTGCACGAGCAAATGGAAGCAATGTTTCTTCCAGAATGGCACTGTGCTTGAACTGGTTCAGGTTTCCATTCAGAACAACCAGGTCAGTTTTGCCCCCTGCATGAAAAGCAGCCCAAACGGTCACCCCACCACCTCCAGCTTGGACTCTTGGCACTATACAATCTTTGTTGTAGGCTTCATGCACTTGTCTGCGCACTCGGACGTGGCCATCTTGACGATAGACCAGAAATATAGACTCGTCACTGAAGATCACGTGATTCCAGTGTCCTGGCTGCCATTGACGGTGCTCTCTGGCCCACTGCAATCGGCGCTGGCGGTGTTGTCTGGTCAGGCGTGGCTTTCTCAGGGGACGCCTGGCACGATAGCCTGCATGAACCAGTCGTTGGTTGACTCGCCTTCTGGATACAGGCACATTTGTCAGTTGCTGCCACTCAGCCCTAAGCCGATTAGCTGACTTGGTACGGCCATTGCGGAATAACCGGTGCAGCTGGCGATCATCCCTCCTTGTGGTTCTGTGGGGACGTCCTGGCCTCGGTATTGGAGTAGGGACACCCCTCTGAGCATTTCGTTTCAGGATCTTTGACACCTGACCTTGAGTGATGCCATACTGCCGAGCAATAGCACGCTGTTTCATGCCGTAATTTCGTAAAGCCACCACTCCATGACAAACAGCATTGTCGAGTTGACGGACCATCTCCACAGGAAGCGGCAATAACTTTTGGAGACGTGCAGCAGTCGTTTTCCACTAATACAGAACGCAACAACCCTTGCATACCCGACTGTGAAGCCAATCATCAAATGCACCTGTCCGTACATTTTGCCACGCCACCTGTGATATAATCCTGTTGTTGACTTCTTGCTGTGACAGACAATCAGTGACATGGTTCTTTTAACAAATAAATCACCAAAGTGTAAAAGAAACTCACTAGATTGATATACTGAGTTAAGAAAGTAAACCCAAGTCAAGAAAAAATAAATATTCCATATTAAATGCCAAGTCTGTATATATATACTGTATATATATATATATATATATATTTTTTTTTTTTTTGTTTTTTTTTTTTGTTTTTTTTTTTGTTGTTGTGCCCATGACCCCACCCTATGTACTAACAAGACTGTATTTTGTTACGCTCGAACAGGAACACAAACACCAGGGATGAGCGCTGTTTATTTATTACGTCATCAAAGGTGTTGGTCGTGGCTGGACATAGATACACTTACTACATTAAATATTCACATTGTTTTATGGGCTTTATCCATATTCTTTAAATGTTACACATCCATTATGGCTTGCTCTGGGTTGTACACTTGTGTTCTGACTCCTTCTTTCTCTTTTTTTTTTTTTTTTTTTTTTTTTTTTTTTTTTTTGTTTGTATACAAGATCGAGGCTCGTGAAAGAGCTAACATTAATCACACAAAAAGACAAACCGACACACAAAAAAAAAAAAACAAGGGGAGCGGCAGACAAGATGGGGAGAGAGGGGGAAGGACACAAAAGAGAGGGGGAAGAGGGGGAAGGACACAAACACAACATTTGAGAGCAGGGACATCGGGAGGACTTGGGGGGAGGTGGGAGAGGAATAAAACAAATGAACACTGCAAGGACTCTGGGGTGAATTACCGGGGGTAGAAAAGATCAAGGTTTTCGATGGGGGAAGATAAGAGATGGTGGTGAACAGCTGTTTTAAAGACCTGGAGGGAGGAGTGGGATTGAAGGGAGTGGGGGAGTTTGTTCCAGAGGCGGGAGAAAAGGGGAATGAAAGAGTGAAGGTGAGCAGAGAGCCTAGACTTTGGCAGTTTAACCATAAGAGGGTTGCAGGCAGATCTTGTGCGACCTGAAGGAATATTGGGGGGACAGAGCACAGAGAGAGCTGGGGGAGCAAGGCCGGAGAGGAGTCGGTAGAAGACAGAAAGACCACCAACATGCCTGCGGTGAGTGAGTGAAAGGCCCTCGGTGTAGACTACATCGCAGGAGATTCCAATGATTCTGAAAGCTTTGGCCTCAACAGCATGAAGCCGAGCAAGGTGTGAGGCAGGAGCACCAGCCCAGAGGGGGGAACAGTATTCCATTGAGCTGCGGATGAAAGCCTTGCATGTGGTGAGGAGCTCAGGTGTACCAAGGAAGGACTTCGCACAACGGAGGATGCCCAGTCGGCGACTGGCTTTGGAGGCCAGCTTGGAAATGTGGTTTTCCCAAGAAAGATCATGGCAGATAGTGAGACCCAAAAGCTTGAGCGACAGAACTTCTTGGAGAGGATTGTTGAGAAAGTAGATGGGAGGGTTGTCCAGTCAGTCCTTTCGGAGAGACATTGTAAGAGTGTGAGATTTGTCAGGATTTAAAGACATGTTCCACTTGTTTGACCAGTCTGTGATTTTGTCGAGGTCTGCAGAGAGTGAGGAGGCTGCAGACTGCCGATCTGAGGGATGAGGAATGGAGCGACAGAGAGTAGAGTCGTCAGCAAAGAGATAGAGAGGATTTTCAAGAGAGTCAGAGAGATCATTGATGAAGACCAGAAAAAGCACAGGGCCCAGAACACTACCTTGGGGAACTCCAGCCTCAACAGGAAGAGGAGATGAGAGAAACCCATTCAGGGCCACACGTTGACTACGACCAGAGAGGAAGTCCCCCAGCCATGCGTGGAGATTTCCATGGATACCAAAGGAGGAGAGTTTGGTCAGCAGAGCAGGGTGCCAGACCGTATCGAAGGCACGTGAAATGTCAAGGGAGACAGCTCTAATTTCCTGTTTGGCGTTGAGGACCTCCATCCATTGTTGAGAAAGCAGAAGCAGCATGTCCAGAGTAGAGTGACCAGGTCTGAAACCAAATTGATGATCAGAGATCAAGCCATCCGAGAAGAGGAAAGATTTAATATCTGAAGCAATGATGGATTCCATGACTTTGCTGATAATTGGGAGAAGGCTGATTGGTCTGTAGTTGCTGGGATCTGTTTTTGCACCTTTTTTGTGCAAAGCGGTGATGTTGGCTGATTTCCAAGCAGATGGCAGATGACCTTGAGCAAAAGAGAGGGTGAAGAGAACAGAAAGAGGGAGTGAAAGAGCAGAAGAACATGATTTTAGGACCCGTGGGCTGATGCCGTCAGGACCAGTTGCAGAATCAGAGTCGAGGGTTGACAGAAACTTTTCCACCTTGTCAGGAGGAAAGGACACAGAGTCCAGGAGCAGCTGGGTACGACTGGGTACGGTGGGTACAGAGAGGGATGGGTTTGGGACACAAGATTTAGAGGCAAACACAGAGTTGAGGCATTCAGCTTTTTCACGTGCGGAGTCGGCCGTTAGGCCGTTTGAGGTGAGGGAGGGGATGGAGGGGGAACAAACACCAGAAACAGATTTGACCAGACGCCACCAGGATTTGGAAGAGGGAGACAGATAAGAGAGTTCGGTCTTGAGAATGGTGAGATATTGTTTCCTGGCTCTCCTGAGGGTGGACACACACTTGTTTCGGGCTTTGTGAAAGGAAATGAGATTTACTTCCGTTGGATTTGCTTTCCAGGAGACGAAAGCAAGTTGTTTCAGGGCAACAGCCTCACCACAAGATTCCGTGTACCATGGACGGGAGGAAGGGTATGACAACTGAAGACGAGATGGGATAAATCTGTGCATGAGAGAGAGCAATTTACTTTGAAAGAATTCCCAGGATGAGTTGATGTCAGAGGCGGTAGAGATGGGAGACCAGTCCAGATGATTGATGGCTGCTTGAAGACCGTGCCAGTTGGCCTGAGTGAAATGCCAGACTCGTCGACGCTGAGGAGGCTCTCTGAGAATGGTCAGAGAGATGTCCACTTTGACAAGCACATGATCAGATGAGCCGATTGGAGCAGAAGAAGAGCAGCAGACATTTTCAGGGAAGTTTGTCATAACCAAATCCAGAAGAGAAGATGCTCCGTTGACTGAGATCCGGGTCGGGAAATTGACAGATTGTGTCAGTCCCAGTGAGTCGCAGAAGTCCTTTGCTGAAGAGCCATGGCTGGTGAGAGAGGTACCCACACCCAGCCAACTGGCATGGTGACAATTGAAATCACCACATATGAGGAAGAGAGAGTTGGGATGGGTAGATAGAAGTTGGTCCATATTATCAGACAGTGAGATGTAGATGGAGTCATCGCTGTTTGGTGGACGGTACAACACACATATGAACAAAAGGTGGGAGCGAAGGGGAAGCCGTAGCCAAAGGTATCCCTGGGGCTGAGGTGGAGAGAGGGCAGTGGAGGGCGAGTGAGGAAGAGAGTTTTTTATGAAGATAGCAACCCCACCTCCAGGACGAGGCTCAGGTCTATCATACCGGAGGAGGGAGTAACCTGGGAGAGATACCAAGGCATCAGAGACATCATGAAGGAGGAAAGTTTCTGTTAAGCAGATCACATCTGGTTTGTCAGAAGCAACCTGTATGGAGAGGTCAGTCAAGTTTGAGCGAAGGCCCCGGATGTTTGAGGTCCATACCGTTAATGAAGAGGAAGGGGGAGCATCGGGTCCAGAACAGGGGGGGGGAGGGGTAGGGTAAGATGTGGAAGAGGAGGAAGAGGTAGGGAGAGCTGTTGAAAGTGTGTCAGAGATTTCAGAGATTTCAGAATAGCTTGGAGAAAGGGAAGAATGGGGCGGACAAAAGGTTTGATGGAGATTGGGTGAGGCACAGTGAGGTGTTATTTGAGGAGGGGGAAGAGCGAGGCAGAAGGTTTGGGGAGATGAAGGTGAAAGTTGGAAGGGGGAAGAAGCAGGGAGGATGCTTTGAGGAGGAGGGGTGAGAGGGGAGTCTAGGAGGGGAGGAGCGAGGGAGAGTCTTGGAGGGGAGGGGTGTGGGGGGAGTTTAGGAGGGAGGGGAGGGAAGGGGCAAGGGGGGAGATTTGAAAGGGATGGGTGATGGGGAGGATTTGGAGGGGAGGGGTGAGATTGGATTTTGAAAAGTGTACGATTCATGGGAAACGAACATTTTTTGCAAAATGAGTTTGAGACCTTCGAGTCAAAAATACGTTCGAGGACACTGGAGGAGGGGTGGAGTTCTGGATAGTTTAGGGAATGTAGAAAGGAGGAACTGTAAGAGATGGTATTATATATATTTTTTGGAATGAATAGATTTGGTGAGCAAGACAAAAGCATCCTTTTGTAGGAAAAGAAGAAAAGGGTGTTATAATATATGAGAGAAAATAGTTGTTCAGGGGAGAGATTATACCTTTCTAACCGCGTGATCGCGAACGAAGAACGAACGAACAAAAAGAACAACAAATAAACGAATAAGACCTGGGAAGGAAATATTTTTTGGGGGTTTTTTTTTTTTTTTGTGTGAGTACAGATATTAAACAAGAGGGTACGGGGTGAACGACTGGGACGAAACAGAGAACGAAAATAATTTCAGCGCATTCGACGAATCGCTGAGAGAAAAACAAAACCACAAGGTCGGAGACGGTACGGTAGCCTAAGCCTACGAGTACTAGGCCTCAGAATATTCGATACGCATTCACCGACGATTGTGTATACATGTACGAAAAATTAGCACCGAAAATTTTCCAAAAGATACGCTATAGGTACACACACCGAAAGATAGATACAGTCTCGACAAAAACACGATTGTGAAAGATCACTTAACTTCGAGAGCGTGAGCGCATGGAGCAGCTTCGAAAAGACGTGACCTCGCCGTCCCATGCATTTGGCAAACAAGGCACCTGCATTATACAAGGATATACACGGAACTTGGGTGTAAGAGAAGGCCATTCGGCCCATCATGCCTGTGCTCTATCAACACCACATTCATTCAGTCCATCAGTTTATCAACTCGATTTTACTAGATAGGCCAAGTCATTTCTACTTGGCACTCAATATCTTCAAAGCATCTAAAACATTTTTGCTCACCTGTATTATGATAATTCCAAAAGTTGTCAGCTCACCTACATGATATACGTTGTATCATTACCAAACGTTATTCACATCCGATTGGTCTACACTAGCAAATGTAACGGTATGCAATAACATAAATAGGTGGGATTGAAGCCGGATGAGATCACTAGTTTGAGGTGCAGTATTGAAGTATACTTGATGGTGTCGCTATTGTTACATTCATTGAATTGAGGGTAGACATTATGGAGGCTGCAACAAAGTTTGGTGATTTTGTAAGTTTAAAGAAAGTGTCCTCCATCGTTTCTGCTCGCCATTGTGGAACTGTGAAAGCAAGATGTGAGATTTTGTCTCCATCTTGACCACACTCTGAAACGGGTGCCCGAGAGATAGGAACTGTGGTCTGTTTGCTCAACTGCCCTGCCTGTTTGATCAGTTCAGTTGAGAAGAGGAGAGATGGCGGGTTCAACAAAGCGCAGTATCATGGCAACCCGCTTGTGACACAACTTTATCTTCATGAAGAGTTCGATTTATCACAAATAGCATAAATAATTATCTACCAACGCATGGAGTTTGCTGTTTTACAATATTGTGATGTACTGTAAAAAATATATATTATAAACTATAATGATTTTATTATTTAGTTATTTTTATTTGTATTATTTTTATCTTTTAACAGGAGCACCCTTGTAAGCCAGGCACCAGACTCAGTTCTTGCAAAAATGTTCGATCCAAATGGTGAGTTCACTTGAATGAGTCCTTTTTTTTTTTTTTTTTTTCAATTTAGGAATTTTAGACTGAACTGCAGAGCTACCAGGCCAGCTCATTAACTTGTAAATTGAAGGAATTTGATTGGAGTAATTGTAATTGAGCTTCTTTTCTAGATGTGAAGTGCTGCATTTCTAGATGTGCAAGTTTGGCGATCGTTATCGTAATAAAACTTTTTTTCATGTACACGATCGAGGCTCATGGAAGAGCTAGCACACTGAACGAATCAGGACGTATCGGCCAAAAACAGGATGCAAAACACGCATGCATGGAGGAGGAAAAACTAGAAAATTAGGAGGGATTTGGGTGGGCCTAATGAGGGTAGAAGAGATCGTGGTTTTGAATTGGGAATGATCTGACATGGTGGTGAACAACTGTCTTGAAGACCTGCAAGAAAGAATGAGATTGAAGAGAATGTGGAAGAGAGCATGGAAGGTGTTCTCCAGGCAGAAAAAAGGAATAAATCTGTGGAGGTGAGCAGTGGTTCTGGATTTAGGCAGTTTAACTTGGAGGGGGTTGCTGCTGGAACGCGTGCGACAACAGGTTTTCGAGGAGGGAGACAAGTTTGAAAGTTCATTCTTGAGATTGGACAGATGTTGTTTTCTGGCTTTCCAGAGAGTAGACGCACTTGTTGCGAGCTTTGTGGAATGATCTGAGGTTGCCTTCAGTTGGATTTTCCTTCCAGGAGGAGAATGCAAGTTGTCATAAAGCAACTGCCTCACCACAGGATTCAGAGTCCCAAGAGCGAGAGGATGCGTCAGATAATTGAAGACAAGATGGGATGAATCTGTGCATGAGAGCAGGTTTCTGTGGAAGAATTCCCAGGCTGAATTAATATCGGAGGTGGTAGATATAAGAGACCAATCCTGATGTGTTAAAAAAAAAACAACATTGTTTAAACTACAAATACGCGGAGTGCGAATGTAGAAGTAGGTCACATGTTGCGAAGCGTGAATACGTGGGTTCCGCAAAAGTTGGGACCATGAATGTATTTTATTGTAGATATTTTCTAGAACAGGATTTTAAATGGACAGATTTATAAATAATTGGCAATCGCCTATTATAATATAAGAAGCCAGCACGGGAAGCTAAAGGCAAGAGGGAGGAATAAAAGCATTTGGGGGTGGGAGGAGTAAACGAGAAATATAGCAATAGAAACTGCACTGGGTGGAGCACTTCCCTCTGTCAGGCTGAACAGTTTATGTTTAGTATCCCACTGATAGGCCGGATCTGCATCTGGACTTTAACCAAAATTTAATCGGCTTGTTCGTGTCACCTACCTAACGGGTCCACCTAGTTTTGTCAGAATCCGTCCACAACTTTTTGAGATATCGTGCTACATATCGTTTTTGGCTCTATCACTCAATGGTGAAGAATCACTTTAAAATTATAGTATCCGGATCCAGATCTATATCTTCACCAAAATCGACTCAATTCATCCTTGTCACACACCGGACCTATCCACCAAATTTCGCCCAAATCCCTCCTTTACTTTTTGGGATATCTCGCTCACAGACAGACTGACAGGGTTGTAAACATAACCTCCTTGAGAAAGGACCCAGTACCCTGGTACTCATTTCGCCAACCTCGGAAGGATGACAGGCTGAGTCAACCCCACCTCGTATTTATTCAACAGCTGAACGGGATTCGAACTCAGGACCTTAGGATCCCAAGCCCGCCACCCTAACCATTAGGTCAACACCAGGTATAACACCAGGTATGTGTACGCTGTATTACGTAAATACAGCGTACACAAAAGGGTTAAGGGAGGGGAGGTGAGAGGTTTCTGCTATATTTTGCTACTTAAGAAATAGATGACATCCAAATCCACACCTTGGTTCATAATTTACTTTAAGGAAATAAATGCTTGTCATTTCGTTGCATTAATGTCTGATGCCCATTCTTATCTTGTGCCATCACTCTTGCCTTTAATAATAATTATTCGTGGCATACTGTTACAACTAGGAGAACCTATCTCCTGGTGAGGACAACCACCAAAATAAAACTATTTTTATTGTTTCTACTTTTCATTCCCCCTCCCCATCCCCCATTAGTTATCCCTCTTTCCTTTTTTTTGCACCCAAACCCCTGTCTCTTAGAGACCTGGGATAATCACAGGGATGGAAGAGGAGCAGTTTTGATAGATCGCTCTCCTCGTTACTTCTCTCCTGTTCTTGACTTTCTGCGTCACGGCCAACTTGTCCTCGATAGTGGAATCAGTTTTCAGGGTGAGGCACGCAGTTGTCATTGTTGGATAACAATTACATCGCTGTTTGAACTATTGGTGTGCGTGTGTGTGTGTGTGTGTGTTATATACATATACTGTACTGTATATATATATATATATATACAATTTGAAAACGCACCTGGTCACGTGTGCCGCACTGACCGGGTCCTCAGTTGAAGTCCTCAGCATCATCCCGTTTCGGCCCTTCAACCTCGATACGGTCAGCCAAGGTGGGCCAGCAGGGGCACATACACCTCCACATGCAGCAGCCACACCTGGATGCGTACATACCCCCACACCCAGCCAGTGAGAGCACGGACTGCAACAACAAAAACACCTGCACTCCCAGAATCCACAGCCCCTCATCCACTCTCACACACCAAAAAAAAACAACCGACCACCTACCCTTACAACATGCACCACTCAAACAAAAATATATATATATATATACTCACTCACTGCTATGCAAAGATCTTGGACACATTCAGGAGTTACAATACTGTATATGGATGTTGTGAGCATCAACAATTTACTGAAAGCCTCTGCTAGTGTTTTCTACTATTATAACAATGTTGACTATTATTAATACAACTTAGTTTGGGTAAGAGGAAACCATGTTATGCTTCTCATTCTAGCAATCTTTAAATCACATTGATCAGAATCTTCAAAAACCTGTGGTCACAACAACTCAAACTACACATGAGCAGCTTAACATGAAGTGTTGTAATAGCTAATTCATCACATTTACCAATCAAATCAAATTGAGGACTCAATGCCAGGTGTTCCTCAACATTAACATCAGGTGTTTCTCTCTCTCTACATCCATAAAGCTAAAAGCTTACTTTTCATACTACGGAATACAGATATATCAAGATTAACTGTTAGCTTAAAACAAAATGGCTAAAATTTCAGCAGAAGATCACCATATAATTGTGTTTCTGCTCAAAGAAGAAAAATCATTGAGTGAAATGTTGGTTTATCCTTGTATTCCCTTCATTCAAATTACTCGTATTTGCTTTGTTTTGTCCCCATTCTTATAACAATAAATTCACTATGTTTATTTACCTCGCTGTGGGTGGAGCCTGTGAAAGTCAAACAGCACCTCTTTATTGAATCGGCCACTGTGAACCCTTGTCTCACACCAGCAATTCCTGCAAAGGTTCTGACCAATAGGGAGTGCCTATCATGCTTCTACTCGATTTAGGGGTCCGTTGCAGTTTGGCGGTGTGCCTGCGTTTCTTGGTGAACCAGAACGCTGGGTAAAGTGTGATGATGTACGTACACCATGCTGGTGTGCTCAGCTTACCTTACTCATCCCATCCGCTTTGCACCTTCCTGTGTTTTTTTTTAACATCTATTTGTGGTTTGGATCATGGTGGGCCTTTTGATGGTCTTCAAACATCTGCAGTATTGACATTTAGTTTTGCCTTCAATATTTCTCCATTTAAACCCTGACACTGTTTTCTTCATACACCACCTTATATTTACATAATTTTAATTTGTGTCACAGGTGTTTTGGAGGAGGCAAAGTTCTTTGGAATATCTGAGCTTGTTTGTCAGCTGGAGCATCTCATTGAGGTAAAGGACAAATGTGAAGTGTGTGGAAGCAAGGGGGGAAGGTTGGGTGGGCTTGCTGAGTGTTAGTGAAACAGAGAGGACTGAGTGGGTAAGATGGGAGGACTAAAATATGGCAGAGGAAAACTACTGTGAATTCTGATTAAAATTGATGCTGTCTGCAGGTGAATCGCCCTTCAGATGATCACACTCCTTTAACAAGAAAGGAGTTTGTACGCTTTCTTTTGTCCACACCCACGACATGTGAACTCCGCTGCCAGGTTGGTCTCTTTCACAACATATGGGCAACCACCTCACACCAGCTTACATACTCAATTTGCATTTTGAGGGAAAGTGCAATATAGCGAAGCCAAAGAAAAAAAACAGAGCACTTGTGCTTCAAATATGTGAAAGAGGAAGTTTTTGCAGGTTAAAATAAAGGGCGAGTCAAAAGTAGCGCCCGATTTCTGTTTGTATATATATTTATATATATTTCTGTCAGTTGATTGTTTGTTTGACATTTGTATTACAGTGTACAAGAAGGTATAAATAAATGAATGACATGTTTATCTAACCATTTATTCGGGGGAAAATTATTACGGAAGTGTACCAAGCTGTTTTACTTGCAATTTTCAAAGTGCCCTCCCTCGTGATCGATGCACAATTGCAGCCGAGCAGGCACAGAGTGGCACACACGCTTGCAGAGTTCGATATCAATTTCCTCAAACTTTGCAGTGATTTGAGCCTTCAATTCCTGAATGGTACGAGGCTTTTTACGATAAATAAGGTCTTTCATGAGCCCCCAAAGAAAAAAATCTGGAGGTGTAAGGTCTGGGGAGCGTTATAAGGAGTCTTAAGCGTTATAAGGAGCATTATAAGTAAGCGTCTGGGGAGTGTAAGGTCTAAATGGTTAGATAAACATGTCATTCATTTATTTATACCTTCTTGTACACTGTAATACAAATGTCAAACAAACAATCAACTGACAGAAATATATATATATTGTTACGGAAATGGAGTACGGCACTCCCCTTAGCGGGGGGGGGGGGGGGTTAATCCCCCTTCTATTTGCACTGGCCGTCTCCGCTCCTGAAGCTACCCCGCTGCCTCCACGAGGCAGGTGGGCAACTTCGCTCGAGACCACGGACAAGATGTTATTTTGCCGAGCGGTTTTTAGCAGCCGAATATCGGCCGAATGGCTCGAGCCATTAACAAAAACTAAACCCGATCCTAAACGTTGGCCGAATCGTGCCACAGGTGTTCAATGTGGAAACCTCTAAAGTGACCGAATGTGAAGAAGCAAAAGGGGTAAAGAAAGAACACAGGGATTTCTTAATTATTTACACACAACCAACGCAGAGAAGAAAATAAATGTAATTTACAGGGAAATGGAAGGAGCAGAAGGACACAGAGCAATTTCTAGCTTATCTATACAGTCTTACTTATTCCCCAGACAGAACAAACAAGACAAACTCACGTACACAAATGGATGAATGAGGGGCTGATATGGAACGGCAGAGGAGGGTCTCGGCAGATGGTAGGCGTCGAGGTCCGGCTCCAAGCTCGCGCTTCGGTCCACGCTTTTTGGGGTCGAGGCGAAACCCGGCACACAGCTCCGCTCCGGGCTGGCAGCAAGGCGGCGGCAGGCACACGTCTATCGTTCGTTGCACGCGGCAGAGCTGGTTTTTGCCTCGACACGCCTCTGGCTCTCTCGGTCATCTGCTCCGGTCATCTGCTGGTGGGGGCTTCTCCCCCACGGGTTATATAGCCACGCCCTACCAAGCCATGGCCACACCTTACCAAGCCGTGCCCACCAAGTCCTGGTTGGGCGCAAGGGCTTCCTGGCTCCACCTCCTGAAGACGATGGGCCGGCCACGCCCTTCTCCCCCGAGTTGACCGCGTGCGTAATGGAGTTTGGAGTGAAGAAAACAGCCCAATGCAACCGTGGCGAACGCCGCAGAAAACCGCCCAATGCAACGGTGGCGAACGCCGCAGAAAACCGCCCAATGTTACTGGCACTTTTGAAGAGATGATTTGGGGGAAACTTGAAAAGGGAACTATCTTATTCAATTCGGTGCAATGCAGTGTCAATTCATGGGAAACAGAGCCTTATACTGACATAGAATAAGAAATAACTATAGAGAGGTTCTATGGTGGCCTACGTGCTTGTACATGGACTAGCTACGGTGCACTCATTTCAATGAACAGCCAATTAAAGGGGAAATGTAGATAGGAAATTTTAATACTAAATTTACAAAGTGAAGGTTCTAAAAACCGTAACAATATATACATACATATATATATATATATATATATATATATATATATATATATATATATATATATATATACATACAGACTTGGCATTTAATATGGAATATTTTTTTTTTCTTGACTTGGGTTTACTTTCTTAACTCAGTATATCAATCTGGTGAGTTTCTTTTACACTTTGGTGATTTATTTGTTAAAAGAACCATGTCACTGATTGTCTGTCGCAGCAAGAAGTCAACAACAGGATTATATCACAGGTGGCGTGGCAAAATGTACGGACAGGTGCATTTGATGATTGGCTTCACAGTCGGGTATACAAGGGTTGTTGCGTTCTGTATTAGTGGAAAACAACTGCTGCACGTCTCCAAAAGTTATTGCCGCTTCCTCTGGAGATGGTCCGTCAACTCGACAATGCTGTTTGTCATGGAGTAGTGGCTTTACGAAATTACGGCATGAAACAGCGTGCTATTGCTCGGCAGTATGGCATCACTCAAGGTCAGGTGTCAAAGATCCTGAAACGAAATGCTCAGAGGGGTGTCCCGACTCCAATACCAAGGCCAGGACGGCCCCGCAGAACCACAAGGAGGGATGATCGCCAGCTGCACTGGTTAGTCTGCAATGGCCGTACCAAGTCAGCTAATCGGCTTAGGGCTGAGTGGCAGCAACTGACAAATGTGCCTGTATCCAGAAGGCTAGTCAACCAATGACTGGTTCAAGCAGGCTATCGTGCCAGGCGTCCCCTGAGAAAGCCACGCCTTACCAGACAACACCGCCAGCGCTGATTGCAGTGGGCCAGAGAGCACCGTCAATGGCAGCCAGGACACTGGAATCACGTGATCTTCAGTGACGAGTCTAGATTTCTGGTCTGTCGTCAAGATGGCCGCGTCCGAATGCGCAGACAAGTGCATGGAGCCTACAACAAAGATTGTATAGTGCCAAGAGTCCAAGCTGGAGGTGGTGGGGTGACCGTTTGGGCTGTTTTTCATGCAGGGGGCAAAACTGACCTCGTTGTTCTGAATGGAAACTGAACCAGTTCAAGTACAGGGCCATTCTGGAAGAAACATTGCTTCCATTTGCTCGTGCAGCCTTTCGAGGAAACTTTGTCTTCCAAGATGACAATGCACGGCCTCATCGTGCTCGCATGATCCAACACTTTCTTGCTGACCGTGGTGTAGAGCATATGGAGTGGCCTGTCATGTCCCTGGTTATGAATCCGATAGAGAACTTGTGGGCAGAATTAACGCGTCAAATCGACCACTTGGACCAGCAGCCGACCTCTGTGCGTGAATTGCAGCAGGCTATTGTCACTGCATGGCAAGCGATTCCTGTCCAAACCTTGGCAAATCTCGTGAACAGCATGCCTCGACGTGTACGTGCTCTCCTGAATGCTCGTGGGGGTTACACTAAGTACTGAACTGTAATTTTACTGTCCAAAATCCCAGTCATAATTTAGCTTTTGTTTTTGTTGAAATTTTTTTTGGCTAATGTGCAAAATATAGAGATACTTCTGGAAAACGTACAGAAGTTTAACACAGCACTGTCCGTAAATTGAGTTCGATATCAGTTTACATCACATTCAAGGATCAACTTATTTGCTTCGAAATGTCAAATGTGGTTTTTGTTTCTTTTAAAGGTCACATTAACAAAATCTAGAATAATTTCAACATAATTCCAATGAACTTTTGGTTCTCAGTCATCTTGAAAAGTAAGTTCACCCCCACAAAAAAAAAATTCCATATTAAATGCCAAGTCTGTACATATATATATATATATATATATATATATATATATATATATATATATATATATATATATATATATATATATGTATATATATATATATATATATATATATATATATATAAAAACAGAAATCGGGCGCTACTTTTGACTCACCCTGTATACAGACCGTTGCCTGCCTGCTTTTACTAAACATAGGGGCAATACCCCTTGCGCTCACCTGGTAGAATAAACAGTATACTGCACTGACTAAAGCTAAAGATTATTTTAAACCAATTTCAATGGTTGCTCGAAGACAGGGCAGCATGTAGAATCATACTAACATAATCATAAGACTTTAAATAAACAAACAAAAAAAATACCTATTTTGGGGGGAAACCTATACATATACAGTCACATGAAAAAGTAAGGTCACCCCATGTAAAGTTTTGACTTTTTCAACATATATCAACATACAGCTATTTGATCTTCATTTCAACAATATTGATACATAAAGGTGATATAATATAACAAATATCATGAAACATTTACATTTTGTAGTCCATTGTATAATTTAAATAAACATAAATGCAAATTTCGCATGTGGAAAAAGTAAGTACACCCTTGGCTCTAATAGGTGGTATTGCCCCCTTTGGCAGAAACAACCTCAAGTAAGCGTTTCTTATAACTGTCTACCAGTCTCTGACATCAACTGGGAGAAATTTTTGCCCACTCCTCCATGCAGAATTCTTTCAGCTGTGCGATGTTTGAGGGGTCTCTTGCATGCACAGCTCGTGTCAAATACCCCCACAACATCTCGATGGTATTTAGATCCGGGCTTTGACTTGGCCATTCCAGAACCCTCCATTTCTTTCTTTTCAGCCATTCCTTGGTGGATTTACTGGTATGTTTAGGGTCATTGTCATGTTGCAAGGTCCACCTTCGGTTGAGCTTCAACTTTCCGACAGATGGCCTCACATTATCCTCAAGCACCCTCTGGTACAATGAAGAATTCATAGTGGATTATATGATGGTGAGCTGCCCAGGCCCTGATGCAGCAAAGCTGCCCCGGCCCTGACGCAGCAAAGCTGCCCCAAACCATAATATTTCTACCACCATGCTTTACAGTTGGTATCAGGTTCTTGTGGTCAAATGCTGTCTTTGGTTTTTGCCAAACATGTCTTCTGGTACTGTGGCCAAATAGCTGTACCTTTGACTCATCTGTCCAGAGCACATTGTTCCAGAAGTGCTGGTCTTTGCCTAGGTGTTCAATGGCAAACTTTACTTTTGCCCTGATGTTCTTTCTGGACAGCAAGGATCTACATGGGGCACACCTCCCATGTAGATCAAATTTGTGCAGCCTCTTTCTAATGGTAGACTCGTGCACTTTGACATCAACAGTGGCAAGAGCTTACCTGTAGGTCCCGTGATGACATTCTGGGGTTCTTGGAGACTTCTTTCAGCATCTTGCGGTCTGCTCTCGGGCTGAACTTGCTGGGGCGGCCTGGCCTGAACAAGTTGGCAGTTGTTTGGAATCTTCTCCACTTGTAGATGATCTTCCGGACAGTCGAATGATTGATTTCAAATTGTTTGGAGATCTTTTTAAATCCCTTCCCAGACTCGTAGGCATCTATAATCTTCTTTCTGAAGGCCTCAGAGACCTCTTTTGATCTAGGCATGGTGATGCCGCACACTTCAACAACAAAGAGCAAACCAAACTAAATGTCTGAGGTTTAAATAAGACAGGTTCCTCCATGATCCTCTCTAATGATGTTCTAATCATCCAGAGAGTTGTTATAAATCATTGTGTGGAGCGGGACCTCACTATCTCTCCGATTTGCTCACTCTCTATGTACCTTGGCGACGGCTTCGTTCAAGCAACAACCCTATGACCTTAGAGCCGCCGCGCACCCGCACCAAGTCATTTGGCGAGAAATCCTTTTCCTTTGCTGCACCTCTGCTCTGGAATGACTTGCCTTCCTCTGTTCGACATGTTGACTCTCTTCCTGCCTTTAAAACCTCCCTCAAAACCTATCTGTTTCACAAGTCTTTCAAAGTCTAAGTCCTGTTTTCCCTTTGGTTTGAGGTGGGAGAGAGATCGAGAGTATGTCTGTGTACATGTGCGGGGGAGGGAGGGGGAGGAGGAGGAGGAGGGGAGAGTACACATCTTAGTCAGGTTCACTATGTTAACAAATATAATTTCGTTCAAAATTTTGGTAGATTAGCAAAACTATACATTTTTGGAATATTCAGAGCATGAGGAATCCAAAAATTAATGTTTACATTTGCGTAGACACCTTTGCGAAAATGACACTCAGGACAGTGATGAAGATAGTCAGGTTCACTATGTTAACAAATATAATTTCTTTCAAAATTTTGGGATTAGCAAACCTGTACATTTTTGGAATCTTCAGAGCATGGAGAATCTGAAAATCAATGTTGGCATTTGCACAGACACCTGCATGGCCGCCATTTTGGATTTTGAAAATGGCCGCCATAAAATACATATTTTGCGCGATCTCGGCTTCTAGTCAACCTAGAGACTTAATTAAATATGCTAATCCTATGTTTTCTGGGTCAAGGAATCCAATAAAGGCCTCAAAATAGTGCTCAGGATTATAGAAAAGCAACAAACAAAGGTAATTGAAAACCATTGTCTTTATATTTGTGATTTAACTGCATTACATAATACATGATATTGCAAGTCCTTTGAAGTTATACGTTGTTATAGGAAGTTATAGGTAGTATCAGATTGAACTATAAGTCCTATACACAGGATCTATGAGGTCTATACCGTTCAGGTATATGCTTTTACAGATCTTCATCACCGTCCTGAGTGTCATTTTCGCAAAGGTGTCTACGCAAATGTAAACATTAATTTTTGGATTCCTCATGCTCTGAATATTCCAAAAATGTATAGTTTTGCTAATCTACCAAAATTTTGAACGAAAAAACATGGTGAACCTGACTATCTGTGGGTTTTGAATGGGGAGGTAGAGGAATAGGGCAAGAGTGAAGGTGTGTCTGTGTGTGTGTATGTTTGTATATGTGTGTGCGGTGTGTGTGCGTTCGCATGATAATGTAAAGCGCCACGAGGGTCGTTAACTCTGCTTGATGGGGCTATATAAGACTCCTTTATTATTATTATTATTATTATTATTATTATTATTAATCATTTGCACCTGAGCTGGTGCACCTGATTCTAATTTTAGGTATTTGAAGTAGTGATAAAGGTAGGGGTGTACTTACTTTTTCCACATGCGAAATTTGCATTTATGTTTATTTAAATTATACAATGGACGACAAAATGTAAATGTTTCATGATATTTGTTATATTATATCACCTTTATCTATCAATATTGTTTAAATGAAGATCAAATAACCGTATGTTGAAATATGTTGAAAAAGTCAAAACTTTACATGGGGTGTACTTACTTTTTCACGTGACTGTATCGGTTTTTTATATCAGTCACTATGCGACCTTCATATCATCAGTGGAGAACCGCCAGCAAGGTGTCCCATACAGCTGCTGCTGCACCTTGCTGGGAGCGATACGCACCGCCTGCCACGCGGTGACGTTATCTCTGGACACCTTGCTGGCGGTTCTCCACTGATGATATGAAGGTCGCATAGTGACTGATATAAAAAACCGAAAGGGTCACAGAGTTACAAGTGTATGGAAAGCCTCACTGCGTTGCCCTGATGAAGCCCCAACAAGGGCGAAACCAGGTCGGTAACTGTGAGTTTTGCATGCACTTGTGACAGTATCTGTATTTATAATCCGTAATGACGCACTGCTAGATGGTTCCTCTGGAACTTTGCAGGCAAGGCGGACGTGCATGGCGATGACGTCATGTTGTCCGCTCATTAGGTTGGAGAACCAGATTACAGATACCATTATATATACTAGGGCATGCCCGTACTATATCTATATCTAAAATTATATCCCCCCCCTCTATTTACATGAAATGGTTTGGTCCAAAGCGAACGGCTTGCGGAGTTTGGTAAAGAAATCGCCATAGCATGCACAAACGCGCAGGAAAGCGAAAGAATCGCAAATTAGTTTTAATTAGTTTTAAAACATCGTTTAACGCCAACATAGCGGCAACATAGTTTGCCAACGTGAAATAAATGAATACGCTCTCAAATGTGCCGTCCGAGGCAGAGTCTGTTCGCCACGTTCGGCACACGTGATAGCTCGCTGCTCTCTGATTGGTTGAATCGTTTTTTGGACATAGCTCGGTAACTACTTCTCCGATTAATATGAAACCTTGAAAAGGCACATCCTCGGGTCCCCAGCAATATACCTGGCAAGTTTAAAGTATATCGGACCCGTGGTTGTCGAGAAACAGCGGTCACAGACATACATACAAACATACAAACATACAAACATACACACAGAGATTACTGGAATTATAGATATATATATATATATATATATATATATATATATATATATATATATATATATATATATATATATATATATATATATTGTTACAGACGTGGCTTAGATGTTATTTTACCGAGCGGTTTTGGGATGACCACGTCTGCACAAGTTACCGATTATACTCGAAGTTGACTAGTCGCGCTATGCTAGGTCAATGAAAGAACAGACACACGGCTGGGTTTCAAATGACACGACTCCCAGGGTTCAGTTCTCAAGACCTCCGGAGGAGATTATATTCGTTACGGAAGGTCAGATTACAGGGACGAGAGGGACAGCAAAGGAAGATAGGCACTTAGACACAACCTTATATTAACCCCAACAGACGACAGGTAAACGGGACAAGGCTGACTCACACGGGGGTTGATGGCAGGAAAGCGGTTGTCGATGGCTCCAGGTGCACCTGGGCTCAGGGCAGGATCGACCCGGTCCGGTCCAGAGATGCGGAAGGTTGCACAGCGCTCGAGGTGGCGTCTTTTCGTCTCAAGCTGGGGGCGCATCTCACGTCACATCCGGCGCGGGGCCGCGTATATCCGGCGGGGAGTGACACGCCCTCGGCTCGTTAGCTCCGCCTCGTGGAATCGGCACGTTGCTTCTCATTGGGTGCGTGCGGGGGGGTTACCGGCTCCGCCCTTGACGAGGAGCTGACAAGGAGCCCCTTTGTGGTAACCCCGTGGAGCGCATGGTCTGGAGCGCGTTGTCTGGAGCGCATTGTCGATGGCGGCTAACCGAGCCGGTGGGAGGACGCACACTCCCCCCCGCGCAGCGCCGTGCCCCTCTGTTGTTGTAGACGGGGAAGAAGATGGGAGGAGGTATGGGAAAGGTCCTAAACTCACTACTGGTGCCATATAATCACATTCTGGTGCAACGAAGAGTCATAATTAATGGAAACGAGGCCTTAACTGACATAGACTAAGAATAACTAGCAAGATGTCCGAAAGTTGTCTACGTGTGGTGCGGTGGACCTGGGCACGACATTTAATGGGGGAATAAGGGGAAGGTCGGCTCTACTGATTGTTGTTTACAGACAATGGGACTAGGGAATGGGGGATTGGGGATAGTTGGGGAGTATTGGGGAAATAGGGGAATATTTACAAGCGGATATGGAGGCCAAATTCCATATTCGCAACATTGCACCCTTCTCTACCCTCGGGGCGTCCCGACCCGATAAATTTTTACCTACTTTCGTGTGGCACGCAATGTAGTTCCCTCTACTATTAACTCTACCCTGAGTGCGACAGTTTTACAGATATTCACAAATGAGTAAATATGTCCCCCTGCGACGTTGCACCCTTCTCCTCACAGAAACACACCCACAGGATAACCGAATCCGGAAAGAATCCTCAAACTAAACATACAGCCGGTAGGGAGCATTATTTACACAAGACTACGCTGATATTTACACTACGATCCAGGACCTGTTTTTGGAGGAACACATGCAGATGTTATGCATAGAGAGAGCACGCATGCTAGCATCGATACACCAACCCACGAGTGCTCTGTGGCCTACGGCCTTTAATAATGTGCAGAGCACCCCTTCCAAGCATCAAGCACCACCCCATCACACAGTGAGCACCATCCGGTGCACCAATAAAGTGTCTATGAATCATTGTGTGGCTGCTGCTGGTCTTGCCTTCGTGTGGTGCACTTGGCCTTCTTACTTCTTTTCAAAAATAAAGAAAGGCGCCAACCGCGTCCATTTGTATATTGCGGCCGTCAGGGGGCCAACTGTTAGTGGTTCACCTGTTTGGCATAGGTGCCACGTTGACCCATAGGTCCTTCCACGGGTGGTGCTTGGCCGCAAAAGCACTGCGGTCCATTGTGGGTGGCCACAAACATTGCGGTCCGTATGGTGTATCGATCCAAGCAGCAAGCAGCGAAAGTGCAGGCCCACAACTGCGTAGCCAGCACCTCTCTCTCCTCTCTCTCTACCCCAAAGCCAGATCCTCGGAGGTGGGAGACAAAAGAAGCAGACAAGTGAGTAAGGTGGTAAGGGCGCAAAAGTGCACGCAATATAAGATGATGCACACTGGGGGCACATGGGAACCAGGTGAGACAGGTACGTTCCTATCGTACGCCCCCCCCCCCCACCAGGTAACCTACATGGCCCCTCCCTTACCCCTTACTGTATCCACAAAACTCAACACTACCCATAAACATCTATTTTACAAATCAACAAACATCCCTACTGTCTTCCCCGTTCCTCCCATAAACCAAATTCATCTTCTCTCCCTCCTAACCAATCAAATTTGCCATTTTCAACTCTCATCAAAATTTGCCATTTTCAACTCAACATCAAAATTTGCCATTACCAATTCAACATCAAAATTTGCCATTACCAATTCATCATCAGTCCCTCCTAGGGAGGGAGAGATGGAATCACCCCAATGTCTCATCCACGTCGTGATGCGTCTCACCAATCCACACAGCAATTCTCATTTCCTGCAACAAAACAAAGAAAACACAGGTGTGGAGTCATCATCATCACCTCAGGTAAGTGGCTGCGTATGGTGCGACAGGTTCATCAATCCTAACTATCTCCTAAATGACTTTAACAACTTTACACTACCCGGGGTCTTTCTCCGGCCAAACCATTGGCCCTCTTACACTATGGGTTCTAAAAACCAATTCCCATTGGCCAAACTGTGGTGCTCTTCAAGTTGGGGTCTCACTCCCCCGATTCATCTCCCGGTGCCCTCGCACAATTTCTGGGCTGTGGCGTGTACCTCTCCCAGCGGGTCTACCCACCTGCACACCTCCACCACTGTAGTTGCCTCCGAGCTTACCTGTTCCTTACCCTAACCTATCTACCTGGGGAAGGCCCTCTGGCGCTCTCCCCACTCCGTGCCCTCTCTGGCACTGGGCTGCCCGATCCACACCCGGGATCCTCAGGCACCCACTCACAACTACCGGCTCCCAGAGCCCACCTGCGGCCTCACCTGGCCGACATCCTCACAGTGGTGGAGTGCCCAACCAACTACACACACTAACAGGCTACATGCCCAGCCATTTCCACAACACTAATGCACCCATCCACAATACCATTCTGCAACCGCACCACAAATGCCAATATCCAACCACAATTTACCTGCACCCTCTACCTAACACTTACACTACCCGCCCCGGGTACTCGTGAAAGGGGTCCACTCTTCCCCCATCCACACCTTCGCACCATGCACACCACTCCGTACCACTCACTCCAACTCTCTCCACACACCTGTACCTGCACACCTGTGCTCTCACACCTGGTGCCACCTGCACCCTTCTCTCCCCAAGCGCATTCGCGCTGATCCACACACTCACTACTCATACACGGTTCCACACACCTGTCCAGTTGCACACCTGTGCAATCACACCTGTTCAACTCTCAACCACACGGCATCATCTCAGCTAACTACTCCCTTCTGAAACTTGCGCTTCCCAGTCGTCCCTTTTAAACTATTGCGCTCCCTCGTCATTATCATCCACACTAATCTACCTGCGTCCCCACTACAGGTATCAGTCACTAACTAACCTTAACGTTACCTACTGTCATCTTCTAGGGCCCTATCAATATAACCTAACCCACCCGGGCTAGTTTTCACTGCCATACACCCCATAATCTATTGCTCCTTTGCCCCCCCATGGGAAGGGTGGCAGGGATGCCATCCCACCACATCGGGGGTCTCTCACTACCAATTTTGCACATCAAATTTCAACAAATCAAAAATTTGCCAATCACTACCCATCATCTGCCAATCACTACTGCCAATCCTTTGCCAATCATCAAATTTTATTTTTCTCTAATTTTGGGGCCAAAACACTAACCTCATCACCCGTCTACTCACTAATGCCTCTCGGTGCGCCAATTCCTGTCCAAAGCCCGGCTTCGTAAAGCCAAGCCATGGATGCTGGTTGTTTTGTGCCGGCGGCTGGATGCGTCCGGCATTCGGGGCAGGGACGGGGGCTTACCCGGGCCGAGATCCCACGCACCACCTCGGCGTGGAGCCATCCAATGTCCCGATCTCGACCTGCCGGCGCGTCTCAACAAAACGTGGTCGCCATGACGACCCTTCCTATCCAGCTGCCCGCTCCACCTAGTGGAGCACGGACGCGGCCGTTCAAAGCGAGGCCCGGCACGCACCGAGGGCCCGCTTCAGCTAAAAGTCGACCTAACCTCTAACCTGGTTACCGTCGATGCTTCACCTGGATTCTTACACCCCGCAGCCCGTTCCTTGCTCACACATCCAGCCGTCTCCATGCTCCTCGTACCTTTCCTTACACACCTCGGTACTCTCATTCCACTCACAGCCTTGGTCACACACCTGACCACCGAACATTTTGGCACACATTCGTTGGTCGCACACCTCACCAATACACCTCTTCGCACCCCCTCCTCTGTCACCTCCTCTGTGACAATCACAGGTGTGCTCTCATTCGCACACCCAACCACGTGCCTCACTACCAACTCCAGCGTGCATTCCCACTCACGCTCTACCATTCTAGGTGTGCATCCTTCCATCCCAGGTGTACATCCTCGCTCACCTGTCACAACCAACTCACTCTCCTTGTCACTCTCAATACTCTCACCTCCATTCTTGACAGCGCACTCACCCTTACCCTTGACAGCGCACTCTTTCCTCATGCACCTGTCCGTCACACACCTTTCTCTCGCACACTCCCCCGTTACACCCTCTGTAACACTCACCACAGGTGGACACTCTTCCTTACTTCTGACAGCGCACTCTTTCCTCATGCACCTGTCCGTCACACACCTTTCTCTCGCACACTCCCCCGTTACACCCTCTGTAACACTCACCACAGGTGGACACTCTTCCTTACTTCTGACAGCGCACTCTTTCCTCATGCACCTGTCCGTCACACACCTTTCTCGCGCACACCTTTCTCGCGCACACTCTCCCGTCACACCCTCTGTAACACTTACCACACCGCGCTTCCATGTGCCCCCTCGCACACGCGCTACGACCGACTCACTCTCGCCAGCACCCTCACTCCTTGGCACGCACTTTTTCCTCACACACCCCAGAGTCGGACTTTCTCGCACACCTCCTTTTTCGCACACCAGACCTGTCGCACACTTCACCAACGGCCTCTCACGAACACCCGGGTCCATCTCGACCCCCAAGCTTCTTAAATCACCTGGCGCATCATACGCACGACCATATTGGTCACCACTTACACCGGGTCCTCTTCCTCTTCGCTTCTCCTCCATCACCTGCGAATCCCTCATCCGGTTAATGAGCACATCATCACGATCCAAACACAGACTTTGGACCAATTCTTTTATCTCCTCTTTTATCTCTTTCTTATCCCCTCTCCGTCGCTTCTTAATTTCGCTCATCCCTTCTTCCACTTCTTCTAATTTGTGCTTCACCTCTTTTATTCCCCGGTACGTCTCCTCAAGCTCGTCCTCCAAGGCTACCTTGACCGTTTCCATGTGCGTCCTTACCTGTCGGTCCTTCGTCTCCATTACCTCTATCACCTCGTCCAGCCTTGTTGTCAGTCCCTCACGTACCATCTGACATTCCCTCTTTGTCGCTATTAAGTCGTTTTTTATGTCGTTTTGTGTCGCTTTTAAACCTCCTAATACCGCAGTGTTCCTTTGAACCTGCTCCGTTAGTTCTTTTTGTCCCTCCGTCAGCTGTTCCACCTCCTGCGTCAGGACCTCTATGCCCCCCTGTAACTTTACAGTCCCCTTTCTCACCTCCTTCTCCATGTGCTCCTTACAGTGCCTCACCTCCTCGCGCACTCCTCCGACCTCCTCACTCACTCCTCTCCTGATCTCCTCTCCCATCACTTGCATCTCCTGCCCAGATGCCACCCTCATCTGCTCCATTTCCTCCCTGTGAGCATCCAGTTTGGTTTCTACCCCCATTCTGACCCCCTCTATCTGCTGCCCCATTTGGTTAACTTCCCTTTCCGCTTGGTCCCTCATGTCCCTCAATTTGCCTTCCATGGTGTTTTCTAACCCCTCTAACCCTTTTTGCATCCCTTCCATTTGATTCTCTTGAGCGGCCATTCTGTTTTCTACCCCCGTTAACCCCTCCTGTATTTCCCCTAATCTATCGTCTAATTTCCCAAATTTCATGTCTAATCCCTTAAAATTATTGTCTAATCCCTTAAAATTATTGTCTAATCCCTTAAAATTATTGTCTAATCCCTCACTGGTACCCCTCGCTTCATCCCTCATTACCCCTATTTTGCCCTCCAATCGCTCACCCTGAGCATCCATCCGGTTCCCCATTACCCCCATTTGGTCCTCCAATCGCTCACCCTGAGCATCCATCCGGTTCCCCAACCGCTCACCCAATCGCTCAATTTGGCTCTCCATACTCATCTGTACAGCTGCCTGTAACTGCGCAATGAGGGCCTGCATGTCAATCGGCTGCATGTTAAAGCCCGTTGATACAGCGGCCTCGGCTACCACGCGCTCTTGCGAGGCGCCATTTTGCGCGCCCGCTACTTCGTGCGTGACGGCGCTATTTTGCGAACCTGCCGCCCTCACTGCTTCGCTCTCCTCTTGTCCCTCAATTTGGTCCTGGATCGACCCTACCTCACTCTCCTTTACCGGACCCCAGCTGTCTTGATCCGCCATAGTGCGACTTTCAAAATTCGGTTTTTTTTTTATTTTTATTTTCGTAAAACAAATTCAAATTTCGCCGTTATAATTTCGCGCGGGAAACGCGCTCCGAATCGATTCTACTTGTTACAAATTTGGGCCTAATAACGCGCGGGAAACGCGCTCCGAATCGATTCTACTTGTTACAAATTTGGGCCTAATAAATTTAGTCCCGGGTTCGAATTCCACTCCTCGACACCAATTGTTACAGACGTGGCTTAGATGTTATTTTACCGAGCGGTTTTGGGATGACCACGTCTGCACAAGTTACCGATTATACTCGAAGTTGACTAGTCGCGCTATGCTAGGTCAATGAAAGAACAGACACACGGCTGGGTTTCAAATGACACGACTCCCAGGGTTCAGTTCTCAAGACCTCCGGAGGAGATTATATTCGTTACGGAAGGTCAGATTACAGGGACGAGAGGGACAGCAAAGGAAGATAGGCACTTAGACACAACCTTATATTAACCCCAACAGACGACAGGTAAACGGGACAAGGCTGACTCACACGGGGGTTGATGGCAGGAAAGCGGTTGTCGATGGCTCCAGGTGCACCTGGGCTCAGGGCAGGATCGACCCGGTCCGGTCCAGAGATGCGGAAGGTTGCACAGCGCTCGAGGTGGCGTCTTTTCGTCTCAAGCTGGGGGCGCATCTCACGTCACATCCGGCGCGGGGCCGCGTATATCCGGCGGGGAGTGACACGCCCTCGGCTCGTTAGCTCCGCCTCGTGGAATCGGCACGTTGCTTCTCATTGGGTGCGTGCGGGGGGGTTACCGGCTCCGCCCTTGACGAGGAGCTGACAAGGAGCCCCTTTGTGGTAACCCCGTGGAGCGCATGGTCTGGAGCGCGTTGTCTGGAGCGCATTGTCGATGGCGGCTAACCGAGCCGGTGGGAGGACGCACACTCCCCCCCGCGCAGCGCCGTGCCCCTCTGTTGTTGTAGACGGGGAAGAAGATGGGAGGAGGTATGGGAAAGGTCCTAAACTCACTACTGGTGCCATATAATCACATTCTGGTGCAACGAAGAGTCATAATTAATGGAAACGAGGCCTTAACTGACATAGACTAAGAATAACTAGCAAGATGTCCGAAAGTTGTCTACGTGTGGTGCGGTGGACCTGGGCACGACATTTAATGGGGGAATAAGGGGAAGGTCGGCTCTACTGATTGTTGTTTACAGACAATGGGACTAGGGAATGGGGGATTGGGGATAGTTGGGGAGTATTGGGGAAATAGGGGAATATTTACAAGCGGATATGGAGGCCAAATTCCATATTCGCAACAATATATATATATATAGTGTACCTCCTTACTGCACGTCATCGACCCCAATGTTTCCAATGCCTTGAACAAACATTGGTACATCACGGATGATGAAGGTTGTGGTGACATTTCATCAAAAGTGTGTGTGTAGGTTCTGAGAAAAAAAGCAAATACCTATTTTGGGGGGCAAGCCCCCCCATAAACCACCTTAGACCCTGATTTTTTTTTTGATTTTTTTTTTTTGTTATGCCTTGAACAAACTTTGCTACATCACGGGTGGTGAAGGTTGTGGTGAAGTTTCATCAAAATAGTGTGTAGTTTCAGAGAAGAAAGCAAATATCTATTTTTGGGGGTCAAACCTGGACCCACTTTGACGCCTGTTTAAACCCCCTTAAATCCCGAATTTTTTTTTTGATGCCATGAACAAACTCTAGTCACAACACAAAAAGTATAATTTTTGCCAAGATTGGTCACAATCCCCTCAGAAGTTTTGGAGAAGAAGTTGCAAGTGTTTACGGACTGACTTACAGACGGACAGACTGGTGGACAGAAGACGCGCCATCCCATAAGCTCCCCTGGCCTTCGTTCCAGGTGAGCTAAAAACCGAAAAACGTTGCACCTCTATATCTCCAAAACCGTTCCATGGAAAAAATTGAAACGAGGCTCATTGTAAAGAACTCCATATGGGGAATATGTGTTGTTAACGATGACGTCATTGGTGCCGAAATGATGACGTTATAATTTGACAGGGACAACGCTTAGTTTGATCAATTTGAAATTTCTTGAGCGTCATCTACACAACAATTATATTGGAGAGTATAAATTTATGATGTCATCGCTCACGTGGTCTGGCAGCCATATTTGATTAAAGAAAAAAAAACAGCCTTCAAAAACAGAAGAGTTGACTGTGCAGGGTAAGTATTCTATATGAACACCATTTAGTTGTTAATGTGATCATTTATCAAATGAACTGTTCACTATTGTTAAATTGCTCGAAGAGCTGATGAACACTATATCGCTTTTTGTTTTGACGTCATTGAAGCAAAAGTCTGGCTAAACATGGTCTGTCAAACGTATTTTTATACTTCCCTCCATTTTGAAGTGGATACATTTATGACAGACTGTGTGCATGGCAGAACCCTGATTCATATCTTAACCCTTTGAGTATGGATGACGTCCAGTGTCGCAACCCGCGAAAAAGTTTTGTGTACGGATGACGTTACTACACGTCATCGACTGTACCTATAAATAGATCGTCAGTACGTGGTTGCATTCCCGTAATGCCAAATTAATCCCGTACCGGGGGTATTTTTATCCAAAAAATAATCCCGTACTCAAAGGGTTAATCGGTTGATTTAAAAAAAATAAATTATATACACACTACCTACCTTTAATGGATAGTATCTTTATTATGCGCTACACGACTGAACCAACATAATTTGGTTGTTTTGATATTTTTATCCCCCTCATTTTTATCCTGTCTTTCTTCAAATCGGTTTTTCTCCTCTTTTCCACACCTTCCTATCACCCTGCTAATCATTGCACTCCCCATTTTTGTCCTCTCAGGGACTTAACTTTGCAGATGCCGATCTTTCTCGCCTTGATCTTCGCTACATAAACTTCAAGATGGCCACACTGCATGGAGCCAACCTCAGCCAGTGCAATCTCGCTTCTGCCTCTCTGGAGAGAGCAGACCTTACTTGTGCCATTTTGGATGTATGGTTTCCCATTGTATTTCTGAGTTTTTGTAGAAAGTAAGTTTTACGCCATTGTGGTAAAGCACCATATATCTCTCATCACAAGAAAGTGCTGTTTTATTATCCCCTTAACAGGGTGCAAACCTTCAAGGTGTGAAGATGCTTTGTGCCAATCTGGAAGGAGCATCTCTCAAAGGCTGTAACTTTGAAGAACCATCTGGCTTGAAGGCAAATTTAGAAGGTAGGACTGCATTGTGATGGGCTGTGTGCTGATGTTGGTGTAAGCCTCCTAGGGCCTATGGAACCTTAATCGGTAAACCACCCTATTTCAGTCCTCCCAGCTGCGCGGCCACACAAACCATCCTATTGTTACCACAATCGAGCTATGGATCTCACACACACACACACACACACACACACACACACACATATAATCAAGATCCTCCATATTGTCATGTTCCCGGGGATCAAGATCCTCCATATTGTGATGTTCCCGGGGATCAAGATCCTCCAAGGTAACGGGTAGCCAGTCGAGCTTAAACTCCGAGTTGTTGTCAACAATGGCGGACCTTCTATATACGCGTGAGGAGTGGGGGGAGTGGGGGGGGGTGGGGGGGGGGGGAGGGAGGGCAGGGAGGCTCTTACCTGCACGGACCCCACTGGACATATTCGACCCTGCTAATCAACTCAACCGACACGGAATTAAAGTTCAACAATAAAAGTGTTTAATAAAATAATGCCAGGGAACAAAGAATGCACAGTAACTAAAATCATAAATGGAGTACCTCCACACAGACTCGTATACACACAAGGGGATGATAAAATAAATGTGAAAATAAAATGTAGCGTACTCAGCTTTGAGTGGCTCTTGAACCCCGTCGGAGATCGTCACAGGCCCCATGTCCCTGCACGGGGAAAACATGCCTTGGCGCGCAGTTTGTTCACCCACCAGCCGCAGCACGGGTCCCTGAGTCCGTGCACAGGAAAACAGGCCTTGGTGCGCAGTTCGTTCCTCCAGCCACCGAGTGGGAAGCAGGCCACGCCCATCCACTCGCCGTCTGCTCCACACAGCACCGCGGTCTCTCAGCGCGGACAGCCACCGCACCGTCAGCACCAACGAGCCAGAGAAAGGAAAATGCGGCCGCTCGAACGGATCGCCCAGACAAAAAGACAAATGTCCGGCCGCACGACACCAATGTCCCTGTCCCAACACAAGAGTAGGAAAATGCAACTGTGCCTTCATTAGGAACCCAGTGCAAGAAGAGAATATATGCGACCATTTGTTTTCAATGTCCCTGGCGCAAGAGGACGGAAAATATGACTGTTTGCAATGAAATCCAAACCAAGAAGACTCAAAATGTTGGGACCCAAGTCTTTTGTTCCCAGGGCTCTTACGTCATCCGATGACGTCCACGCACGCTCCTATCAGCGAGTCCCATCTCATCGCTCTATGGCCGTCCTGACCAATGGGTCTTCGGGGCGTGGCCTCACCACCACTTGCCGGCCTTTGTGATCACCTGGTCGGTAGTATCAGCGGTAGCTGAATGTCCTGTTTCCTGCTACTTTTATTTCGTGTTAATTTTAGGTGTGGAGTGCATGGTGGGTGTGGTGTGTGTTATAACGAACAAAGGAGAAATCAGAGGCCATTTACGTAAAGGGAATTTACCATTCATCTCTAACTAATTAACATACCCCACCCCTTGTCATGGGGACAAAGATACACTCTTACACGATATCCGGTCTAACGGGTCCCTACTTAGGTACAAGGGGTTCTTCTACTTCATCGCGACATTCGGAGCACACTATCCTATACTATCCTACCTGGCCCTAAGGTAATCCATTGCCTACCCCCTATAAACATAACAATATACTGCATGTGAATGCCTGCAGTTCTGGAGGAACCTGAGTGGAGTTTGACACAGTAAAGGCCTTACCTTATGGAGTCTTGTTTTAAGCAGCCTTCTCTGACTGCAAGGGCCAAGTGGTGATTTAATTATGTTAATTCCTTGACATAGTTATGATGATTGATCAGGTGAGAGCCGATTGGTCATCTTACTATAATTCACCAAATGTCCGTCCGCCTGTCTGTCCGTTAGAAAGTACCGTAAAAACTGCTGAACCGATCTCAACGATATTTTGGGTGGATAATCCTGGGATCTCCAGGAGTAAAATAGGCTATTTAGTTTTCCCAATTTCAGCTTTAGTCTCTAGTATTCTCAGGTTTGGACTCCCGCATAACATTCGCGTTTGCATAACGTTCATTGTTCTCATTGTGACGATGTTGTGAGGGGGCTGAGGGGAGGGGGCGGGGGGTTGAGGGGGTGTGCAGGGGTGCCCTCCTCCCCCCCCTTCGGATTTTCAATGCTAAATTATAAGCTATGCATATCCTGGAATGGCCCTCGTGTCCAGATTATTTTGAATAAGGAACGGTCCAGGCAGCTTACCAACGCTCAGAGGTTTTAAATCACTTTTCCAGTCCAGAATCAGAAAGCTCCAGTGGAACTACACAAAAACATGCCACACATACACACACACACATACATACAAAATTCATCAATTTATAGCAGAAGCAACAGCTGGGCAAGTCGTTTCACCAGTTCGTTGACCTGGCCATGAGTCATCGCGAATCTGCTGAACTGTTCGACCAGGGAAGAACACAAGGAACTGCAGAAACTTCCAAGAACACACGAGATGCCGTTTTTTTTTTGTTTTTTTTTTGTTTGTTTTGTATACATAATCGAGGCTCGTGAAAGAGCTAACATCTATCACACAATCAAATCAAACAGACAAACAAACAAAGTGTATAAAAAGGGGAGTGGTAGACAAGATGGGGAGAGAAGGGGAAGCACATAAACACAACATTTGTGAGGGATATCCGGAATGTGTGGGAGGGAGAGGGCTTGGGGGGAGGCGGCGTGGGAAGGGGGGGGGGGTGGGAGAAGTATAAACACAAGGGCACCAAGGACTTCCAGGAAAGAAGTTGGTATTTCAAAAAAGAGGATTTGGGGTGAAATTAGCAGGGGTAGAACAGATCAAGGTTTTGGATGGGGGAAGATAAGAGATGGTGGTGAACAGCTGTTTTAAAGACCTGGAGGGAGGAGTGGGATTGAAGGGAGTGGAGGAGTTTGTTCCAAAGGTGGGAGAAAAGAGGAATGAAACAGTGAAGGTGAGCAGAGAGTCTTGATTTGGGGAGTTTAACCATAAGAGGGTTGCAGGCAGATCTTGTGCGACCTTTAGGAATATTTGGGGGACAGAGCCCAGAGAGAGCTGGAAGAGAAAGGCCGGAGAGGAGTCGGTAGAAGACAGAAAGACCACCAACCTGCCTGCGGTGAGTAAGTGAAAGGCCCTCGGAGGTAGCTTCATCACGGGAGATTCCAATGATTCTGAACGCTTTGGTTTCAACAGCCTGAAGACGAGCTAGGTGTGAGGCAGGAGCACCAGCCCAGAGGGGAGAGCAGTATTCCATTGAGCTGTGGATGAAAGCCTTGTATGTGGTGAGGAGCTCAGGTGTGCCAAGGAAGGACTTCGCACGACGGAGGATGCCCAGTCGGCGACTGGCTTTGGAGGCCAGATTTGAAATGTGGTTTTCCCAGGAAAGATCATGGCAGATAGTGAGACCCAAAAGCTTGAGTGACAGAACTTCTTGGAGAGGATTATTCAGAAAGTGGATGGGAGGGTTGTCCAGTCGGTCTTTTCGGAGAGACATCGTAAGAGAGTGAGATTTGTCAGGATTGAAAGACATGTTCCACTTGTTGGCCCAGTCAGTGATTTTGTCCAGATCTGCAGAGAGTGAGGAGGCTGCAGACTGCCGATCTGAGGGATGAGGAATGGAACGGCAGAGAGTGGAGTCATCAGCAAAGAGATAGAGAGGATTTTCAAGAGAGTCGGAGAGATCATTGATGAAGACCAGCAAAAGCACAGGGCCCAGAACACTGCCTTGGGGAACTCCAGCCTGAACAGGAAGAGGAGATGAGAGAAACCCATTCAGGGCCACACGTTGACTACGACTAGAGAGGAAGTCCGCCAGCCATGCGTGGAGATTTCCATGGATACCAAAGGAGGAGAGTTTGGTGAGCAGAGCGGGGTGCCAGACCGTATCGAAGGCACGTGATATATCGAGGGAGACAGCTCTAATTTCCTGTTTGGCATTGAGGACCTCCATCCATTGTTAAGACAGCAGAAGCTGTCTTTGTTTCTGACGATCAGGGTAAACACACACACACACACATATACAAATATGCAAAAGTCTCAATATCCCATCGAGCGTGAGCATGGAAAACGAAGCATTGTGACTGGATATAGTACTTAGGTACAAAAACGAAAAGAAGGCATTGCTAATTGAGGTGTCATTACCCAGCGATTTTGGCGTAAACCAGGTCTTTGGCATTACCCAGGTCGACCCTCGCCTGACGAGAGGGTGTTGCATTTGAGTCCGTTTGTCTGTTTTTCCACACAGAATAAATATGATTTTCTCTGCAACCGTTGGTCTGATTGACAGGGATTTTCACCATAGGTGCAACTCCGCCTGTATAAATTTTTTAATGATAATTATGACGTCAAATGTCACGTGGTTCGGCCGGAATCTTGGAAAAACCGAAAAACTTTGCACCTCTATATCTCGGAAAGCGCTGAATAGAAAAAATTGAGACATGGCTCATTGTAAAGAACTCTCCATACAACAACAACACACAACATGCATTTTAAAGGCCATTTTCCCTGCTAGAGCGGGGGTTAGCCTTGCGGTCCCCATGACAATCTTCTCCATTTTGCCCTATTTTCTGCATCTCTCCTTGTTAACCCCCTTGCCCGCATTTCTTCTTCCACCATCTTCAGCCAAGTCTTTCTCGGTCTTCCCCGTCTTCTTCCTTCCACATTCATTTCCATCACTCTTCTCAACCACTTTCATCAGTCACTTTCATCCTTCCTCAACACATGACCAAACCATCTCAACCTGTTCCTCTTCACAGCATCAATCACAGGCTCTATTCCCATCATCTTTCGCAATTCATCATTTGTCTTCCTCTCTCTCAACGATACTCCGCACATCCGTCGAACCATTCGCATTTCCACCCTTTCCAACCTTCGTTGCTGCTCTACGTTCATTACCCATGTCTCGCTCCCATAAATCATAACACTTCTCACACATGCAGCATACACCTTTCCCTTCAGCTTCAACGACACTCCCCTCATCATCAGCACGCCACTCAATTCCCGAAACTTCTTCCATGCACATCTCACTCGAGCAACCGTTGCCGAGTCTGATCCACCTTCTCCATTCAGCATGTCTCCGAGGTAGCAAAATGTTTTCACACCTTCCAGCTTCATGCCGTCTCCAAGATCCAACTCAACATTTCCTCCATCTGCAGCTCCCTCTGTGCACACCTTACATTTGAATGTAGCTGCCACACTGGTTAATGACCCTCTCAGACCACTACATTTTTGATGAACCCACTCAGCGCACATTGTACATTGAATGGAGTTCACTCCGACACCCTTCCTGCACACAGCACAGGGCCACTTCCCAGTTCTTTCCACCTCACCACATGCTTTACCACTTGCCATCACCTTCGTCTTTCTGATATTCACCTTCAGACCTTTTGTCTCCATACATTCCTTCCACGTGTTCATATTTTCCTTCAGTCCATCCATACTTTCCGCAATCAACACCAGATCATCTGCATACAACAACTCCCACGGTAAACCCTCCTTTACGTCCTGAGCCAGCACCTCCATCACAGCTACAAATAGTAGTGGACTTAGTACCGACCCCTGATGCACTCCCACCTTCACCTCAAACTCACCACTGTTCCCGTCCTTCGTCCTTACAGCTGTGCGTGCTCTTTTGTACATTGCATTCACTACTCTGATCAACCGTTCCTCCACTCCTAACTTCCTCAATGCCCATGTCAATACTTTGCGTGGAACCCGATCAAATGCTTTCTCCAGATCAACAAACCCAAGAAACAACTTCTTCCTCTTCTCCATGTACTTCTCCTGCAACTGCCTCACAATGAAAAGCGTGTCTGTCGTTCCTCTTCCTGGCATAAATCCAAACTGCATTTCGTCGATCTTCACTTTCTTGTTTATCCTCCTCTCCAACACCCTTTCCAATACCTTCATTCCATGCTCCAATAACTTTATCGCTCGGTACGAGCCACACTCCAGAGGGTCACCTTTCCCCTTGTATAGAGGGACGAGGGTACTCAGTTCCCAAGCCACTGGAATGCGGCCTTCTTTCACCACCAGATTACAGATCTCTGTCATTCTCTTCACACCCCAACTTCCTGCTGCCTTCAACATATCTCCCACAACTCCCGTCGGCCCTCCCGCTTTTCTACCCTTCATTGCTTTTATCGCTTCCTCAACTTCTTTCTCAGTTATCTTCTCTGCCGGTCCTAAAACTGGGTTACTCTCTATGTTGCCATCCCATTCATTCTCTGTATTCAACAGCATTTCCATATATCTTTTCCATCTTCCTTTAATTCCATCTGGGTCGACAACGATTTGTCCCACTTCATCCTTCAAGCAGCTCACCCCCATCACATCACACCTCTCTTTCGCTATCTGCTTTGCAATCCTGAATACTGCTGTCTGACCCTCTTCTGAATCCAAGCGTTCTCCGAACATTTTCCTCCATGCCTCCTGCGCCTTTGCTACCTCTTTCTTTGCAGCCTTCCTGGCTGCCTTATAACTTTCATGCTCTGCTGTTTCTGCTCCCGTACCCTTCGCCTTCTGCCACTCCTTGAACTTCTTCCTCTTCTCGTCAATCCTCTTTCCAACTTCATCATCCCACCACCATGTTTCCGAGTGCCTCGGTGGTCCTTTTGTCCATCCACATACCTCACCAACGGCTCCCAACAGACTAGCTTTCATTGACATCCAACCACTTTCAAGCTCAACCACATCATCCTCGACCCTACTCAGCCTCTCTTTTAATGCCTCCCTTACTGTCACCTCTTTCAACCTCCACACCTTCATTCTCGGTTGGTACTTCACCCGCCGAGCTCTCCTCGCACCTTTCACCCTTACGTCGCAGACAACTAAGTGGTGCTGTGAAACAGCCTCCTCCCCCGGGATCACCTTTGTGTCTCGGAGGTGCCCCCTATCTCGCCTACGCACCATCAGGTAGTCAACGGTTGTCGTCGACCCACCTGACGTGTATGTAACAAGCTTATTATCCTCTTTCTGGAACTGAGTATTACAAATCAACAAATCAGCTCCATCAGCAAACTCCAAAATCCTTTCACCTTCTCCATTTCTCACACCATATCCATAACCCCCATGAACTCCGTCAAAACCATCCATACTCCTTCCCACATGTCCATTTAGGTCTCCTCCTACCACAACAACTTCCTCATCTTTCACGTTTTCCATCAGCTTCTCTATCGCACACCAGAACTTGTCCTTCTCTTCATCGCTTCGACCAACCTGCGGAGCATATCCCGAGATGACGTTCACCAAGAGCTTTCCAATCATCATTTTCACCATCATCAACCTATCACTCACTCTAGTCACACTCACCACACTGTCTACAAACTCCTCAGAAAACAGGACACCAACACCATTCACGCCCTCCGGGCACCCTTGCCACACAAACTTGTATTTCTGTCCCTGCCTACCCTTCACCATTCTCACACCACTTCCCTTCCATCTCGTCTCTTGCACACAACATATGTCCACTCTTCTTCTGACCAATACTTCCACCACTTCTCCTGATCTCCCTGTCATTGTCCCTACATTCCATGTCCCAAACCTCAGAAACCGATCTCCACTTCGGGCTGTACCCTGCCCATATGTAGTTGTAATTGTCATGGTTCTCTTTTTGAGGCAATGTTTTGTTTTGTTTTTTTATGGCCGGATGCCCTTCCTGACGCCAACCCTCTTAGTCGCCTCTTACGACACGCTGGCATACGGCGTACCTATTCTTATCCAGGGTACACACTGGGAAACGTTTAAAACATGGAAATCCTGGGGGGGGGGGGGGGGGGGGAGGGGGATCACGGCTGCGGTTTAAACATATTTAAATAGATATTTAAACAAAACCATGAAAACAATCTGGGAAAAGTCTCTAAGTGAGAACGTGGATTTGAGAAAGCAGGAGCAGAGGTGAAAGAACAAACGAGATATAGGGGGCGGGGCACAAGTCGAGACGAGGACGCCGCACGAGACACCAGGCCGCACGAGGCGCGAACAAAGAAACGACTAATTACACACAAATTTGCAACAACTACAAAACCAAAACCAAATAGAAACACACAATAACACATACACAACAAAATACGCAGCGGAAATTTGACAAAGAAACGAACGGGAAAACACTCAAACTTTGATGCCGTGGAGAGATCGAAGCAAGCCCCGTCGCTCGAGGGACCGGAAGCGGAAGTAAAGAACTCTCCATGGGGAATAAAATATGTTGATGATGTCCTAAAGCGCCACGAGGGTCGTTAACTCTGCTTGATGGGGCTATATAAGACTCCTTTGTTATTATTATTATTATTATATGTGCCTCCATTATGACGTCATAATTTGACAAGTAGGAAACTTAATTCTGATTCGATGAAATTTCTTGAGCATAATCTAAGAATAAATTAGTGGAGAAAAAAAAAAAATGATGACGTCATTGGTCACGTGGTTCGGCCGCCATATTTTTTGGGACACAGCCTTAAAAACCGCTGAAAATACACCCTGGCGAGGGTTTGCAATCTCTGATTGCTCTTTTTATTTTGTAATGTAGGTGTAATTTGTGTTTTGTTTTCATTGCAGTATTTCCCTGTGATTTTCTTTACATTCCTATTGAGTTTGTACATGCTGATGGTTTTTTTTTCCTTTGTTTGTTTGTGTATTTGCTTTATATACCATTTTAATAGGAGCAAACCTGAAAGGAGTGGACTTAGAGGGTAGTCTCATGGCAGGAGTGAATCTGAGGGTGGCTACACTGAAGAATGCAAATCTGAAGCGCTGTGTCCTACGTGGTGCTACACTGGCTGGAGCTGACTTGGAGGTATTTGACAACTTGCTCATTTATTTTTTTACGATTCTTCAACTGCAATTAAGTTGATTGTTTAAATGTTTGTGTTCTTCCTTCTGCAGTGCACATCCAAATCTAATTTGTTCAACAATATATGGAAAAATGGCACAAACACTCGCCTTCAAATCGTCATGATCTCCTCTTACCCATCCATGCAAAGCAAAAATCCCGATATATTTTCTGGTGGTTATCGTTGGCTGAGGACCCTTTGCTGAAGGTCTCATTTTGCTCTCTTAAGGCTCGTTTGAAAAATATTTTCCTTGCTCTCGATAAGTCTTTTTTTTTTTTTCCTTTTTCAGAATTGTGATCTCTCTGGTTGTGACCTCCAAGAAGCAAATTTGCGGGGTTCGAATGTCAAGGGCGCCATCTTTGAAGAAATGCTGACTCCACTGCACATGTCCCAAAGCGTTCGGTGACGAGCTCAACCATCTTAATTGGTCATATTCCCTCACCACGCAGAAATTTATTTTGTCTCGTTACTTTCCCCTTAACTCATCTTTGTCAAGTCCATTTCACTTCCTCCTTTTAGTTCATTTTCCTGCTTTTCCAAACATTATCAATTTTTCTTGTATGTGCTCCAACTTTCCTCTTTATTATGGGATCAATATTCTTTGTTTCTTCTTCTTCTTCTTTTAAACTATTCAATTTCCAGTCCCAAGCACAGCTTTACATCCATATTCAATGTACACTACCGGTCAAAAGTTTTAGAACAACTCAATTTTTCCAGTTTTTATTGAAATTTAAGCAATTCAAGTCCAGTGAATAAACTGAAATGGTACAAAGGTAAGCAGTAAACTGCTCGATGTTAAAAAAAAAGAAGTTTAGGTTAGCAAAAACGGGAAAATAATGTAAATTGCACAGTTATATTGTAAAAAAAAAAAAGGCCTTCAGGGAACAAGTAGTGGGTTAACAACTTACAGCTGTTCTGCAGCAATGTAAGTAAATTAAGCCTTGAAAATTGATGCAAACAATTCTGTCATGTGTCCCAACCTCTGCTGATTACTTGATTACAAACCCCCTGTCTGTATAAAAGCAGTACTGGAACAGAATGTTATTACACCCTCTGAAGCATTATTTGGACAATATTGCACTGCAGGAAGTAGTATATTGGAAACTGGAGGAAACTCTGACAGGAAGAGGTCTGGCAGACCCAAAACAACAGAATCAGAAGACAAGTTTCTGAGAGTCAACAGCTTGCGTGATAGGCGGCTCACAGGACAACAGCTTCAAGCACGGCTTAACAGGTCGAAGTAAGCAAGTCTCAGTTTAAACTGTGAAGAGAAGACTTCGAGCTGCAGGTTTGACAGGTCGAGTGGCAGTAAGAACGCCATTGCTAAGATGGCAAAATAAGTAAAAGAGGCTTGCCTGGGCCATGAAGCACCGCCAGTGGACTAATGAAGACTGGAAGGTCTTATGGACCGATGAATCAAAATTTGAAAGGTTTGGTTCATCACGCAGGTTTTTTGTACGCCGTCAAGTAGGCGAAAGGATGGTTCCTCAGTGTGTGACACCAACTGTCAAACATGGAGGAGGAAGCGTGATGTTCTGGGGCTCTTTTGCTGGATCCAGAGTTGGCAACTTCCACAGAGTGACTGGCACCCTGAACCAAAAGGGCTACCACAGCATTTTGCAGCGCCATGCAATACCCTCTGGTATACGCCTAGTTGGTCAGGGGTTCATCCTCCAGCAAGGTAATGACCCTAAACACACCTCCAGGCTATGTCAAAACTACCTTTGAGGAAAAGAACAAGACGGTAGGATTCAAATCATGGAATGGCCAGCACAGTCTCCAGACTTAAACCCCATCGTGCTGGTTTGGGATGAACTGGACAGAAGGGTGAAAGCAAAGCAACCTACAAGTGCAACACATTTGTGGGAACCTGTGCAACAGTGTTGGGAAGAACTTCCCGAACATTATTTGATTTACATTGTAGAAAGAATGCCACGAGTGTGTTCGGCGGTTATATCTGCAATAGGTGGCTACTTTGCTGAGTCAAAAATTTAAATTAAATTTTGTTGAACAAAATGATTCTATGATTTCTTTTTATCTCCAATTGTTTATTTGTTGTATGTTTAATTTCAGAGTACATTGAGACATTGAGACAAAAGCCTGGCGTTGGCTTAGCGGCTAGGGTGCTTAGGATCCTAGGATCTTGGGTTCGAATCCCGGTCGATCACTGAATTAACGCCAGGGAGGTTGACTCAGCCTGTCATCCTTCCGAGGTCGGCTAATTGAGTACCAGTTCACTGGTAATTCCCTGTTTGTCGTAAAAGGCGACAAACAGGGTTGGCGGCAGGAAGGGCATCCGGCCGTAAAACATTGCTTCAAAAAGGGGACCGAAAAACAACAACAACCACGGTGCCCGAAAAAGGCCAACCCCCGCTTGCGGGGAAAAATGGCCTCCAAAGGTGTTTTTTTTTTTGTTTGTTTTTTATTGAGACATTAAACTGCGTAAATTTCAATAAAAACTGGAAAAATTGAGGTGTTCTAAAACTTTTGACCGGTAGTGTACCTGCATCTTCTCTGTTTTAGGCCTTTACACCATTTACCTTCCCTCCCCCCCCCCCCCCCCCCCCCCCACACTATCATAGCGTTTATTTATATGCTTTATATAGCAGTTGTTGGATTAGTTGAGCCTGGTGTTGGCTTAGTGGTTAGGGTGCCGGCTTTGGATCCTAGGATCCTGGGTTTGAATCCCAGGCAATCGCTGAATTAACGCCAGGGGGGTTGACTCAGCCTGTCATCCTTCTGAGATTGGCAAATTGAGTACCAGCTCACTGGTAATTTCCTGTGTGTCGCAAGAAGCGACTAACAGGGTTGGTGGCAGGAAGGGCATCCGGCCGTAAAACATTGCTTCAAAAAGGGGACCATGGTGCACAAAAAGGCCAACCCCTGCTCTGCAGGGGAAAATGGCCTCTAAAGGTGGTTCTATATTGCAGTATGGCTGCGTAAGAATAATGTTTTCTTATTTGCCTATACTGACTGTCAGGCAAATAAAGTTTCTGTCAATGACTTTGGTTTGCTTTGCTTTGGGGATTAACAGCAATGGGCCAAAAAAAAAAAACTGGAAACATGGATGGAGGAAGAGTGAAGAAAACGCATTGATCTGGAATAAAAGTTGGGGGTTAAGGAGTGGAGTAAAGATCATAAGTAGGGATGGGGGATGACCTGAGATGGTGATGAACAAGTGTATTGAAGCCCTGGAGGGAATAATGAGATTGGACAACCTGAGGAAATTTGTTCCACAGGTTTAGAGAAAAGAGGAATAACTGAGTGGGGATCCTGGAATTTGGAAGTTTCATCAGGAAGTAGTGACTGGTTGTTTCGTGTTCGATTTGATGACTGTTCATGGAAACAAAGATTTATTTTGATTTTCGTATTTTAAGAGATGGGAGGTTTAGATGAATGAAAACCACTCATTGATCTTGTGGGGAGCTAACGTTCCCATCCTGTAGATAGCGCTTTGCTCTTTGTTACGTGCGACTGTCCATGGTGTTGAAATTGATGATAATACAGGAGATTGCCTCCCAGAGCCTGGTGTTGGCTTAGCGGTTAGGGTGCAGGTTTGGGATCCTAGGTTTGAATCCCGGTTGATCGCTGAATTAACGCCAGGGGGGTTGACTCAGCCTGTCATCCTTCCGAGGTCGGTACATTGAGTACCAGCTTGCTGGGATGAATGATCCTGGTGTGTAACCCCAATTTAGAATAGCTACACCATATCCCTGCGCATCGTAAGAGGCGACTTCGGGTTGGTGTCAGGAAGGGCATCCGGCTATAAAAACATTGCCTCACAGATTTCGTAGATCACATTCATGGAAGTGCAGTCTAAATGGCCCATGACTTTAATGCTGCCCTTGGGTCCTGAGAGTGAAGTGGTCATTTTGATGAAAGTGCAGGTTCACGTGTTGATGGGAGGGTGCATCAATGTGAACAAGAATCTTCATATTTACTTTTTCTTTCTAAAGGTTGTAACGCCATTTGTCTGTTGGTGTTGCGGGTGTGTACCAGTGCACCAGCAACAATGGAGGTGGACGAACAGGTATGGGGACTTCAACTACTTCCATGACCTTTCTTGACTTTAATATTTCAGGTGAAGAGAACGGACCCCACTGCCCATTACAAACCTCCAGATTTACCATAGCCACCTTCTGTATTCATCCTCTCACTCTTACCGTGTCAAAAATCCAATTCTACAGTATATTCCCAGTTCCTCTGGCTCTGTCCGTACATTCCAACCTGATCCAGCTATATGGCATCAATATCTCTCCAAAATGGAATTTGGCATGATAGGTAGTAATCGAGAGCCATTTTTTACGGAGTAGCCCATCTGGCAGAGCCGTCTAGAACAGTGTTTGTCCGTCCGTGTGTATGTATATATGACCCTCAAACGTATACCAATCAGAGATGAGAATCTGGTCACATGACAGGGTGATGTGATTATGTGTGATGTGATTATGTCTGATGTCATTACGGCGTACAATGGCTGACTCTCCACACACCGCCATTTTGATTCCAATTTTTTTCAGGCCGAACATATCGTCGAACCTGTCATATATCACAATCGCCATGTTCTACCTTTACGTTTTTCATTCTGTGCGAAACACAAACAAACCGATTGTTAAAATGACCATCAAATATCGAAAGCATCAGCCTTACGTCTCTTCCAACAATACGGTACTGTACAGGCCTTCGGCGTTTATGACTCACCTTCCACTTCGGACAAATTAACCCCACGTTTCTTAAAACAGTGGTATAGTTTCAGTAGTATCGTTTTTGTAATAATAATAATATTATAGTAAATATAACCATAACACTTTAATCCCAATGTCGTGAAAGTAAAGTTCATGGATTGAAGCGGTGTAAAAGCGGAAGTAAGGAATTCACCTCGGTTTTTTAAAGAATAATATATTTTTTGTAATAATAACGTAATGTTATTATTATAGTAAATCTAATCATAACACTAATCCCTTTGTAGTGATTCCAACGTTACTGGAGGTTTTATATATATATATATACAGACTTGGCATTTAATATGGAATTTTTTTTTTTTCTTGACTTGGGTTTACTTTCTGAACTCAGTATATCAATCTGGTGAGTTTTTTTTACCCTTCGGTGATGTCTTTGTTGAAAGAACCATGTCACTGAATGTCTTTCGCAGCAAGAAGTCAATAACAGGATTATATCACAGGTGGCGTGACAAAATGTAAGGACAGGTACATTTGACGATTAGCTTCACAATCGGGTATACAAGGGTTGTTGCGTTATGTATTGGTGGAAAACAACTTCTGCACGTCTACAAAAGTTATTGCCGCTTCCTCTGGAGACGGTCCGTCAACTTGACAATGCTGTTTGTCATGGAGTGGTGGTTTTACGAAATTCTGGCATGAAACAGCGTGCTATTGCTCGTCAGTATGGCATCACTCAAGGTCAGGTGTCAAAGATCCTGAAACGAAATGCTCAGAGGGGTGTCCCTACTCCAATAACGAGGCCAGGACGTCCACGCAGAACCACAAGGAGAGATGATCACCAGCTGCACCGGTTAGTCTGCAATGGCCGAACCAAGTCAGCTAATCGGCGTAGGGCTGAGTGGCATCAACTGACAAATGTGCCTGTATCCAGAAGGCTAGTCAACCAACGACTGGTTCAAGCAGGCTATCGTGCCAGGCGTCCCCTGAGAAAGCCACGCCTGACCAGACAACACAGCCAGCGCCGATTGCAGTGGGCCAGAGAGCACCGTCAATGGCAGCCAGGACACTGGAATCATGTGACCTTCAGTGACGAGTCTATATTTCTGGTCTATCCTCAAGATGGCCGCGTCCGAGTGCGCAGAGAAGTGTATGAAGCCCACAACGAAGATTGCATAGTGCCAAGAGTCTAAGCTGGAGGTGGTGGGGTGACCGTTTGGGCTGCTTTTCATGCAAGGGGCAAAACTGACCTGGTTGTTCTGAATGGAAACCTGAACCAGTTAAAGTACAGGGTCATTCTGGAAGAAACATTGCTTCCATTTGCTCGTGCAGCCTTTCGGGGAAACTTTGTCTTCCAAGATGACAATGCACGGCTTCATCGTGCTCGCATGATCCAACACTTTCTTGCTGAACGTGGTGTAGAGAATATGGAGTGGCCTGCCATGTCCCCGGATATGAATCCGACAGAGAACTTGTAGGCAGAATTAACGCATCAAATCGACAACTTGGACCAGCAGCCGACCTCTGTGCGTGAATTAAAGCAGGCTATTGTCACTGCATGGCAAGCGATTCCTGTCCAAACCTTGGCAAATCTCGTGAACAGCATGCCTCAACGTGTACGTGCTCTCCTGAATGCTCGTCGGGGTTACACGAAGTACTGAACTGTAATTTTACTGTCTGTAATCCCAGTCGTAATTTAGCTTTTGTTTTTGTTGAAATTTTTTTGGCTAATGTGCAAAATAAAGAGAGACTTCTGGAAAACGTACAGAAGTTTAACACAGTACTGTCCGTGAATTGAGTTTGATATCAGTTTACATCACTTTCGAGGATCAATTTATTTGCTTTGAAATGTCAAATGTGGTTTTTGTTTCTTTTAAACGTCACATTAACAAAATCTAGAATAATTTGAACATAATTCCAATGAACTTTTGGTTCTAAGTCATCTTGAAAAGTAAGTTCACCCCCACAAAAAAAAATATTCCATATTAAATGCCAAGTCTGTATATATACATCTTCTATCTTCTTTTATATATTATTATGTTGTGGCGGACACGAAAGCTCACTGGCGTGAGGGCATCATTCCACGCACCAAGTGGGCGGCGGCCACGCCCGAGGGGTAGGCGTGGCCGCGGGATATACACCGGGCGCGCAGCCCGGAGCGCTCCAGTGCTACAGTTGAGCTCTTTTAATAAAGACTCTTAAACTTACCGTGTTGTCCGCTTCCTTCTTGTTGTACAAGTAAGCGCGCGTAGCACCGCGCTTCATTGGTGACTCCGACATTCTGGTCAGCCGTCGCTGACCACCCGAACCCGCCACAGCAATGGCAACCAACGCGGTCCAAATGAAACTCCCTGAGTTCTGGGAGATGCAAGCCGAATTCTGGTTCCTGCAGGCAGAAGCCCAGTTCCGACTTCGAGGCATCACGGTGGACGAGACCAGGTACTGCCACATGGTCGCCTCCCTCGGGCCCGGCACGGCCGCTCGCGTCGTTTCGGTCCTGAGGAACCCACCGGCCGATGGCAGGTACGAGGCGATCAAGCGTCTCCTCCTCGCCACGTTCGGCCTCACGGTGGACGCACGGGCCGACCGCCTCCTGGACCTCCCCGAGCTCGGTGACACACGACCGTCGGTCCGCATGGACCATATGCTGTCGTTGATGGGCCGAAACCCCGAACGCTCTTTTCCGGGCGTTATTTCGACGTCAGCTGCCGGCACGAGTCCGCCTCGCGTTGGCCGGTTCTGTGACGACGGAACCCCGAGCTCTCGCTGCCGAGGCCGACAGGTTCTTGGCGGCTTTGGACGTGCAGGCGAGTTTTGGCGCGGCCGTCGCGCATCCCGAGGCTGACCCTGATGCTGATGCACCACACCTCGGGGATCCCGAGGCTGATGCACGCCGCGTGGCCGCTGCCACGCCACGCCCAACACCACCGCGAAAACCGCGGCCTCCGCCTTCGCCGCAAACCTGGTGCCATTTCCACGCCAGGTTTGGCCACAAGGCGAGGAATTGTTGCCCGCCGTGCTCCTTCGGCAAGTCGGGAAACTACAAAGCCGGCGCTCGGTAGCGGCCCTGAGCGTCGGCCATTCCGGCAGCCTTCTTTTTATAATGGACACCTTGTCCGGGCGCCGTTTCCTCTGCGATACGGGGGCACAGGTGAGCGTTATCCCTGCCTCTACGTCCGACAAGCACACCGCGGGCCGAGGCCCCGCGTTGCTTGCCGCGAACGGAACACCCATACGCACATTCGGGAAGCGCTGCCTCTCCCTGCGGTTCGGAAGGCAACGCTTCGCGTGGACGTTCGTAACCGCTAGTGTCCCCATGGCACTGCTCGGTGCGGACTTCCTCTGTGCACACGGGTTGTTGGTCGATGTGAAGAACAGACGTCTCGTCCAGGCTGAAACGTTCAGCTCGCTTGCTTGCGCTCTGAGCAGCTCGTTGAGCGGCTCACCGAGCGGCTCGCCAAGCGGCTTACTGAGCGGTTCGGTCCCGGCGAGGTTAGTTTGTACGCTTCCGGCAGCAGACGACTTCACCCGCCTCCTCGCCAGCTTCCCGGCCCTTATGCGGCCCACCTTCTCGGCGGGGGCCCTCAAGCACGGGGTGGAACACCACATCCCCACTGCCGGGCCACCGGTCTACGCCCGGGCACGCCGCCTCGAGCCGACGAAGCTCGCGGTAGCTAAAGCGGAGTTTGCTACGCTGGAGCGGCTCGGCATCGTGCGGCGCTCCGAGAGTGCTTGGGCGTCCCCGCTTCACATCGTGCCAAAGCCCGGCGAGGGATGGCGACCGTGCGGGGACTACCGGCGCCTCAACGACGCCACCACCCCCGACCGCTACCCCGTCCCCCACATCCAAGACTTCTCCGCCCGGTTGGCGGGCATGTCCTTCTTTTCGAAGGTGGACCTCATACGCGGCTACCATCAGGTCCCCGTCAGGCCGGAGGACATCCCGAAGACGGCCGTCATCACGCCCTTCGGACTTTTCGAATTTCTTTGGATGCCCTTCAGTTTGAAGAATGCGGCTCAGGCATTCCAGCGACTAATGGACAGCGTCTTGCGCGACTTGGATTTCGTGTACGTTTACCTGGACGACATCCTCATCGCCAGCGCGTCCCGCGAAGAGCACCTATACCATCTCTGCACGCTCTTCGAACGTCTGGGCCAGCATGGCCTCATCGTGAACCCCGCCAAGTGCCGGTTCGGCGTCGCCGACATCGACTTTTTGGGGCACCGCGTCACCAGGCACGGGGCCGTCCCCCTACCGGCCAAGGTGGAGGCGGTGAAGGGGTTTCTGCGCCCCCGCACGATCAAGGGGCTCCAGGAGTTCCTGGGCATGGTAAACTTTTACCATCGGTTCCTGCCCCGCATCGCCCAGCTCCTGCGCCCCTTGCACGAGGCCCTCCGAGGGAAGCCGGGCAAAGGTGACGTTACCTGGACCGAGCAGATGGACGCGGCGTTCGCAGGCGCGAAGCTTGCCTTGGCTAACGCCACCATGCTCGTGCACCCGGCGCTCGATGCACCGATCGCCCTCACCACCGACGCCTCGTACTACGCGGTGGGCGCGGTGCACGAGCAATGGGTGCGTGGTGCTTGGCAACCGCTGGCGTTCTTCAGCCGGCAGCTTCGCCCGCCTGAACGCCGCTATAGTACCTTCGACCGCGAGTTGCTCTGGCTTCACCTGGCGGTCAGGCACTTCCGCCATCTGCTCGAGGGCCGTGCGTTCACGGCCTTCGTCGACCACAAGCCACTGGTCTTCGCGATGGGCAAGGTCGCCGAGCCGTGGTCGGCCCGGCAGCAGCGTCACCTCTCGGCCGTGTCCGAATATACAACGGACATCCGGCATGTCGCGGGGAAGGACAACCCGGTGGCGGATTGCCTTTCCCGGTCCGTCGCCCACGCAGTCCACCTTGGCATTGACTATGCCCGGATGGCGGCGGGCTAGGCCGCCGATCCCGGCGTCCAGGCCTTGCGGACCGCCGTCATGGGCCTCCGCGTCACCGAGGTGCCGTTCAACGGCGCGGCCCTCTTGTGCGACGTCTCCCTCGGACAGCCTCGCCCCATCGTGCCCGCGGGCTGGCAGCGCCAGGTTTTTGATGCCATCCACGGCCTGTCCCACCCGGGCACGAAGGCCTCCCAGAGGTTGGTCGCCGACAAGTTTGTCTGGCATGGCCTCCGGAAAGCCGTCCGCGGCTGGACCAGGACGTGCCTCGCGTGCCAGTGCGCGAAGTTGCACCGGCACACCCAGGCCCCATTGGCCCCGTCACGGTGCCGGAACGAAGGTTCGACCACGTACACGTGGACCTGGTGGGACCTCTGCCCCCCTCGCGGGGTTTCACCCACGTCCTGACAATGGTGGACAGCACCACCCGGTGGCCGGAGGCCGTGCCTTTGGCGGCGACGACGGCGGCGGACGTTGCACAGGCGTTCATCGCCACCTGGGTCGCCCGGTTCGGCGCCCCCTCGGACATCTCGTCCGACCACGGCCCCCAGTTCACCTCGGAGCTCTGGGGGGCGGTCGCGCGGGGGCTCGGGGTCCAGCTGCACCGAACCACGGCCTACCACCCCCAGGCCAACGGCCTGTGCGAGCGTTTCCACTGCTCGTTGAAGGCCGCGCTCCGGGCCACCCTCCGCGACGGCAGCTGGGTCGACAGGCTCCCCTGGGTCCTGCTGGGCCTCCGGACGGCGCCCAAGGACGACCTGCGCGCATCCACGGCGGAGTTGGTCTTCGGACAACCGCTGCGGGTGCCGGGCGAGTTCCTCCCCGACCCCACGGCACCATGGTCCGCGGCGCAGGAGCGCTCCGCGCTGCAGGAGACAGCCCGGAGGTTCGCCCCGGTGCCGACGGCGCACCACCGGCACCCGCCTACGCACGTCGCCCCGGAGCTTCGCACCGCGGAGTACGTCTTTGTCCGGCACAACGCCCACCGGACACCACTGCGGCCCCCGTACGACGGGCCTTTCCGCGTGCTGGAGACCGGGGTGAAACATTTCACCTTGGACATCGGCGGTACTCCCGACCGCGTCTCGGTGGATCGCCTCAAACCGGCCCACCTCGACGTGGACCACCCACCGTCGGTGGCTCGGCCCCCGTGTCGGGGCCGCCCCCCTGCGGGCGGACCCCCGGCACCGCCCAGGCCCGCCGGCACGCCGCCCCCCGGTCCTGCACCCATCCCGGGTGCAGCCGGAGGCATCCCAGCTGACATCCCTGCACCCCGGACGCCGCCGGTCGCCAGAGGGCGCTTCGGCCGGGTCATCCGTTTGCCCCGCAAACTGGCCCTCCAGGTGCGCGGGAATTCTGGGGGGGGCGCGTGTGGCGGACACGAAAGCTCACTGGCGTGAGTGCATCATTCCACGCACCAAGTGGGCGGCGGCCACGCCCGAGGGGTAGGCGTGGCCGCGGGATATACACCGGGTGCACAGCCCGGAGCGCTCCAGTGCTACAGTTGAGCTCTTTTAATAAAGACTCTTAAACTTACCGCGTTGTCCGCTTCCTTCTTGTTGTACAAGTAAGCGCGCGTAGCACCGCGCTTCAATGTATTATATATTATATTATATTATATTATATATTATTATTATTATATATTATTATTTTTATATATATAAAATAAAGTTTTTGTTTGTTTGTCTGCATGCGCTAATCTGCTGAACGGTGAAAGATAGGAGGAAACCTCTGAAACAAATGTCAGGACGGGCCCCGGGAAGGTTATAGGCTAGGTGGCGAGGCCAGTTGAGGCCGCCTCGGCCAGGCTGGGCCCATTTCGCAATTAAAAGCTCAGCTGAATTATAGTAGTCAATCTTCTACGGCCGCGAGTAAAAGCTGAATTATAGTAGTAAATTCATTCAAAAAGAACCAAAAATGTCGGGACGGGCCCCGGGAAGGTTATAGGCTAGGTGGCGAGGCCAGTCGAGGCCGCTTCGGCCGGGCTGGGCCCATTTCGCAATTAAAAGCTGAGCTGAATTATAGTAGTCAATCTTCTACGGCCACGAGTAAAAGCTGAATTATAGTAGTAAATTCCTTCAAAAAGAACCCGGGCAACGCCTTCTTCGTAGTATATATTAAAGTAGCGGCAGTTTTGTGTCCGGCCATCATGCTACGTCATTACGTGTATGATGTCATTACGGCGTAAACACCCGCTCACTTCGAGAGCGGCAGGAAAGGTCATTCCTCTTTGGGGTACATAGATTACAGTCTCTCTATGATCGGGTCTCAAGAACATTGGGTGTGTGTTCATTTACCAAGTTTCTTGTGGAGAGATCGCCAAGTGGTTTAAGCATTCGAGCATGCACTCCATTCAAAACCGTTAAGGAACAGCTGGCTTGGCAAGCACTAGCTAGCTGCTTGGTAAATGAGCACACCTCCAATCCTTGTGGGGTTTATAGATTACAGTTGATCTTCCCTCAGTTCTCAGTTTTTCTTCTCTTTTTCTTCTCAGATCTTCTCTCAGTTCTGAGTCCCTCAGTTTTTTGTTTTTTTTTCCCCTCAGTTCTGCAAGTAAAACTTACCTCTAGTGTAGCAGCATAGCAAACCTGTTGTGCATTTTGTGATACAAGCACCAAATTTGGCACAAATGTACATTAATATGTTGCGAACATTTTCAGATATTGGGCCACTTGAAATTCCGTAATTTTTTTTTTCAAATTTTTTCAAATTTCGTAATTTCAAATTTTTCGGGTGACACCGTCACAATTTCGGTCTTCGAGGCCGGCCGATATAGTGGGGCGGCTTAGCCCAAATATTCAAAAGAATTGTGCATTTTGTGATACAAGCACCAAATTTGGCACAAATGTACATTAATATGTTGCGAACATTGTGTGGTCAGCAATGAAGACGAGAGTCTGAATTACATGTATGCAAAAGACCTTGTGAACCAGTGAAGCAAATACACGGGTAAGCATGAATTAAATCTAGGGCATGATATAATTTCCATGATGTTTACCTCTACACTCAATGGTGGAAGGAGGTAATGTTTTGATCCCAGCTTGTCTGTATGTCTGTTTGTCTGTTAGTCCACAAAATTCCAGACAAAGCTTGTAGTAGTGGTAGTTGTAGTGGTAGTGGTGATAACAGAAATTGTTATATAGAACTGAACTTATATTATTATTATATGCAGAAAATAACTTCATTTCTATATGCCCTGCAGTGGACAGGTTAATTGGTTTATGCACTGAAGGGGTCACCCTGGTGTGCACTGCTGTGTTCTGCCTCACTGAGTTGTTCAGGTATGATGTACTCAGCACAAGCTTCCGGTCGGCCCGGAGGTGGGGGTGCGGGGCCTGTCACGGAACGTCAAAACAAACGGCCTGCCGGGGCCGCCCAAAAGTCGGGCGTGAGGGGCGCGTCCACTAATGGAACGCCTCTCGCTTCCCAGATCGAGGGCCACGTGGTCAGGAGAACCTCGTCCCTTCCGGTCACACTTTGCCTATCGGCCGGCCTCGAAGACCGAAATTGTGACGGTGTCACCCGAAAAATTTGAAATTACGAAATTTGAAAAAATTTGAAAAAAAAAATTACGGAATTTCAAGTGGCCCAATATCTGAAAATGTTCGCAACATATTAATGTACATTTGTGCCAAATTTGGTGCTTGTATCACAAAATGCACAATTATTTTGAATATTTGGGCTAAGCCGCCCCACTACTCATGGATGTCGGGATTCCTCCAAATTTCTTTGTTTAATGTTATAAGCAGCATAAGTGACTGTTTAAAAAGCTAATCATATGTGTTTGTGGTTTATAATATTTTATTAGCCCGGCTACGCCGCTGTTAGACTTTTGGTCTTGTTTTTCTATTGAGAGCCATCTTTTCTACCCCCATTAACCCTCACCACACCCCAAGTCCACATCTTTCCAAATTTCTGGTCTAGTCTTTCCTTCCTTAGAGTTGACTTCTGTGTCCATCTTGTCCATGTGAAGCGAAAAGCAGGGTTAGGCATTCGTTGCGTGCGTACATGTCTGCATTTTTAAAATTCATTTTCTCAGCAACCGTTGGTCCGATTGACACGAAATTTTACCATTTGAGTGTCTCTGTCTGTCCAATTTTTTTCAATCATAATTATGATGTCATAGGTTACGTGGTACGGACGCCATCTTTGAAAAATCTTACACCTCTATATCTCCCAAACCGCTCAATGGAAAAAAAATTGAAACATGACTGTCAAGTACCTGTGCCTGTCATGGGGAATAAGATATATTGATGATGATGTGATAGGTGTCTTCATTATGACGTCATAATTTGACAAGTACAACGCTTGATCTGATCGGTATGAAAAAAATTTTCTCTGCAACTGTTAGTCCAATGGACACGAAATTTTCAGAATATGAGTGGCTTCTCCTGTGGAATTTTAAAAATAATTATGACGGCATTGGGCACGTGGTATAGGCGCCATCTTGGAAAAATCGAAAAAAGTTACACCTCTATATCTCCGAAACCACTCCATGGCAATTTTTTTAACATGCCTCATTGTCAAGTACTCCCCTTGTTGAAGAAGATATGTTGATGATGATGTCATAATTAAGGTACCTATGACATAATAATTCGACAGGTGCAACGCTTGATTCGATCAGTATGAATTTTTTTTTCTCTGCAATTCTTGGTCCGATTGACATGAAATTTTCACCATGGGAGCGCCTCCTCCTGGAGAATATGTTAATGATAATAATGACGTCAAAGGTCACGTGGTACATGCGCCATCTGGGAGAAACCAAAAAACCTTGCACCACTATATCTCCAAAAGCACTCTATGGAAAAAAAAAAATTGAAACGTAGCTCATTGTAAAGAACTCCATATGGGGAAAAGGTGTTGTTAACGATGATGTCATTGTGTAAAGTATCTCGACAAACTGCGATCAATTGTCGTACGCGTTTATTCACTCTGCCGATCAAGGCCCGATTCACAGCAGCGCCATCCGAGGTCTGGCGTAGGGATGCAACCCGGTCCCGGTGTAGGGATACAACGGTGAATATTTGCACTGCATACATGACATCCTCCCCTTTAAGTCCAAAATTACCAAGAGCAATACGTGCTAGATTTCCAGAATTGACATTTCAAAAGCAACATTTCCAAAACATGTGAAAATATGTGTGCAAACGGTTATGAGAATAATGAAAATACGTGAAAATAGAACATGTGTCAACGTGAAAAAAAAACATCTTCAAAGATTCAACCGGTCGGGTGCTTTTCTCGCACGCATTGAGCGTCGCGGTGTACCAGTGGATACAGAGTCCGAGGTGATTCCTTTGGGTCGCGGTGTACCAGTGGATACAGAGTCCGAGGTGATTCCTTTGGTCTCCACGAAGGGTGTAGCGTTTGCAGAGGTTTTCGGGGCATCCGAGCCGGCTGGAGCGGCCACGACGATCTCCGGCAGTGGCGGGTCGAACTGTTGTCCTGACTGTGACGATGCTACAGGCTCCATCGACTCACAGTGACGGTAGGTTATGTGGTCCTGATGTCGACGAATTTCGCGGCCGTCCTGCAGGCGAATCACACTGGACAGTGGACCTGGCTTCTCGATGATGTCTCCCGGTAGCCACGTCGCACCTGCACCAAAATTTTGGGCAAACACTGGATCTCCAATGTTGATACATCGACTGTTGGACGTCTTATCATGCACCAACTTTTGATTAAGCTGGCTTTGATAAACATTTGATGATATGTCTGGTTTGAGATTGTCAAGTGTCGATCTCAAGTGTCGTTTCATCAATAACTCAGACGGAGCTGCACCGGTTGTTGATTGTGGCGTGATGCGGTATTTGAACAGGAGACGAGACAGCTTTGTTTCCAGGGTTCCCTCCTGAAGTTTCTGCAATCCGGATTTGATGATTCCCACGGATCGTTCGGCCAAGCCATTTGAAGCCTGGTGATGTGGGCTGACAAACTTATGTTTGATGCCGTTCCGACGTGTGAACTTGGCAAACTCGGTACTGGAAAAACACGAACCGTTATCACTCACGATCATCCTGGGCAGACCATGAGTGGCGAAACAGCGTCTGAGTCTTTCAATGACAATGGCTGACGTAGTACCACGCGTCACATAGGCATCAATCCATTTTGTGTGCGCGTCCGTAATTATTAGAATCATGCTGCCGTTAATAGGCCCGGCATAATCGAGATGTAGGCGATGCCACGGTTCGCTGGGCCATTCCCAGGGATGCAGTGGCGCTTTCGCAGGTGTATTCCGGGTGCTCTGGCAGGGGTAACAATGTCGAACATGATGTTCGATATCAGCATCAAGATTCGGCCACCACACATAGTTTCTGGCGAGTGACTTCATCTTCACAATCCCGGGGTGACAGTCATGGATTTCATCCATGACCCTGGAACGCAGATTTTTCGGGATCACGACACGACATCCCCAGAGTAGGCAACCATTTTCCACGCTGAGTTCGTTTTTACGTGCGTTAAAAGCCGCAAAATCTGGGTCACCCTCAGGTAGCAAATGCCATCCAAGCTGTACAGCCTGGACAGTTCTGGACAGAACGGGGTCTCGTCGAGTATGAGTGCGGATCTGGCCAGAATCGACAGCACAATCTTCCAGATGATCCATCAGTGCGATAATGGATCCTGGTGTAGGCGAATCATCAACGGATTCTGGAAGGGGTAACCGACTCATGGCATCTGCATTTGTGATAGACGAACCGGGCTTATAACATATGGTGTAGTCATAAGCAGCGAGAAACAGGGACCAGCGGATGATCCTGGGCGGTAGTGTGTCAGATGTCGCCTTAGTTGGACCAAACAGACTGATCAGCGGCTTGTGATCAGTGCGAATCGTGAAATGATGTCCAAGAAGGTACTGGCGAAATTTGCCAACGCCGAAAACGATTCCCAATCCTTCCTTGTCAAGTTGGGAATAGTTTTTCTCTGCCGGGGTCAACGTTCTGGATGCAAATGCAACCGGTCTTTCTGTACCATCAGGCATCACGTGCGATAATACACTCCCCACTCCATACCGACAGGCATCGCATGTCAGCACAAGATCCTTCTCTGGATCAAAATGAACGAGAACATTGGACGATTTGAGCAGATCCTTAGAGGTCTGGAATGCTGATTGTTCACTAGACCCCCAGCTCCAGGAGACTCCTTTCCTCAAAAGCCGATAAAGGGGGCCCAAAACGTCGGTCACATTCGGGATGTAACGACCATAGAACTGAAGCAAACCGAGGTATGACTTCAATTCGGTCACATCTCGTGGAGAAGGAGCATCCTTGATAGCTCGGACTTTCTCATCTGTCGGGTGTAGACCCTCGGCATCAATCGTATGACCCAGGTACGTGACTGATGGCACCATAAACTTGCACTTGTCTCGACGCAAACGTAGGCCGGAGTCCGAAATCTTCTTCAGAACTCTCTCCAGGTTCTGTAGATGTTCCGCGTCCGTACGACCAGTAACCAGAATATCATCCTGGTAACAAACGACGTTGCGTTCGGCGGCAAACAAACTGTCCATGACACGCTGATAAATTCCAGGTGCAGATTTCACTCCAAAACTAAGTCGGTGGTACCTATACAACCCACGATGCGTGTTGATGGTAAGATACTGTTTCGAATTCTCGTCCAAGCAGAGCTGTAGATAGGCGGATTTGAGATCGAGTTTCGTAAAAGTCTTGCCTCCCGTGAGACGAGCATAGAGGTCTTCGATCCTCGGGATTGGATATTTATCCAATGAAGAACACCTGTTCACGGTCATTTTATAATCTCCACATATGCGGATGGACTGGTCCGATTTTATGACTGGAACGATGGGCGCCGCCCATTCGGCATACTGGATTTGCTCGATGATCCCCAGATTTTCAAGATGATCCAGTTCCTTGTCAATCCGCTCACGCAGGGCGAAAGGGACTGGGCGAGCCCTGCAAAATATAGGATTGGCATCCCGGTCAACCCTGAGTTTAGCCGTATGTCCTTTCAAGGTTCCAAGCTCATCCTTGAAGACATCCGGGTACGTATCCAGCACATTTTTGAGTGTGTATGCTGCGGTAGGAGAAACGTTGGCTGCCCGGAGTTGATGAATGCTTTCCCACTTCAGTCGAATTATGCTCAACCAGTTCCTGCCGAGTAAGGAAGGGCCCTTTCCAGGAATGACGATCAGGGGTAGGTGAAACTCACGGTTATCGTAGCCCACCGTGACATCACATGTACCGCAGGGAACAATCTTCTCACCTGTATAGGTGGAGAGTCCATAGGTAGTAGGTTTCAGATGGGGTCGGTCAGCATCACTCCACAGGTTTGTGAAAACAGCATGGCTGATGAGCGAGACGGCCGCACCAGTGTCGACCTCCATTTGCAATGGTCGATTGTTGACGACAACATTGGCAAGAAGAGGGTCCCGCCTATGGTGAGAATCAATATGAAGCAGGTCATACGATTCTGAGTTGTCGGAAACAGAGCTCACCTGGTCAAGCTCGGGTTCCTCCGAACCGATAAACTGATGAATCTTGTCAGCAGCTTTTCCTTTTCCCGATTTGCGAGTGATGCAAGCTGGAGCAATATGGCCAGTTTTCGAACAGAAATGGCAGGTGGCATCTTTGAACCGACACGTCTCCGGAGGGTGCTTTCCGTTGCACCGAAAACAGTTGTTGTGGGTTTGAGACTGCACTGGCTTCTGACGAGGAGCCTTGTTCCAACGTTGTGGCTGAACATGATCCAACCGATTCACAGCAGGGCTGGTACCAGATGAGCGAGTGGCACCGATGCTTGTAGCGTTGCGTTCAGCACTTTCCATGGAAATTGCGGTGTCTCTGGCATTTTGGAACGTCAGTCTTCTCTCAGCAAGCAGGCGTCTACGAGTGCGGTCATCGGACATGCCAACCACCAGCAAATCACGAAGCATGTCATCAATCGTGTCCCCAAACTCACACAGATGTGACAGTTTTTTGAGGTGTGCAATGAAGTCTGCGATCGACTGACCTTGCTGCTGTCTGCACATGTAAAAATTAAACCGACACAGGATGACTGAAGGAGATGGGTTGCAATGTTCCTTCAAAGCGGCCTTGAGCTCTGCATACGTGAGCTCCTGGATTGTCTGAGGCCGAATCAGGTTTTTAACGAGTGTGAACGTCTCACCTCCGCAAACGGACAGGAAGACGGCCTTCATCAGGCCTTCGGTCGCAATGCCGTTCGCCTCGAAGTAGAAAGACAATCGCTCAGAATACGTGTCAAAATCCCCCTCATGAGGGTCGAATTCATCGATATGGCCGAAAGATGTCATGGTCTAGATGTTTACCTTCGTCGCCATGTAAAGTATCTCGACAAACTGCGATCAATTGTCGTACGCGTTTATTCACTCTGCCGATCAAGGCCCGATTCACAGCAGCGCCATCCGAGCTCTGGCGTAGGGATACAACCCGGTCCCGGTGTAGGGATACAACCGTGAACATTTGCACTGCATACATGACACATTGGTGCCAGAATTATGACGTCATAATTCGACAGGGACAACGCTTAGTCTGATCAGTTTGAAATTTATTGAGCATGATCTATGGAACAATTATATTAGAGAATATAAATTTATTATGTAATGGCTCACATGGTCTGGCAGCCATATTGGATCAAAAAAAAAAAAAACGTTCAAAAACAAAAGAGTTGGCTCGCACCAAGTTGACTGCGCAGGTTAAGTATTCCATGAATACCATCGAGTTTTGTTTTGCGATACGATCAAAGACGGCCGACTGGCGGCCATTTTAGTTGTAAAAATCCCGATGTTGAACACGTTCTCAACCATTTCTCGGACATGCATTTATTGATCTTGTTCAAATTTGGCATACAGAAAGTGAATGATGGGGTACATATGCACGTAATTATTTTTCGAGATCAGATCCAAGATGGCCGACTGGCGGCCATTTTGTTACTTAAACGTGTCCCAAACCATTTCTCGGATGCGCATTGAACCGATGTTGTTCAAACTCGGCACAAGCACATCACAGTACAGTACATGATAACATACATGTGCGTTTCATTACCTTCGCAAAAGCGGAAGGTTATGTTTTGATCGCTGTGTATTTATTTGTATGTCTGTGTGTGTGTGTGTGTATGTTATTCGCATAACTCAAAAAGTATTCAACCGATTCGCATGAAATTTGGTGGGATGATTGGTTATTATACGGGACACATTTGATTAGATTTTGGGAGCAATCGGGTCAAAGGTCAAGGTCAAGGTCACGAAAAGGTCAAAATCGTATTTTTGTTGTTCTGTTCCCTACACTCCCATGCCAAGTACAGAACAGTAGCTGCGGCGAAGGTATGCGCTCTACCGAGTGCCCGTTCTAGTTTTATTTTGTGATCTGATCAAAGATGGCTGACTGGTAGACTGGCGGCCATTTTAGTTGTGAAAAACCCGATATTGAACACATCCTCAACCATTTCTCCGACATGCATTTATTGATCTTGTTCAAACTTGGCATACAGAAAGTGAATGATGGGGTTATTTTTCGAGATCAGATCCAAGATGGCCGACTGGCGGCCATTTTGTTACTTAAACGTGTCCCCAACCATTTCTCGGACATGCATGGACCGATTTTGTTCAAGCTTGGCACAAAGATAATACATGAGATTATACATAATTATGCAGAAAATTTTGTTTTGTAATCCGAATAAAGATGGCCGACTGACAGCCTTTAACTCCGTACAGCAAAATTACTAACACCGTGGGGGCTATGACATTTTATTTCTTTTTCTCCTTGTCTGTCAAAGTCTACCTGCTGTCGGTGTGCTTCCCCCTCTCTTTCTGCTTCTAATTTTGTTTGATTTTGATTTTGTGTCAGGTGTATACCTCTACTATTTCAAAAATAGCATCAGTTCTGTTCCCCCCAGAGCTTTAATATAAAAGTTCTGCCCAGAAGTTATTTATCAAGATCAAGTATTCCATTTCACCATAATATCTCGTCTCATGGAAGTCCCTAAAGATACACAATAGGTCATCGGGCGGCTAAGTTACAATGCGAGGACCCAGGCGGCCATGAACGAAGTCCATAACGAGAAGTTGTCCCGCCGTTACCCCGGCAACGTGTGTGACGTCAGCACGTCGGAGGAGCATCTGACATTCTCAGCTGTCGGTGACGCTTCGACACTCCTCAGGATGATAACATGGGGTTCGTGTTGTCCGGAGAAAGAGCACGGTGAGCCGGGCGCGGGCGTTCGTTTACCGGGCATCAGGAATCCTGGGAATCTGGTCCGTAAATTGTTTGTGTAACAAGTTCATATTGAATTTCCGGAGATGGAATTCGCGCCGAACTTTCGGGACGCGCAAGCCATGGACAACCTGGAGAAACAGCTCACGTGCCCCATTTGCCTGGAGATGTTCAGTAAGCCCGTGGTGATATTACCGTGCCAGCACAACCTGTGCCGAAAGTGTGCGAATGACATCTTCCAGGTGAGTCGAAACTTGTTGGGCTCCGTGTTCGGTCCATTGGCGTTTATGGCGGTTTGAATGCGGGGAACGGTATGTGTGTCTTTATTTAGCTCAGCATGTGCACGCACTGAGTGGAGCACGAGTGATAAGGTGAGTAGTGCCCAAGGCACCGGCGAACAGGTGCTTGCGATGCTCCGTGTACCTACCGATTTCACGTGAGAAAGTCTCGTGGAATATTTGCGATATGCCATATGTAAATGAAATATGGAATGTAGGCTGAAAGTTGTGTGTGCTGCGGTCACCTCTCTTGTTAACAATTTGATGAAAGATTGCGTGAGCAGCCCAGACACACACACACACACACACACACACACACACACACACACACACACACACACACACACACACACACACAATCACACACACATACAGAATCACATCGACACACACACACACAAAATCACACACAGAATCACATCGACACAATCACACACACACACACAGAATCACATCGACACACACACACACACACACAGAATCACATCGACACACACACACACACAATCACACACAGAATCACATCGACACACACACACACATACAGAATCACATCGACACACACACACACACACACAATCACACACAGAATCACATCGACACACACACACACATACAGAATCACATCGACACACACACACACACACACACACACACACACAGAATCACATCGACACACACACACACATACAGAATCACATCGACACACACACACACAAAATCACACACAGAATCACATCGACACACAATCACACACACACACACACACACACACACACACACACAGAATCACATCGACACACACGCACACACAATCACACACAGAATCACATCGACACACACACACACATACAGAATCACATCGACACACACACACAAAATCACACACAGAATCACATCGACACACACACACACAAAATCACACACAGAATCACATCGACACACAATCACACACAGAATCACATCGACACACACACACACAAAATCACACACAGAATCACATCGACACACACACACACACACACACACACACACACACACACACACACACACACACACACACAATCACACACAGAATCACACAGAATCACACACAGAATCACATAGACACACAATCACACACAATCACACACACACACACACACACACACACAATCACACACAGAATCACACAGAATCACACACAGAATCACATAGACACACAATCACACACACACACACACACATCATCCTTTTATTTCTATTACATTAATTATTTTTTCATCCACTCACAAGTTTCGACAAATAGGAATCTCTCTCTGCACAGTCAGTTACACGGCCTCGAACAGGCTTTGGCTTCAAGTTATGATGTAACGATGTGCAAACTTACCATGGTTATATGGTCTGCGCACCCGTGTGGTCTGTTTGCCCATGTATTGTATTGTATATGTAGAGATATGGAAACCAACATTATGATTGATACATAAAGTATCAGCAATTATTTAGTATTCGTATTGATTTCAAGTTTCCTGTCTACAACAAGGTTGAGTGCGTACCTCCGCCAGGCTGTGCAGTTTACGTTTTCTATCCCACTGATAGGCCGGATCTGCATCAGGACCTGAAACAAAATCTCATCAGATTGTCCTTGTCACCTACCCAATTCATTCACTTAGTTTCGTCCAAATCTGTCCCTAACTTTTTGAGATATCGTGCTCACAGACAAACAATAAACAAAGAAATATGTCGTGCACAGCACGATACTTGTGAAATCCTTAAAATAAGTTTTGACCTTTGGCCTATGTTGACTTTTGGCGTATGTTGACCTTTTGGTCGATGTTGACTTTTGGCGTATGTTGACCTTTTGGTCTATGTTGACTTTTGGCCCATGTTGACCTTTTGGCGTATGTTGACCTTCTGGTCTATGTTGACTTTTGGCCCATGTTGACCTTTTGGCGTATGTTGACCTTTTGGCCAAAGTTGACCTCAAAAATAATTGGTGGTTAAATTTGCCGACCTGATGTGCAAATCCTCTTCAAATTTCAAAACAATCAGATGAAAATGGATGATTTTTTAAAATTTGCCAAAGTTGTTGACCTTTGGCCTATGTCGACCTTTTGACCTTTTAACTTAAAAATAAATACGCTTCTTGTTTATGACAAACTCTACCATTTTGTGAAATTTCATGAAGATTGGTTAAAATTGTGACCTATAGGTGATTGACATACAGAAAAAAAACAGAAAAAAACAAAGAGACACCAAACAAGCAGACAGACTGACTTTCTGTCTTCTACCGACTCCTCTCCGGCCTTGCTCCCCCAGCTCTCTGTGCTCTGTCCCCCAAATATTCCTACAGGTCGCGCAAGATCTGCCAGTAACCCTCTTATGGTTAAACTGCCAAAATCAAGACCCTCTAATTCACCTTCACTCTTTCATCCCTCTTTTCTCCTCCCTCTGGAACAAACTCCCTCACTCCCTTCAATCCGACCCCTCCCTCCAGGTCTTTAAAACAGCTGTTCACCACCATCTCTTATCTCCCCCCATCCAAAACCTTGATCTTTTCTACCCCCGTTAATTCACCCCAGATCCACTTTTTTGAAATACCAACTTCTTTCCTGGAAGTTCTAGCAGTGTCCTTGTGTTTTATACCTCTCCCACCCCCCACCCCCCTTCCCGTGCCTCCTCCCCCCAAAGCCCTCTCCCTCCCACAGATCTCTCGATGTCCCTGCTCTCAAATGTTGTACTTGTGTGCTTCCCCCTCTCTCCCCATCTCTCCCCATCTTGTCTCCCGCTCCCTTTATTTCGTCTTATGTGTCCGTTTGTTTTTTTGTCATTAATGTTAGTTTTTACACGAGCCTCAATCTTGTATACAAAAAAGGGGAAAAAAGACAAAATAACGAACACGACCAACAAAAATATTTGAAAAATCTTCGATTTTCACAAGTAACAAACGCGTAAAAGCATAACCGTCGTCCACCTTCGGTGGGAGTCTGGCATAGGTGAATATATTTAAGTGGATCCTAAAAAAGGTTTCTGAAGTAAGATGACGCAAATGGGTGAATAGCCTTGGTAGGGAGAACATAAGGTTGGTAGAATGAATACCTCAAACACCGCACACTCACCTCTCAGTTGTCTAAGGTGCATGGGTTTGAACCCCGACTCAGCTATAAACTGTCATCCTGGTATTCTGCAGGCACAGTGATTCATCAATGTGAGTGCCGTCACTCCCATGGACGTTAAACGGGCACCAACCTGCAAACATTCCTTGATGGACGTTAAACGGGCACCAATCTGCAAACATTCCTTGATGGACGTTAAACGGGCACCAATCTGCAAACATTCCTTGATGGACGTTAAACGGGCACCAATCTGCAAACATTCCTTGATGGACGTTAAACGGGCACCAACCTGCAAACATTCCTTGATGGACGTTAAACGGGCACCAATCTGCAAACATTCCTTGATGGACGTTAAACGGGCACCAACCTGCAAACATTCCTTGATGGACGTTAAACGGGCACCAACCTGCAAACATTCCTTGATGGACGTTAAACGGGCACCAATCTGCAAACATTCCTTAATGGACGTTAAACGGGCACCAACCTGCAAACATTCCTTGATGGACGTTAAACGGGTACCAACCTGCAAACATTCCTTGATGGACGTTAAACGGGCACCAATCTGCAAACATTCCTTGATGGACGTTAAACGGGCACCAACCTGCAAACATTCCTTGATGGACGTTAAACGGGCACCAATCTGCAAACATTCCTTGATGGACGTTAAACGGGCACCAACCTGCAAACATTCCTTGATGGACGTTAAACGGGCACCAATCTGCAAACATTCCTTAATGGACGTTAAACGGGCACCAACTTGCAAACATTCCTTGATGGACGTTAAACAGGCACCAATCTGCAAACATTCCTTGATGGACGTTAAACGGGCACCAATCTGCAAACATTCCTTAATAGACGTTAAACGGGCACCAACCTGCAAACATTCCTTGATGGACGTTAAACGGGCACCAATCTGCAAACATTCCTTGATGGACGTTAAACGGGCACCAATCTGCAAACATTCCTTAATAGACGTTAAACGGGCACCAATCTGCAAACATTCCTTAATGGACGTTAAACGGGCACCAACCTGCAAACATTCCTTGATGGACGTTAAACGGGCACTAACCTGCAAACATTCCTTGATGGACGTTAAACGGGCACCAACCTGCAAACATTCCTTAATAGACGTTAAACGGGCACCAATCTGCAAACATTCCTTGATGGACGTTAAACGGGCACCAATCTGCAAATATTCCTTGATGGACGTTAAACGGGCACCAATCTGCAAACATTCCTTGATGGACGTTAAACGGGCACTAACCTGCAAACATTCCTTGATGGACGTTAAACGGGCACCAACCTGCAAACATTCCTTAATAGACGTTAAACGGGCACCAATCTGCAAACATTCCTTGATGGACGTTAAACGGGCACCAATCTGCAAACATTCCTTGATGGACGTTAAACGGGCACCAACCTGCAAACATTCCTTAATGGACGTTGAACGGGCACCAATCTGCAAACATTCCTTAATGGACGTTAAACGGGCACCAATCTGCAAACATTCCTTGATGGACGTTAAACGGGCACCAACCTGCAAACATTCCTTAATAGACGTTAAACGGGCACCAATCTGCAAACATTCCTTGATGGACGTTAAACGGGCACCAATCTGCAAACATTCCTTGATGGACGTTAAACGGGCACCAACCTGCAAACATTCCTTGATGGACGTTAAACGGGCACCAATCTGCAAACATTCCTTGATGTACGTTAAATGGGCACCAATCTGCAAACATTCCTTAATGGACGTTGAACGGGCACCAACCTGCAAACATTCCTTAATGGACGTTAAACGGGCACCAACCTGCAAACATTCCTTGATGGACGTTAAACGGGCACCAATCTGCAAACATTCCTTGATGGACGTTAAACGGGCACCAATCTGCAAACATTCCTTGATGTACGTTAAATGGGCACCAATCTGCAAACATTCCTTAATGGACGTTGAACGGGCACCAACCTGCAAACATTCCTTAATGGACGTTAAACGGGCACCAACCTGCAAACATTCCTTGATGGACGTTAAACGGGCACCAATCTGCAAACATTCCTTGATGGACGTTAAACGGGCACCAATCTGCAAACATTCCTTGATGGACGTTAAACGGGCACCAATCTGCAAACATTCCTTGATGGACGTTAAACGGACACCAATCTGCAAACATTCCTTGATGGACGTTAAACGGGCACCAACCTGCAAACATTCCTTAATGGACGTTGAACGGGCACCAACCTGCAAACATTCCTTAATGGACGTTAAACGGGCACCAATCTGCAAACATTCCTTGATGGACGTTAAACGGGCACCAACCTGCAAACATTCCTTAATAGACGTTAAACGGGCACCAATCTGCAAACATTCCTTGATGGACGTTAAACGGGCACCAATCTGCAAACATTCCTTGATGGACGTTAAACGGGCACCAACCTGCAAACATTCCTTGATGGACGTTAAACGGGCACCAATCTGGAAACATTCCTTGATGGACGTTAAACGGGCACCAATCTGCAAACATTCCTTGATGTACGTTAAATGGGCACCAATCTGCAAACATTCCTTAATGGACGTTGAACGGGCACCAACCTGCAAACATTCCTTAATGGACGTTAAACGGGCACCAACCTGCAAACATTCCTTGATGGACGTTAAACGGGCACCAATCTGCAAACATTCCTTGATGGACGTTAAACGGGCACCAATCTGCAAACATTCCTTTATGGACGTTAAACGGGCACCAATCTGCAAACATTCCTTGATGGACGTTAAACGGGCACCAATCTGCAAACATTCCTTGATGGACGTTAAACGGGCACCAACCTGCAAACATTCCTTGATGGACGTTAAACGGGCACCAATCTGCAAACATTCCTTGATGGACGTTAAACGGGCACCAACCTGCAAACATTCCTTGATGGACGTTAAACGGGCACCAATCTGCAAACATTCCTTGATGCACGTTAAACGAGCACCAATCTGCAAACATTCCTTGATGGACGTTAAACGAGCACCAATCTGCAAACATTCCTTGATGTATATTAAACGGGCACCAACCTGCAAACATTCATTAATGGACGTTAAACGGGCACCAACCTGCAAACATTCCTTAATGGACGTTAAACGGCCACCAACCTTTAAACATTCCTTGATGGACGTTAAATGGGCACCAATCTGCAAACATTCCTTGATGGACGTTAAACGGGCACCAATCTGCAAACATTCCTTGATGGACGTTAAACGAGCACCAATCTGCAAACATTCCTTGATGGACGTTAAACGGGCACCAACCTGCAAACATTCCTTGATGGACGTTAAACGGGCACCAATCTGCAAACATTCCTTGATGCACGTTAAACGAGTACCAATCTGCAAACATTCCTTGATGGACGTTAAACGAGCACCAATCTGCAAACATTCCTTGATGGACGTTAAACGAGCACCAATCTGCAAACATTCCTTGATGGACGTTAAACGAGCACCAATCTGCAAACATTCCTTGATGGACGTTAAACGAGCACCAATCTGCAAACATTCCTTGATGTATATTAAACGGGCACCAACCTGCAAACATTCATTAATGGACGTTAAACGGGCACCAACCTGCAAACATTCCTTAATGGACGCTAAACGGCCACCAACCTTTAAACATTCCTTGATGGACGTTAAATGGGCACCAATCTGCAAACATTCCTTGATGGACGTTAAACGGCCACCAACCTTTAAACATTCCTTGATGGACGTTAAATGGGCACCAATCTGCAAACATTCCTTGATGGACGTTAAACGAGCACCAATCTGCAAACATTCCTTGATGGACGTTAAACGGGCACCAACCTGCAAACATTCCTTGATGGACGTTAAACGGGCACCAATCTGCAAACATTCCTTGATGGACGTTAAACGGCCACCAACCTTTAAACATTCCTTGATGGACGTTAAACGGGCACCAATCTGCAAACATTCCTTGATGGACGTTAAACGGGCACCAACCTGCAAACATTCCTTGATGGACGTTAAAGATCCCACGGTGCCTTTCACAAAGAGTAGGTGAACTATCGCCAACACCCTGAACAAATTATATAGGATGTTCCAAAAAGCCCTGGACAACTTTGGTTGATAATATATTTAGTGCCACAAATGATACAACAATATCCTTTGGTTTATATGATACAGAAAGTCATATTGTTTTGTATATTTTCAGGTCTGGTGGTTTAATATAAAATAAAATGGTGATTCCACAGGAGAAAGCTCAATGAGTGGAATGGTTCATTGAGACGAGATCCGACATGCAAGTTTAGCGTAGTTTCTGTACAAGGTATGTAAGGAATCCGCTATCGCGGATTAGTATCAGAGAGTGACACGAAAGGTCGAAGGAGACTGGAAGTTGTCAGAAACAGAAAAGTACTGGTCGACCAAGCACAAGTGCAGCAGACGTTGAACGAGTTCATGAATCATTTCAACAAAGTCCCAGCAAATCAATTTGAAGCGGATCCAGAGAACTGGGACTACCAACCACCACTGTACACAGGATTTTGTATAAAAGACTGAGCTTTATGCCGAAAAGGTGCAGATTCAGGAGGAATTGAAACCAAATAATGGACCCAAACACAAGGTGTTTCCCTTAGAAATGATCAGTCGCATTGAGGATGACGAAAATTACCTGAAAAGGTCATGTTCACAGACGAAGCTTGCTTTCATGTATCGGGGGAAGATGAACCAGGACAATGTGAGGATCTGAGGCTCTGAAAACCCCCATGTGGTCATTGAACACATGTGCAACAGTCAAAAGGTCAATGTGTGGTGTGGCCTTCTCCATGACCACTTGGTGGATCCGTTTTTCTTTGAGGAGGATACAGTGAACTCAACAATTTACATGAACATGTTGGAAGGATTCACCTTCCCACAGATTGAAGACCTGCAACCCGATATCACTTTTCAACAGGACGGTGCTCACCCTCATTGGGCCTTAGTCGTTTGAGCTGTCCCAAATGAAAGATTCCCAGGCCGCTGGATTGGCCAAAACAGACCAACCACCTGGCCCCCACAATCACCAGACATAACTCCTCTTGATTTTTCTGTGGGGGTTTATCAAAGATGTTGTCTACAACACCAAGGTAGCAAACCTGCAGGATCTTCGTCCTCGGATCACAGCTTCATGCACACTGGTGGACGCAAACATGCCGAGCCGAACATGGCAAAACTCGTGTACCACCTTGATGTCCTATGCACGACAAGTGGAGCTGAGGTTGAAGTGTATTGATGAAGTGCACAAAACTTTATGAGTTTCTGTATCATATAAACCAAACGGTATCGTTGTATCATTTATGGTTCTAAATATATTGACAACGACAGTTGTCTGGGTCTTTTTGGAGCACCCGGTATATTGTACTCTCAGTTGAGAATCCCACTCTGGAGCGGCGATCCATCCAGGGTTGTATCTCCAAGAGAATTAATCTGTCTCACCGTCCTTTTGTGCTCCCAATGACAGGAGAAGGATAAACAAACAAAGTCATACAAAAACTAGAACGCCACTCTGTAGAGCGCATACTCCCGCCGTGGGTCAAGTTGGAATAATACGTTTTGTTTAACATCCCCTCTCCCCAAAACAATAAATGAAAAAGAAAGTAGGCCCTAACTGTCAGAGAATTTATTTTGATATATCTCGGAATTGGAGGAGAAAAACATCATTTAGGAATAAGAATAAAAGCTTTAATGCAGTAAAACAGAAAAAATCTTTCCCAAAAAAATTTCCAAAAATATTCCTGGATCCGGAATAATATCCTGAGCTTCACCAAAAACTAATCAATTCTTCCTTATCCCAAGGGCAATCATCCCACCAACTTTCATCCAGTAATAAACCTGAAAATCGCAGAGCCAGAACCAGAATTATTTATTTGGTCTGGGAAGCCCATGCGAGGTTTCTTCTTCTTCAGCCTCTCACAATCCTGGGTGAATATGCGATTTTTCAAAAAAAAGTTGCAATTTTGCCAAATCTGTTTTATTCGTTTGTTAATATACCTCAGCCATTGACAAATCTGGAACTAAGTCTTTATAAGTTCATCCAATACTGACGACGCGATTGACATTCGCTGAGCTAAATGTTGATATTAAAGGAGCTGTGCTCCAACTCGAATCGAAAGAATGGACGCGACAAAAAGCTGGAATTCGTCCGAGTTTCTTTATTCCATCAAATCAACTCGGGTAAACTGAAAAGCCCGTTTATCGGGCAGCATTATATACAAGCACTCGAATATCTCATGCCGGAGCGTTTGCCATTAAAAGGCGCGACTGGGCGTGTCCGGGAGACCTGGGCGAGTCTGGACATGCCCGGGAACGGCGAGACTGGGTGTCGCCGGATGGGCCGGGCGTGCCTGGACATGCCCGGGAACGGCGAGACTGGGTGTCGCTGGACGGGCCGGGCGAGCCCGGGAAAGGCGAGTCCGGGCATGCCCGTGAAAGGCGAGACTGAGCATCTCCGGGCGGTCTGGGCGAGCCCGGCACAGCGATCGCTCAGTGGTTGCGTCCTCGGCAGGTGTAAGGCGATTGTGTATGTTCAGCGGCAACCGCGACACACGCCCCCCCAGAATCGACTTGCACCGGCAGGGTCAATTTAAGGGGGGTCCTGATGACCCGGCCGAAGCGACCCCTGGAGGGTCGTGGGGGGGGGGGTCTGGTGTGGGGGTGGGTGGTCGAGCGGGAGGCACCGTGGACGGGGGGCAGCCTCGCCGCGGAGGAAGGGCCAACCGAGGTGGTTGGTCGATGTCCACGTGCGCCGGCTTGAGGAGGTCCACCGAAATCCGGTCCGACCTGCCGCCGACGTCGATGACGAAGGACTTGTCGTCCCGTCGCAGGACCCGGAAGGGTCCGTCGTACGGCGGCCTGAGTGGCCCCCGGTGTGCGTCATGACGCACAAAAACGTACTCCGCTGTGCGAAGCGCTGGGGGGACGTAGGACTGGGGGTCACCGTGGTGGGACGTTGGCACGGGGGCAAACCGTCGGGCGGTCTCCTGGGGGTCAGAGCGCTGGCGAGCTGCGGACCAGGGGCTGGTAGCGTCGGGCACGAATTCGCCCGGGACGCGTAGCGGCTGGCCGTAGACCAGCTCGGTGGTGGACGCCCGGAGGTCCTCCTTGGGGGCCGTGTGGAGGCCCAAAAGGACCCACGGTAGCCGGTCGGTCCAGCCGCCGTCCTGAAGGCCGGCCATGAGCGCGGCCTTCATGGAACGGTGGAACCGCTCGCACAACCCGTTGGCTTGGGGGTGGTAGGCCGTGGTACGGTGGAGCCTGACCCCCAGGTTGCGGGCGACCGCGCCCCACAGCTCGGAGGTGAACTGCGGCCCGCGGTCCGAAGAGATGTCCGCCGGTGCGCCGAAATGGGCGACCCAGGTGGCAATGAAAGCCTGCGCCACGTCGGCGGTGGTGGTGGAGACGAGGGGAATGGCCTCCGGCCACCTGGTGGTCCTGTCCACCATGGTGAGCAGTTGTGTGAAACCCCGTGATGGGGGGAGGGAGCCCACCAGATCCACGTTGACGTGGTCGAAACGCCGTGCGGGCACGGTGAAAGGTGCCAGCGGGGCCTGGGTGTGTCGGTGGACCTTGGCCTGTTGGCAGGCCATGCAGGTGCTGGTCCAATCGCGGACATCCCGTCGAAGGCAGTGCCAGACGAATCGCGCCGACACCAGCTTCTGGGAAGCTTTCCGGCCCGGGTGGGAAAGGCCGTGGAGGGAGGCGAAGATGCGGCGTTGCCAGGTAACGGGCATGATGGGGCGAGGCTGGCCTTGGGAGACGTCGCAGAGCAGGACAGTGTCCGCGAAGGGGACGTCGGCCAGGCGGAGGCCCGTGTCCGCCGCCCGGAGGGCTTGCACCGTGGTGTCGGTGGTCTGGTCAGCCGCCATAAGCGCGAAGTCCACGCCGAGGTGGACCGCGTTCGCGCTGGCCCGAGAAAGACAGTCGGCCATGGCGTTCTCTTTGCCGGCGACGTGCCGGATGTCCGTGGTAAACTCCGACACGGCGGAGAGGTGGCGCTGCTGGCGGGCCGACCACGGCTCCATGACTTTGGCCATTGCGTAAACCAACGGCTTGTGGTCGACGAAAGCCGTGAAGGGTCGGCCCTCCAGGAGGTGGCGGAAATGGCGAACGGCCAGGTGTAGACCGAGGAGCTCGCGGTCAAACGTGCTATATTTGAGCTCGTTCGGCCGGAGTTGCCGGCTGAAAAAAGCGAGTGGCTGCCAAACCCCGTTCACCCATTGCTCATGTACGGCGCCCACCGCGTAGTCGGAGGCATCCGTGGTGAGGGCGATGGGAGCGTTGAGCACCGGGTGAGCGAGCAGTGTTGCGTCGGCGAGGGCCCGCTTTGAGCTTGTAAATGCCGCGTCCATGGCTGCAGACCAGACGACATCGTGTTTGGCCGGCTTGCCCCAGAGGGCTTCGTAGAGGGGCCGCATGAGCTGAGCAGCGCGGGGCACGAAGCGGTGATAGAAATTCACCATTCCGAGGAACTCCTGCAGGGCCTTGATGGAGCGGGGATGCGGAAACGCGGTGATGGCCTCGACCTTGGTAGGCAGCGGCACGGCCCCGTTCTTGGTGATGTGGTGGCCCAAAAAATCAACGGCCGTCGTGCCGAAGTGGCATTTGGCCGGGCTGACGATTAGGCCGTGCTCGCTGAGGCGCCCGAACAGTGTTCGGAGGTGGAGGAGGTGCTCGGCCCGGGACGCGCTGGCGACGAGGATGTCGTCCAGGTAGATGAAGAGGAACGGCAGGTCGCGCAGCACGCCGTCCATCAAGTGCTGGAACGCCTGAGCCGCGTTATTGAGGCCAAATGGCATTCGAAGGAATTCGAATAAGCCGAACGGCGTGATGACGGCCGTTTTTGGGATGTCGGCCGGCCTGACAGGTACCTGGTGGTATCCCCGTATCAAATCGATCTTCGAAAAAATGACCCGTCCTGCCAAACGGGCGGAGAAGTCTTGAAAGTGCGGGATCGGATACCTGCCGGGGGTGGTAACATCGTTAAGGCGGCGGTAGTCACCACATGGGCGCCAGCCGCCCCCCGGCTTCGGTACGATGTGTAGTGGCGAAGCCCACGCGCTATCGGAGCGCCGCACGATGCCGAGGTGTTCCAAAGCGTCGAACTCGGCTTTGGCCACGGCGAGTTTGGCTGGGTCGAGGCGGCGGGCTCTGGCATAGACCGGCGGGCCCGTGGTTGGTATGTGGTGCTCGATACCATGTCGTACCGCGACGGCCGAAAACGTCGGCCGCGTGAGGGCCGGGAACTCCGCGAGCAGGCGAGCAAACTCGTTCGCCGCCGGGAGGGCGCATGCTACCTCGGTCGGCGCGGAGCTGCTCAACGTGCATGCCAGGGAGTTGAAGGTCTCGGCATTGACGAGACGACGCCATTTGACGTCAACCAGCAGCCCGTGTGCGCAGAGGAAGTCGGCGCCCAGCAGAGCCATGGGCACGCTTGCGGTCACAAAAGTCCAATGAAAGCGCTGGCTGCCGAAGCAGAGGGTGACGTTGCGCGGGCCGAAGGTGCGGATGGCCGATCCGTTGGCCGCCACCAAGGAGGGGCCGCAAACCGCGGACTGCTTGTCCTGATCGGAGGCGGGTATGACGCTCAGTTGGGCGCCGGTGTCACACAGGAAGCGCCGTCCGGACGCTTTGTCCCTGATGAAAAGTAAGTTGCCCGTGTGGCCGGCGCTCATGGCTGGTAATGAACGCCGGCCCGGCCGTTTCCCGACTTGCCGAAAGTGCACGGGGGTCGGCATGTCCGGGCCTTTTGTCCGAACCTGGCATGGTAGTAACACCACGCCTGGTCAGGTGTAGGCCCCGGTCGTCGTGTTGGAGGCGGTCGGCGCAGCGTAGCGGCCGCCAATTGCGCCGGCAGTTCGGCCGCCGACCGTGCCGGGTGCTCGGGCGCCATGGGCGTTGCTTCAGATGGCAGCAGGTTCAAGGTCGCTGCCTCGATGCGTTAGCCTGCCGAGGAGATCTTGTCGGCTTCCCTGGCGAGGGCACGGGGATCCGTGATCTGCGTGCTTGCCAGGGCGAAGCGTACCTGGCTAGGCAGCTGACGGAGGAACAGCTCTTGAAAAAGAAAATCCGGAGCGTGCTCCCCGAGCAACGAGAGCATGTAATCCATTCGCTCGGACGGGCGCGTGTCGCCGAGCTCAGGCAGGTCGAGCAGGCGCCGTGCGCGTTTCGCCGATGAGAGGGCGAAAGCATCGAGGAGGAGCTGCTTGATCGCGCCGTACTTGTCAGCGGCTGGCGGGTGCTGGAGGAGGCTGAGGGCGCGGGCCGCGGTGGCTGAGCCGAGTGCTGCTACCACATGATGGAAGCGGGTGTCGTCGGCGGTGATGCCTCGCAGGGCGAACTGGGAGTCCGCCTGGGTGAACCAAACCGCCGCGTGAGCCTCCCAGAAGGTAGGCAGTTTGAGGGCAACTACCTGTCCATGTCGGTAGGTCACCAATGAAGGAGCTGTGCTCCAACTCGAATCGAAAGAATGGACGCGACAAAAAGCTGGAATTCGTCCGAGTTTCTTTATTCCATCAAATCAACTCGGGTAAACTGAAAAGCCCGTTTATCGGGCAGCATTATATACAAGCACTTGAATATCTCATGCCGGAGCGTTTGCCCTTAAAAGGCGCGACTGGGCGTGTCCAGGAGACCTGGGCGAGTCTGGACATGCCCGGGAACGGCGAGACTGGGTGTCGCCGGGCGTGCCTGGACATGCCCGGGAATGGCGAGACTGGGTGTCGCTGGACGGGCCGGGCGAGTCCGGGCATGCCCGGGAAAGGCGAGACTGAGCATCTCCGGGCGGTCTGGGCGAGCCCGGCACAGCGATCGCTCCATGGTTGCATCCTCGGCAGGTGTAAGGCGATTGTGTATGTTCAGCGGCAACCGCTACAATATCTCTTCTGAGGTAAAAACAAACAAACAAACAAAAAAACAGTTTTAAAGCATTATACGTATCAAACGATACATTTTATGAAACGGGGAAACCTGAAACACACTTTGGTGGTTTTAAAATGACAGAATATATCTTTATTAGAAAAAAAAATGAACATTGAAGACGACGCTGCTTAAAAAAAAATACACCGCTCTAACGCATAACCACGAGTCTAAACTACATTTACAACAAATATGAAAACTATTTTCATATCACAATGTTAAATATAGAATATATAGAATACTAGCAGAAGTACCCGGCATTGCCGGGCGGGGGAGGGGAGGGGAACGGGGGGGAGGGGAGAAGAGTGGGAGGGGGAGGGGGAGAGGGGAGAAGAGGGGGGGGATGGGGAGGGGGGAGGGGGAAAGGGAGGGGGAGGGGGAAAGGGAGGGGGAGGGGGAAGGGAAAAAGGGAGGGGAGGGGGAGGGGAGGGGGGGAGGGGGAAAAGGGAGGGGAGGGGGGAGGGGAAAAGGGAGGGGAGGGGGGAGGGGGAAAAGGGAGGGGAGGGGGGAGGGGGAAAAGGGAGGGGAGGGGGAGGGGGCAAAGGGAGGGGGAGGGGAAAAGGGAGGGGGAGGGGGAAAAGGGAGGGGGAGGGGGAAAATGGAGGGGGGAGGGGAGAAGGGGAGGGGGAGGGGAGGGGGAGGGGGGAAAAGGGAGGGGGAGGGGGAAAATGGAGGGGGAGGGGGAAAATGGAGGGGGAAGGGGAGAAGGGGAGGGGGAGGGGAAAAGGGAGGGGAGGGGGAAAAGGGAGGGGGAGGGGGAAAATGGAGGGGGAGGGGGAAAAGGGAGGGGGAGGGGAAAAGGGAGGGGGAGGGGGAAAAGGGAGGGGGAGGGGGAAAAGGGAGGGGGGAAAAGGGAGGGGGAGGGGAAAATGGAGGGGAGGGGAAAATGGAGGGGGAGGGGAGAAGGGGAGGGGGGAGGGGGAGGGGAGAAGGGGAGGAAAGGGGGAGGGGAGGGGGGAAGGGGGAGGGGAAGGGGGGAGAGGGGAGTGGAGTGGGGAGGGGAGTGGGAAGGGGGGAGCGGGGGAAGGGGGAGGGGAGAGGGAAGAGGGGGGAGGGTGAGGTGAGGGATGGGAGGGGGGAGGGGGAGGGGGTGGGAGGGGGGAGGGGAAGGGGGAGGGGGGAGGGGGAGGGGGGACCCGGCAGAAGTACCCGGCATTGCTGGGCGGGGGAGGGGAGGGGAGGGGAGGGGAACGGGGGGGAGGGGAGAAGAGGGGGGGAGGGGAGAAGGGTGGGGGAGGGGAGGGGGAAGGGAGGGGGAAAGGGAGGGGAGAGGGAGGGGAAAGGGAGGGGGAGAGGGAGGGGGAAAGGGAGGGGGAGGGGGAAGGGGAAAAGGGAGGGGGAGGGGGAAGGGGAAAAGGGAGGGGGAGGGGGAGGGGGAAAAGGGAGGGGGAGGGGGAGGGGGAAAATGGAGGCGGAGGGGAGAAGGGGAGGGGGAAAAGGGAGGGGGAGGGGGAAAATGGAGGAGAAGGGGAGGGGGAGGGGGGAGGGGAGAAGGGGAGGGGGAGGGGGAGGGGAGAAGGGGAGGGGTAGGGTGGAGGGGGGAAGGGAAGGGGGGATGGAGGGGGGAGGGGGAAGGGGGAGGGAAGGGGATGGCCAGTCAACAATGACGTTGCAGTTCTCATGGTCGGAGAGCAGCACAACAATCGGACATAGTCCTGCATATTCGCAACAGCACGAAGCGGATTTTGGAGACTCACCGATCCTGTGACGTCCTCCAGTACCGGCGTTGCCGGGCGGGGGAAGGGAGACCCGTACATTCCCAACCCGTACATTCACCCTCTCGACTCAAGCTCACTTGGACAAAAGCCTCGCACAAATTACACCGTGAAGGCCCAATGGTCATGTCTATGCCACAAATCACGGGCGCACTGAATTGAAAATATATAGAACGCTCATACTCCGTGAAAAGTGAAGCCGCCGTGTCGCCATCTTGGTCAGCACGACTCGACCAACTCGCTTCGCGGATCTCGTTTTGTGCGGCAAGAAACTGCTCCAATCGGTTACGGAAGGTTGTGGAAAGACGTTTCACAGCTGTTTCAAAGACATTTAATTCATATCGCACAAAATCGATACAAAAAACGATCGCATAAAAGGTGAAGTGACGTGTGACGGGATGGAACATCACGTGATCGCTCTGAGCGAATCAGTCTGGCGGCGGGAATGGAACATCACGTGATCGCTCTGAGCGAATCAGCGAGCTGCTCTGGAACCGGCTGAGATTAGCGGGTACTTCGCTGAAATGCGCTGAGGTAAATATGAATAAAAAATATGGATCATCAAATATTTTGAGTTCGGCCATGTTCGTCCCACGCTCAATGGCCATGTCTATGTCAAATATCAAGCACGTAAGCCTCTCCGTTTAGGAGTCTATCGGTAACATTACACACACACACACAAACTGTGTTTTATATATATAGATAATGTTAAAAAAAATGAGCTCTATCTTCCAATGGTAAAAAATCCTTCAAAAAATTCCTGGATCTGGAATAATATCCTGAGCTTCACCAAAAACTAATAAATTCTTCCTTATCCCAAGGGCAATCATCCCACCAACTTTCATCCAAATCCGTTCAGAACTTTTCCAGATATCTTGTTCACAAACACACGATCACACACACAGACACGAGTGAATGCATTACTCCCTGGCGGGAGTAAAAACAAATATTTGAAGTAAACTGTATAAAGTAAAATTTATACAGTCACGTGAAAAACTAAGTACACCCCATGTAAAGTTTTGACTTTTTCAACATATTTCAACATACAGCTATTTGATCTTCATTTCAACAATATTGATAGATAAAGGTGATATAATATAACAAGTATCATGAAACATTTACATTTTGTAGTCCATTGTATAATTTAAATAAACATAAATGCAAATTTCGCATGTGGAAAAAGTAAGTACACCCCTACATTTATCACTACTTCAAATACCTAAAATTAGAATCAGGTGCACCAGCTCAGGTGCAAATGATTAGAACATCGTTAGAGAGGATCTTGGAGGAACCTGTCTTATTTAAACCTCAGACATTTAGTTTGGTTTACTCTTTGTTGTTGAAGTGTGCGGCGTCACCATGCCTAGATCAAAAGAGCTCTCTGAGGCCTTCAGAAAGAAGGTTATAGATGCCTACGAGTCTGGGAAGGGATTTAAAAAGTTCTCCAAACAATTTGAAATCAATCATTCGACTGTCCAGAAGATCATCTACGAGTGGAGAAGATTCCAAACAACTGCCAACTTGTTCAGGCCAGGCCGCCCCAACAAGTTCAGCCCGAGAGCAGACCGCAAGATGCTGAAAGAGGTCTCCAAGAACCCCAGAATGTCATCAGGGGACCTACAGGTAGCTCTTGCCACTGTTGATGTCAAAGTGCACGAGTCTACCATTTGAAAGATGCTGCACAAATTTGATCTACATGGGAGGTGTGCCAGGAGGAAACCTTTTAGTCAGGTTCACTATGTTAACAAATATAATTTCTTTCAAAATTTTGGGATTAGCAAACCTGTACATTTTTGGAATCTTCAGAGCATGGAGAATCTGAAAATCAATGTTGGCATTTGCACAGACACCTGCATGGCCGCCATTTTGGATTTTGAAAATGGCCGCCATAAAATACATATTTTGCGCGATCTCGGCTTCTAGTCAACCTAGAGACTTAATTAAATATGCTAATCCTATGTTTTCTGGGTTAAGGAATCCAATAAAGGCCTCAAAATAGTGCTCAGGATTATAGAAAAGCAACAAACAAAGGTAATTGAAAACCATTGTCTTTATATTTGTGATATAACTGTATTACATAATACATGATATTGCAAGTCCTTTGAAGTTATAGGTTGTTATAGGAAGTTATAGGTAGTATCAGATTGAACTATAAGTCCTATACACAGGATCTACTGGGTCTATACCGTTCAGGAATATGCTTTTACAGATCTTCATCACTGTCCTGAGGGTCATTTTCGCAAAGGTGTCTACGCAAATGCAAACATTAATTTTTGGATTCCTCATGCTCTGAATATTCCAAAAATGTATAGTTTTGCTAATCTACCAAAATTTTGAACGAAAAAACATAGTGAACCTGACTATCTGCTGTCCAGAAAGAACATCAGGGCAAGACTAAATTTTGCCAATGAACACCCAGGCAAAGACCAGCACTTCTGGAACAATGTGATCTGGACAGATGAGACAAAGGTGGAGCTATTTGGCCACAGTACCAGAAGACATGTTTGGCGAAAACCAAAGACAGCATTTGACCACAAGAACCTGATACCAACTGTAAAGCAAGGTGGTGGAAATATTATGGTTTGGGGCAGCTTTGCTGCATCAGGGCCTGGGCAGCTCACCATCATAGAATCCACTATGAATTGTTCATTGCACCAGAGGGTGCTTGAGGATAACGTGAGGCTATCTGTCGGAAGGTTGAAGCTCAACCGAAGGTGGACCTTGCAACATGACAATGACCCTAAACATACCAGTAAATCCACCAAGGAATGGCTGAAAAGAAAGAAATGGAGGGTTCTGGAATGGCCAAGTCAAAGCCCGGATCTAAATCCCATCGCGATGTTGGGGTGTGATTTGAAACGAGCTGGGCATGCAAGAAACCCCTCAAACATCGCACAGCTGAAAGAACTCTGCATGGAAGAGCGGGCAAAAATTTCTCCCAGTCGATGTCAGAGACTGGTAGACAGTTATAAGAAACGCCTACTTGAGGTTGTTTCTGCCAAAGGGGGCAATACCACCTATTAGAGCCAAGGGTGTACTTACTTTTTCTACATGCGAAATTTGCATTTATGTTTATTTAAATTATACAATGGACTACAAAATGTAAATGTTTCATGATATTTGTTATATTATATCACCTTTATCTATCAATATTGTTGAAATGAAGATCAAATAGCTGTATGTTGAAATATGTTGAAAAAGTCAAAACTTTACATGGGGTGTCCTTACTTTTTCACGTGACTGTACATATTAGAATATTTTTAAGGAGCAAATTTACCCTTCAACATTTCTTGTGTTGTTTTTCTTCTTTCTTTTCTGACAAGGCTTCCAATCCCTTCTGGCAGTCTCGGGGTACGAGTGTGGGCTCAGGTGGGCGCTTCCGTTGCCCATCCTGTCGCCACGAGGTCGTGCTTGATCGCCATGGTGTCTATGGTCTGCAGCGAAACCTGCTCGTCGAGAATATCATTGACATTTACAAGCAGGAATCAACGAACAAGTACGCCGGTCAAAGGTGTCTTTGCGAGTTCCTGTAGCTTGTGTTGTTTGTGGTTGTTATAAGGATTCGTTCAACAGGTTGCCTCTGGAAGGTAGTTCCATCGTCGGGAGATGTGAGTATTTAGAGAGTTGAGGTGTGCGGTCAGCCTGGACTTTGGAATTTTAACTAGGTGTTTGTTACTGGAAGAACGAGTGCATCCTGGAGTAGGGAGGGAGTGCCGGAGGACTGACACAGCAGTGGGAGCAATGTTGGAGAATACACGGTGGAAAGGAGAAAGACCACCTGCCTTATACCTACCTGCCTGCAATGTGAGAACAACAGACCTTGTGTTTCTGCTTCATCGTGGAAGATTCTAGTAATTTTGACCGTCTTAGATTCCACAGAATCCAGGAGATATGTTTGATGCTGGGGCGCCAATCCTTAGTGGAGAGCAGTACTCCGTTGAGCTACAAAGGCCTTGTAGATTGTGAGTAACTCCGATTTCCCAAGGAAAGACCTGGATCTATGGAGGAGGCCGAGTCTGCAGTTGGCTTTGGGGCCCAGCTTTGCTGTGTGCATGGTCCAGGAAAGGTCATGGCTGATGGTGAGGTCGAGACGTTCAGGAGACTCAATCTCTTCCAATGGATGTCTGAGGAAATATACAGGTGGTTTCATTTGATAGGGAGCGATAGGGAGACAGGGAGCTTATCCAGGATTGGACATGGTCCATTTTTCTGACCGGTGTCCAATAATTTCCATATCAGCAAAGAGAGGGGCAGCTGCTGTCTGCCTAGCAGAGAGATGGGATATGAGACAATGTTGAGCCATCTGCAAAAAGGAAGAGAGAGTTTTCCAGAGCATCGGAGTGGTGTTTCATTGAGATGAGGACCAACAGTGGGTCCAAAACACTGCCTTGGGGTACTTCGGCCTCCACTGGGACGGAGGAGGAGAGGGTTTCAATTGGCGGCAACACGTTGACTTCATGAGTGAGTTCTGGCCTTCAGAAACAAGTCAGAAATCTAGGAATAAATGTGGCCTTCAATGCACAGGTAGAGAACTTGCCCTGGAAACCAGGAAGCCCGATATATGTCCAGCACGACAGTCCTAGACTCTTGTTTTTACATTGAAGGCCTCCATCCATTCTTGGGAGAGGGGCAGAAGCATGTCCGGTGCTGAATGATGGGAACAGAATCTAAACTGATAAATCAGAGATCAGACTTTTTGAAAACAAGAAAGACGACATTAGTAGCAATTATGAATTCCATCACTTTCCTTGGAATTGGAAGCAAACTCGCTGGCATATAGTTGGTAAGGTGTGTTTTTACCTCCACCACCGAAGGTGGACGGAGGTTATGTTTTCACCACTGTCTGTTTGTGAACAAGATGTCTCAAAAAGTTGCAGACAGATTCGGACGAAATATGGCGGAGAGGTTCGGTATGCGACGAGGACGAATTGATTAGGTTTTGGTAAAGATCCGGATCCGGCTAGTAGAATATTTAAGTGATTCTTCACCATTGGGACATAGGGCTAAAACCGATACATAGCGGGATATCTCAAAATGTTATGGACGGATTTGGACGAAACTTGGTGTCCAGGTTGTGTGTGTGACAAGGACCATTCGATTCGATTTTCACAAGTAACAAAATTATTCAATTCGATTGATTCGATTCAATTCTTCGAATTTCAATGAAATTCTTTTTCTTCTTGAAATTCTTCAAGATTCGATCAATGATCTTTTCTTCGTTGAAAAGAAATGATCAATTCTTTTTTTCAATGAAATTTTCAATGAAAATGAATTTTTCAATGAAATTGAAATGAAAATGAAATGAAAATTTAAATGAAAAATGAAAAATGAAAATTTTTTGAAATGAAATGAAAAAGAAAAAAAAAATGAAAAAAATGAAAAAAAAAGAAAAAAAAAATGAAAAAAATGAAATGAAAAATGAAATGAAAAATGAAATGAAAATCAATTTTCAATGAAAATGAAATGATCAATTCTTCAAGATTCTTCGTAGATTCGATCAATCTTCAAAATTCTTCAATTCGATCAAATGAAATTCTTCGATTCAATCAATGAAAAAGATTCGATTCAATTCTTCGATTTTCACAAGTAACAAACATAGGGCTAAAACCGATACATAGCAGGATATCTCTAAACGTTATGGACGGATTCGGACTAAATTTGGTGGACAGGTTGTGTGTCTGACAAGGACGATTCGATTCGATTTTGGTGAAGATCTGAATATGGATTCGGATATGATAATTATTTAATTTTGAAGTGATTCTTCACCATTGGGAAATTGGGCCAAAAACGATACATAGCGGGATATCTGAAAAAGTTGTCGACGGATTCAGACGAAATTTGGTGGACAGGTTGTGTATGTGACACCGACGAAATGATTCGATTTTGGTGAAAATCTGAATATGGATTCGGATGTGAGAATTATTTAATTTTGAAGTGATTCTTCACCATTGAGAGATCGGGCCCAAAACGATATACAACATATTTTTAAAAGTTGTGGACGAGTTATGACGAAACTTGGTGGACGAGTTGGTTTGGTGACGAGAACAAGCCGATTAGATTTTGGTTCAGGTCCGAATCCAGATCAGGCCTATCAGTGGGATACACAACATAAACTTTTCAGCCTGGCGGAGGTATGTGCTCTATACCGAGTACCGTTCTAGTTACCGAGTATGTGCTCTATACCGAGTACCGTTCTAGTTACCGAGTATGTGCTCTATACCGAGTACCGTTCTAGTTACCGAGTGTGTGCTCTATACCGAGTACCGTTCTAGTTACCGAGTATGTGCTCTATACCGAGTACCGTTCTAGTTACCGAGTATGTGCTCTATACCGAGTACCGTTCTAGTTACCGAGTATGTGCTCTATACCGAGTACCGTTCTAGTTACCGAGTATGTGCTCTATACCGAGTACCGTTCTAGTTACCGAGTGTGTGCTCTATACCGAGTACCGTTCTAGTTACCGAGTATGTGCTCTATACCGAGTACCGTTCTAGTTACCGAGTATGTGCTCTATACCGAGTACCGTTCTAGTTACCGAGTGTGTGCTCTATACCGAGTACCGTTCTAGTTGCCGAGTATGTGCTCTATACCGAGTACCGTTCTAGTTACCGAGTATGTGCTCTATACCGAGTACCGTTCTAGTTACCCAGTATGTGCTCTATACCGAGTACCGTTCTAGTTACCGAGTATGTGCTCTATACCGAGTACCGTTCTAGTTACCGAGTATGTGCTCTATACCGAGTACCGTTCTAGTTACCGAGTGTGTGCTCTATACCGAGTACCGTTCTAGTTACCGAGTATGTGCTCTATACCGAGTACCGTTCTAGTTACCGAGTATGTGCTCAACACCGAGTACCGTTCTAGTTACCGAGTATGTGCTCTATACCGAGTGCCGTTCTAGTTACCGAGTGTGTGCTCTATACCGAGTACCGTTCTAGTTACCGAGTATGTGCTCTATACCGAGTACCGTTCTAGTTCCCGAGTATGTGCTCTATACCGAGTACCGTTCTAGTTACCGAGTGTGTGCTCTATACCGAGTACCGTTCTAGTTACCGAGTGTGTGCTCTATACCGAGTACCGTTCTAGTTACCGAGTGTGTGCTCTATACCGAGTACCGTTCTAGTTACCGAGTGTGTGCTCTATACCGAGTACCGTTCTAGTTACCGAGTATGTGCTCTATACCGAGTATAGAGCTCTATGGTATGTGCTCTATACCGAGTACCGTTCTAGTTACCGTGTATGTGCTCTATACCGAGTACCGTTCTAGTTACCGAGTGTGTGCTCTATACCGAGTACCGTTCTAGTTACCGAGTGTGTGCTCTATACCGGGTACCGTTCTAGTTACCGAGTGTGTGCTCTATACTGAGTACCGTTCTAGTTACCGAGTGTGTGCTCGATACCGAGTACCGTTCTAGTTACCGAGTATGTGCTCTATACCGAGTACCGTTCTAGTTACCGAGTGTGTGCTCTATACCGAGTACCGTTCTAGTTACCGAGTATGTGCTCTATACCGAGTACCGTTCTAGTTACCGAGTGTGTGCTCTATACCGAGTACCGTTCTAGTTACCGAGTGTGTGCTCTATACCGAGTACCGTTCTAGTTACCGAGTATGTGCTCTATACCGAGTACCGTTCTAGTTACCGAGTATGTACTCTATACCGAGTACCGTTCTAGTTACCGAGTATGTGCTCTATACCGAGTACCGTTCTAGTTACCGAGTGTGTGCTCTATACCGAGTACCGTTCTAGTTACCGAGTATGTGCTCTATACCGAGTACCGTTCTAGTTACCGAGTATGTGCTCGATACCGAGTACCGTTCTAGTTACCGAGTGTGTGCTCTATACCGAGTACCGTTCTAGTTACCGAGTATGTGCTCTATATCGAGTACCGTTCTAGTTACCGAGTATGTGCTCTATACCGAGTACCGTTCTAGTTACCGAGTATGTGCTCTATACCGAGTACCGTTCTAGTTACCGAGTATGTGCTCTATACCGAGTACCGTTCTAGTTACCGAGTGTGTGCTCTATACCGAGTATCGTTCTAGTTACCGAGTGTGTGCTCTATACCGAGTACCGTTCTAGTTACCGAGTATGTGCTCTATACCGAGTACCGTTCTAGTTACCGAGTGTGTGCTCTATACCGAGTACCGTTCTAGTTACCGAGTATGTGCTCTATACCGAGTACCGTTCTAGTTACCGAGTATGTGCTCTATACCGAGTACGGTTCTAGTTACCGAGTATGTGCTCTATACCGAGTACAGTTCTAGTTACCGAGTGTGTGCTCTATACCGAGTACCGTTCTAGTTACCGAGTATGTGCTCTATACCGAGTACCGTTCTAGTTACCGAGTGTGTGCTCTATACCGAGTACCGTTCTAGTTACCGAGTGTGTGCTCTATACCGAGTACCGTTCTAGTTACCGAGTGTGTGCTCTATACCGAGTACCGTTCTAGTTACCGAGTGTGTGCTCTATACTGAGTACCGTTCTAGTTACCGAGTATGTGCTCTATACCGAGTGTAGAGCTCTATGGTATGTGCTCTATACCGAGTACCGTTCTAGTTACCGTGTATGTGCTCTATACCGAGTACCGTTCTAGTTACCGAGTGTGTGCTCTATACCGAGTACCGTTCTAGTTACCGAGTATGTGCTCTATACCGAGTACCGTTCTAGTTACTGAGTGTGTGCTCTATACCGAGTACCGTTCTAGTTACCGAGTGTGTGCTCTATACCGAGTACCGTTCTAGTTACCCAGTATGTGCTCTATACCGAGTACCGTTCTAGTTACCGAGTATGTGCTCTATACCGAGTACCGTTCTAGTTACCGAGTATGTGCTCTATACCGAGTACCGTTCTAGTTACTGAGTATGTGCTCTATACCGAGTACCGTTCTAGTTACCGAGTGTGTGCTCTATACCGAGTACCGTTCTAGTTACCGAGTATGTGCTCTATACCGAGTACCGTTCTAGTTACCGAGTGTGTGCTCTATACCGAGTACCGTTCTAGTTACCGAGGATGTGCTCTATACCGAGTACCGTTCTAGTTACCGAGTATGTGCTCTATACCGAGTATAGAGCTATATGGTATGTGCTCTATACCGAGTATAGAGCTCTATGGTATGTGCTCTATACCGAGTACCGTTCTAGTTACCGAGTGTGTGCTCTTTACCGAGTACCGTTCTAGTTACCGAGTATGTGCTCTATACCGAGTACCGTTCTAGTTACCGAGTGTGTGCTCTATACCGAGTACCGTTCTAGTTACCGAGTGTGTGCTCTATACCGAGTACCGTTCTAGTTACCGAGTGTGTGCTCTATACCGAGTACCGTTCTAGTTACCGAGTATGTGCTCTATACCGAGTATAGAGCTCTATGGTATGTGCTCTATACCGAGTACCGTTCTAGTTACCGAGTATGTGCTCTATACCGAGTACCGTTCTAGTTACCGAGTGTGTGCTCTATACCGAGTACCGTTCTAGTTACCGAGTATGTGCTCTATACCGAGTACCGTTCTAGTTACCGAGTATGTGCTCTATACCGAGTACCGTTCTAGTTACCGAGTGTGTGCTCTATACCGAGTACCGTTCTAGTTACCGAGTATGTGCTCTATACCGAGTACCGTTCTAGTTACCGAGTATGTGCTCTATACCGAGTACCGTTCTAGTTACTGAGTGTGTGCTCTATACCGAGTACCGTTCTAGTTACCGAGTATGTGCTCTATACCGAGTATAGAGCTCTATGGTATGTGCTCTATACCGAGTACCGTTCTAGTTACCGAGTGTGTGCTCTATACCGAGTACCGTTCTAGTTACCGAGTGTGTGCTCTATACCGAGTACCGTTCTAGTTACCGAGTATGTGCTCTATACCGAGTACCGTTCTAGTTACCGAGTATGTGCTCCATACCGAGTACCGTTCTAGTTACCGAGTATATGCTCTATACCGAGTACCGTTCTAGTTACCGAGTGTGTGCTCTATACCGAGTACCGTTCTAGTTACCGAGTGTGTGCTCTATACCGAGTACCGTTCTAGTTACCGAGTATGTGCTCTATACCGAGTACCGTTCTCGTTACCGAGTATGTGCTCTATACCGAGTACCGTTCTAGTTACCGAGTGTGTGCTCTATACCGAGTACCGTTCTCGTTACCGAGTATGTGCTCTATACCGAGTACCGTTCTAGTTACCGAGTGTGTGCTCTATACCGAGTACCGTTCTAGTTACCTGGTATGTGCTCTATACCGAGTACCGTTCTAGTTACCGAGTATGTGCTCTATACCGAGTACCGTTCTAGTTACCGAGTGTGTGCTCTATACCGAGTACCGTTCTAGTTACCGAGTATGTGCTCTATACCGAGTACCGTTCTAGTTACCGAGTGTGTGCTCTATACCGAGTACCGTTCTAGTTACCGAGTGTGTGCTCTATACCGAGTACCGTTCTAGTTACCGAGTGTGTGCTCTATACCGAGTACCGTTCTAGTTCCCGAGTATGTGCTCCATACCGAGTACCGTTCTAGTTACCGAGTGTGTGCTCTATACCGAGTACCGTTCTAGTTGCCGAGTGTGTGCTCTATACCGAGTACCATTCTAGTTACCGAGTATGTGCTCTATACCGAGTACCGTTCTAGTTACCGAGTATGTGCTCTATACCGAGTACCGTTCTAGTTACCGAGTGTGTGCTCTATACCGAGTACCGTTCTAGTTACCGAGTATGTGCTCTATACCGAGTACCGTTCTAGTTACCGAGTGTGTGCTCTATACCGAGTACCGTTCTAGTTACCGAGTGTGTGCTCTATACCGAGTACCGTTCTAGTTACCGAGTGTGTGCTCTATACCGAGTACCGTTCTAGTTCCCGAGTATGTGCTCCATACCGAGTACCGTTCTAGTTACCGAGTGTGTGCTCTATACCGAGTACCGTTCTAGTTACCGAGTGTGTGCTCTATACCGAGTACCATTCTAGTTACCGAGTATGTGCTCTATACCGAGTACCGTTCTAGTTACCGAGTGTGTGCTCTATACCGAGTACCGTTCTAGTTACCGAGTATGTGCTCTATACCGAGTACCGTTCTAGTTACCGAGTGTGTGTTCTATACCGAGTACCGTTTTAGTTACCGAGTGTGTGCTCTATACCGAGTACCGTTCTAGTTGCCGAGTATGTGCTCTATACCGAGTACCGTTCTAGTTACCGAGTATGTGCTCTATACCGAGTACCGTTCTAGTTACCGAGTGTGTGCTCTATACCGAGTACCGTTCTAGTTACCGAGTATGTGCTCAACACCGAGTACCGTTCTAGTTACCGAGTATGTGCTCTATACCGAGTACCGTTCTAGTTACCGAGTGTGTGCTCAACACCGAGTACCGTTCTAGTTACCGAGTGTGTGCTCTATACCGAGTACCGTTCTAGTTACCGAGTATGTGCTCTATACCGAGTACCGTTCTAGTTACCGAGTGTGTGCTCTATACCGAGTACCGTTCTAGTTACCGAGTATGTGCTCAACACCGAGTACCGTTCTAGTTACCGAGTATGTGCTCTATACCGAGTACCGTTCTAGTTACCGAGTGTGTGCTCTATACCGAGTACCGTTCTAGTTACCGAGTATGTGCTCAACACCGAGTACCGTTCTAGTTACCGAGTGTGTGCTCTATACCGAGTACCGTTCTAGTTACCGAGTATGTGCTCTATACCGAGTACCGTTCTAGTTACCGAGTATGTGCTCTATACCGAGTACCGTTCTAGTTACCGAGTATGTGCTCAACACCGAGTACCGTTCTAGTTACCGAGTATGTGCTCTATACCGAGTACCGTTCTAGTTACCGAGTGTGTGCTCTATACCGAGTACCGTTCTAGTTACCGAGTATGTGCTCTATACCGAGTACCGTTCTAGTTACCGAGTGTGTGCTCTATACCGAGTACCGTTCTAGTTACCGAGTATGTGCTCTATACCGAGTACCGTTCTAGTTACCGAGTGTGTGCTCTATACCGAGTACCGTTCTAGTTACCGAGTATGTGCTCAACACCGAGTACCGTTCTAGTTACCGAGTGTGTGCTCTATACCGAGTACCGTTCTAGTTACCGAGTATGTGCTCTATACCGAGTACCGTTCTAGTTACCGAGTATGTGCTCTATACCGAGTACCGTTCTAGTTACCGAGTATGTGCTCAACACCGAGTACCGTTCTAGTTACCGAGTATGTGCTCTATACCGAGTACCGTTCTAGTTACCGAGTGTGTGCTCTATACCGAGTACCGTTCTAGTTACCGAGTATGTGCTCTATACCGAGTACCGTTCTAGTTACTGAGTATGTGCTCTATACCGAGTACCGTTCTAGTTACCGAGTGTGTGCTCTATACCGAGTACCGTTCTAGTTACCGAGTGTGTGCTCTATACCGAGTACCGTTCTAGTTACCGAGTATGTGCTCTATACCGAGTACCGTTCTAGTTACTGAGTATGTGCTCTATACCGAGTACCGTTCTAGTTACCGAGTATGTGCTCTATACCGAGTACCGTTCTAGTTACCGAGTGTGTGCTCTATACCGAGTACCGTTCTAGTTACCGAGTATGTGCTCTATACCGAGTACCGTTCTAGTTACCGAGTGTGTGTTCTATACCGAGTACCGTTCTAGTTACCGAGTGTGTGCTCTATACCGAGTACCGTTCTAGTTGCCGAGTATGTGCTCTATACCGAGTACCGTTCTAGTTACCGAGTATGTGCTCTATACCGAGTACCGTTCTAGTTACCGAGTGTGTGCTCTATACCGAGTACCGTTCTAGTTACCGAGTATGTGCTCTATACCGAGTACCGTTCTAGTTACCGAGTATGTGCTCAACACCGAGTACCGTTCTAGTTACCGAGTATGTGCTCTATACCGAGTACCGTTCTAGTTACCGAGTGTGTGCTCTATACCGAGTACCGTTCTAGTTACCGAGTATAGAGCTCTATGGTATGTGCTCTATACCGAGTACCGTTCTACCGAGTACCGTTCTAGTTACACCCTTGATTCTTGTGACCAAACAGATAGCTGGTGACCAAAGGAGAATGCCTTTTTGGGGGAAAAAGCCATTTCTGTAAATAAACTAATTAAAAGCAAACCTGTTTTGTTGATCAATATAATGCTATTTAACAAAGTCACATGTATTTATGTAAATATTGTAGCTACACTAGGTACTAAAGCATTAAACACACGTACAATGTCAATAATTAAATTCACAGATGAAACTTTTCTCCAATCTTCCGCTCCCATTCCCACAAACACTGACCTCCACACACTGCACATTCCATGCAAATTTCCAAACACATCTTCATTTCCCACCTATGTGCAGATATCCATGATATTGATAGCGGAGCTGCAGTGAAAGCCAAAACACTGCAGTAGAACGATGGTATCTTGGTATGAATATAGTTCGTTTCACACAAGTACCAATCACCGATTCATCTCCCGTGACATCCATAGGGAGAAATTCCTCTTTTTTTTCAACCAATTTTCTTCAAATCAATTTCCTCATATTAATTTTTGTCGTCATTTAATTACAATCCCAGAGTTCAGTTTATTTTAAATGTCACTGCTGACAATTTTACAATTTACCAAAAAAACAATTAAGTGATTCCTTCTTCTTCTTCTTTCGTATGCAGCACAAGGCTGCGGGGTAGCATCATTGGCTGAGGCTGATGCAGTGCCCCCTGCTGGTTAGGGCAGGAATTTATAAATTGTTCAGGATGCCGGATATACATATATATATATATATATATATATATATATATATATATATATATATATATATATATATATATATATATATATATATATATATATATATATATATATATATATATATGTATATATATATATGTATATATATATATTTATATATATATATATTGTTACGGTTCGCGGTTAAGGATGGTATGTTTGCCGAGCGGAGGTCCCGCGACCTAACAGTTTCCCCGATTCACTCGAACGTTGGCCGTATCGTGCCACAGATATTCAATATGGAAAACTCTAAAGCGACCGAATGCAAAGAGGAAGAAGAAGACGTACAGAAGAGTAACGGGATTTATTATTTACACACACAAGCAAACGGAGCAGTCACGGTTATTTACAGGGGACATGAAAAAGCATGTGACACAGTGAAAATACTAGCTTATACAGACTTAATTGAATACCCAGGACAGAACAAACAGAACAAACTCACGTACACGAATGGGGAACTTGTAGGCAGGAATGGCTGGAAGGAGAGGAAAGTCCAATGGGTCCGGCAGCACGATCGGCGCGTTGGGCAGCCGCCGTTCCTTCGCGGCCCTGCTCAAAACCGCCGTCCTGGCCCCAAGCAGCTGTCGAGTGTTGTTGCTGCTGTGGACGCTGCTGCTGGCGAGCAAGGCGACGAATAGCAGGCTTTGTGCTTCCCTGGATGATCTCTTCTCTTGGACGTCACAACCCAGCTCTGCCTTGGACCCTTTCAACTCAGCTCTCCTCTGACGACCCAGCTCTTTTCTTTGCACCTCACCACGCAGCTCAGCTCAGCCCTGGTCACTCTTGCGCGCGCGCTTTTATAACGCCGCCGGCGATTAAGCCGCCGGCCTTCAGGACACGCCCATCGGTGTGCTCACCTCGGCCCTGGTTGGTCGCGCGACCCTCTGGCTCCGCCCTCGATGACGACGGGCGGGCACGCCTTTCTTCCCCAACCCAAGCACATGTTCAATGGCGGCAATTGTAGTTGGCAATGCGAATGGCAATTGACGAAAGGGGAAATGGAGGTTTTTGGGAATGGGAATGAAGGATGAAGGGAACCTATCTTTTTCACTTGGTGCAATGGAGTGTCATTTTAATGGAAGACAAGGCCTTACCCTAAAACACATAATAAAGATATAAACTACTGAACAAGGGTTTTATCGTGTCCTTCAATGTGTGCTTTATGGAATTAACTACCAGGACGCCCTTTTAACCTTTACACAACACTGGAGGCAGGAGGGGCCAGAATCAAACAATGTTACACAGCAATTTACCACAATTCAACACAATAAAAAAATACAATCCTCATATCCGCAACAATATATATATATATATATATATATATATATATCTATCTATATATCTATATATATATATATATATATATATATTGTTACAGACGCGGTTGTGGATGTTGGTTTACCGAGCGGTTTGGTATGGCCGCGTCTGCACAGTTTACCCGATTATACTCGAACGTTGGCCGAGTCGCGCTACGCTAAATCAATTGAGGAAAAGGACACAACGGCTGGGTTAAAATGACACGACACCAAGGGTTCAGTTCTCAAGACCTCCGGAGGAGGTTATAATATTGCGGAAGGTCAGATTACAGGGATGAGAGAGACAGCATAGTAAGGTAGGCACTTAATTACGGTCTTATAATAGCCCCGACAGACGACAGATAAACAGGACAAAACTGACTCACACGGGGATTGATGGCAAGGAAAGCGGGTAGTCGATGGCTCAAGGTGCACCTTGGCTCAGGGACAGAATCGACCCGGTCCGGTCCAGTAGATGCGGGGAGGTCGCTCAGCGCTCGGAGGTCGCGACTTGTCTTTTCAAGCTGGGGGCGCATCTGATCTCACGTCCGGTAAGTCGCTGCGTATATCCGGCGGGGAGTGACACGCCCTCGGCTAGTTAGCTCCGCCCCAGATGGAATCGGTCCGCCCTTCTTATTGGGTGCGGGGGGGTTACCGGGCTCCGCCCTTGACGAGGAGCTGACAGTGAGCCCCTTCGTGGTAACCCCGTCGGAGCGCATGGTCAATGGCGGCTAACCAAGCCGATGTGAGGACGCACACTCCCCGCACGCCGTTGTTGTAGTTGTTGTTGTCGTTGTTGTTGTAGTTGTTGTGGTTGTTGTTTCATGGGGAAGATGGGAGGAGGTATGGGGAGGTCCTAAACTCACTACTGGTGCCATACGATCACATTCTGGTGCAACGAAGAGTCAGAATTAATGGAAACGAGTCCTTAACTGACATAGACTAAGAATAACTAGCAAGATGTCCGAAAGTTGTCTACGTGAGATGCGGTGGACCTGGGCACGACATTTAATGGGGGAAAAAGGGGAAGGTCGGTTCTACAGAGTGTTATTTACAGGCAATGGGACTAGGGAATGGGGGATTGGGGATAGTTGGGGAGTATTGGGGAAATAGGGGAATATTTACAAGCGGATATGGAGGCCAAGTCCCATATCCGCAACAATATATATATATGCATATATATATATATGCTACAGAGAGTACTGAAGTTAAGAAGATCTATAAGTTGTACTGATATTGTTTTGTGGTCACTCTCTTCAGATCTCTAAAGAAATCTGAGCAGCCCTTATGTGAGGAGCATGAAGATGAGAAGATAAACATCTACTGTGTAACGTGTGAGACGCCCACCTGTTCTATGTGCAAGGTGTTTGGAGCTCACAAGGACTGCGAGGTGGCACCACTTGGCAAAATCTACAAGACGCAGAAGGTTTGTGCTTCGTCATCATTTGTCGTTATTGTGACGTCTCACTTTTCTGTAAAGTCCAACTACTAATACTCACAGAGGGGATGTCCAGGTTAACATCCACCTGAGGGAAGGGATGGCACACGCATCGATTCCTTGGCTTGCATGCAAAACACCAGGGTGGCAGTTTGTAGTTGGACCGACATCCAAACCCAGGCTAGACAAGCGAGACATGAGTGTGCCCCCCTCTAGGATATCCCGCACACGATATGAGGTTTAGTACATCACGGTACTCCCTGAGCTGCTGAGCCGATTGCCCATCAGGAAGACATATTATGTTCGTCCCACAATGAGAATTTGTAAACGTGAATCTGCTTCTACAATCTGAAAACTGCATCAACTACAGGAACACAAAGTCCCTTTTAATCTATTTGGTTTGGGAGCTGCACTTGTTTTTTTTTACCGGTTAGCATTTTAATTCCCATCCTAAGTTGCTTTGTAGGAATGAAGTGTCAAACACAACCTGCAGATTGATATCACCTGCTTTTAGACCAAACCAAGAAAGAAAGCGATGGAACCTTTTCCTGAAGGTCATTTTTGAATCAACAAGGTTTTTTGTGACCATAAAGGGGACTTCTTGGACTTCCTCTGGCCTTACAGGCCACCACACAGCGGATAAGTTCTCTGCCCGACAGGTTGTTGAGCAACTACGGACGCGGAATAATACCGCCAAATCTGGCAGGGCCCTCGCTCTTTTACAAACTTGTTACCTTTACAATAGTTTGACGATGCCAATTGGAGTACGTACCTTCAGCGCGCATTCGTGTATCTATTTATTACGTATGGCCGAGCAGAACCACAAGTACGCGCTGACTAGTGGTGAGAGCGATCGTTGGGGAAAAACATCCCGGCTGTCTACTTGCACACACTGTGCTTGACTTGTCGCCACGCTGTACACCCAGCGCTGTCTGGCGCAGCTCGTCCTGGCTCCAGCGCAATTTGCTATGGTGGTTGACTCCTCCGTGGCACAAACACGCAGGCAACTTGTCTTCGGGTCCCCAGCACGTTTCTACAGCCACATTTGTTCTGGCGTTCCGTCTTTTAATCCGCCTGAGTGGGGCGGAGACATGAGGGAGCAAAGTTCATGGGAGGTCGACTAGCCGGAGCATCCTCAATGGTGCCCTCACCAGCCAAAGTCCCCTGCCATGCAGGAGCGTCAATCATTCCAAAATCTGAATCTTCATCGGAGTCATCTCTTCCTTCCCCAATGAGTTTTCCTGCCCAGCCAGTGGTCTTTCTTGGCTAGCGCTTTTGAAAAGGAAGGTGGGGGAGGGGATCATCTGTTATGTGGCTATGTGTGGTGTTGTGCAAGATAATTGTTAAAGAAAGAAAGGGAATTTATAAATAACGAGTTTGTACCCGATATGGACTTGATGTAGGGTGTAAGGCAATTTGGAGAAGGGAATGAACCAAATCAGATCCTGCAACGGGCAGAATATCAACTATGTGAAATGACCCATGGTAATAAATAGAATGGAGTCAGATCATTAAATAGAATGGAGTCAGATCATTAAATGTAAGAACAGTAAGACAATTAAAGAGAAGGAAAACGACCTATCGAAACCCACATAATGCATCTGCCCCGTTTCCCTCCAAACAACGGCTGGAGGCCTATCTGTGCGTGCACAAATACCACGATTTTTCTAATGCTGTGAACAAACGTTGGTACATCACGGGTGATGAAGGTTTAAAAACATTTTTTTTGTATACAAGATCGAGGCTCATGTAAGAGCTAACATTAATCACAAAAAAAAAAAACGGACACATAAAGCATATAATAAAGTTAGCGGGAGACAAGATGGGGAGAGAGAGGGAAGCACACAAGTACAACATTTGAGAGCAGGGACATCGGGAGATCTGTGGGAGGGGGAGGGCTTGAGGGAAGGAGGCGTGGGAAGGGGAGGAGGCGGTTGGAGAGGAATAAAACACATGGACACTGCAAGAACTTCCAGGAAAGAAGTCGGTATTTCAAAAAAGTGGAACTGGGGTGTTTTAACGGGGGTAGAAAAGATCAAGGTTTTGGATGGGGGGAGATAAGAGATGGTGGTGAACAGCTGTTTTAAAGACCTGGAGGGAGGAGTGGGATTGAAGGGAGTGGGGGAGTTTGTTACAGAGTCGGGAGAAAAGAGGAATGAAGGAGTGAAGCCCTTATGTTGACTTCGGATCGTCTTGGTTGTGAGCAGAGAGTCTTGATTTTGGCAGTTTAACCATAAGAGGATTGCAGGCAGATCTTGTGCGACCTGTAGGAATATTTGGGGGACAGAGCACAGACAGAGCTGGGGGAGCAAGCCCGGAGAGGAGTCGGTAGAAGACAGAAAGACCACCAACCTGCCTGCGGTGAGTAAGTGAAAGGCCCTCAGAGATAGCTTCATCGCGGAGATTCCAATGATCCTGAAAGCGTTGGTTTCAACAGCGTGAAGCCGAGCTAGGTGTGAGGCAGGAGCACCGGCCCAGAGGGGAGAGCAGTATTCCATTGAGCTGCGGATGAAAGCCTTGTATGTGGTGAGGAGCTCAGGTGTGCGAGGGAAGGGCTTCGCACGACGGAGGATGCCCTTGCCCACAGCCCAGTCGGCGACTGGCTTTGGAGGCCAGCTTGGAAATGTGGTTCTGGTGAAGTTTCATTGAAATAGTGTTTGTAGTTTCAGAGGAAAAAGCAAATACCGTACCTGTTTTAGGGGTCAAACCTAGACCCACTTCGCCCCCTGGTAGACGCCAATTTTTTTCATGCCGTGAGCAAAACTGAGTTGCAACATGCCAAATATCATTTTAGCCAAGTTTGGTCTCAATCCCAACATTTTCTGAAAATAAGTTGCAAGTGTTTACGTACTGACGGACAACGCGCCATCCCATAAACTCCCCAGAACTACGTTCCAGGTAAGCTAAAAACGATTGTATGTGCAAATTGGCAAATATAGGTTTGGCAGAATTTTGCAAGATTCCAGTGTGGATTGCGGGGGGGGGGGGGGGGGGGCATGGGAGTGCAGGAGCAACACACGTGATCCACACAGGTCTGTAGCAAGCCAGAGCATCAAGGGTGGAGAGGCAAATTCAATTAAACAGTGGGTGTTTCTTTAAAAAATGCATCAAAACACTGGAGGTGATGATGCTTCTGTGAGAACACTTCCTCCGAGAACACGTGAGAAAAGAGCCGGTAAAATAAAATTGTACCCTCTTATGCTGGAGTTAATGTGTTTAAGATATGTGGACTCCAATAATAAAAAGCAGAGGTAAAATCCTCCAAAAAAAAATAATAAAAAAATACACCACCCATGCCTTTTTACCGTTTACACCACTTGTATATCACATTAAATTACCCTCTCTCAGATGAATGAAGTTTCGGTCATATACCTGAGACCATGGTCTGGCCTCACTCCATGCGAAAGGCTCAAGGATTTTTCTCATGCAAACTTTTGTGTTATTTTTTGTCAGTCTGATTCTAGAGGGGAGGATATTATTCCTTGGGGGTGTAAGGGGCAATCCTCCCTCTCAACCCCCCATCCCCACGTAGTTACAGGCCTGGATCCACACTCCATGGTAAGAACTGGCAAAAGCTGGTGAACTGGTAAAGTTAACCTGAAGGCATGGACATTGTATGATAGGTTGTGCCACAACATGGGCAGAACAGATACTGGGTGGCGTATCAGAGATGGCATGGAAAATTCTTGTCCCGGATGCCAAACCCAATAAGCAATGGAAGTTATTTCTGAAGACAAGTCAAATTGAAGGCAGGGAGGGAGGGTGTCCAACAGGAACATGCTGTGTGTCCGATTCCTGTGATGACGTTGCATTGAGTCCTCAATTGGTTCCAAGACGAGACTATTTAGACTGTGCTTGTTTATTAATTTTTGTTGCAGGGTGAACTGAGTGATGGAATTGCGATGCTCGTGGCTGGAAATGACAGAGTTCAAGCAATAATCAGCCAGATGGAAGAAATGTGTAAGATAATGGAGGTAAGGCTGTGACTGCCTCTGACTTTTGACCTCTCGACCCCATTATCGAATCCGTTTATCTTTACATCATTAAAGATACTTGTACCAAGTTTGACTTGGTCCCTTCAGCTGTTCTTAAGTTATCGTGCTAATGAAGACCTATTACAGACTCTGACCTTTGACCTGTTGATGTTGAAATCTAATCTGATCAGTTCATCTTTTCATCGTAATATATACTTATACTAAGTTTGGTCAAGATCCCATCATTGGTTCTCGAGTTAGCTCGTTAGCAGAATTTTTTCCTCCGGGACCTCTGACCTTTGACCTTTTAACCCCATAAACCAAACAGTACATCTTTGCATCATTATATATACCAGCAACGGTACCCGCCCTGTGGGCGGGGCTTCAATTGGGAGGCCCAAATGAAAAGGTAAAATATCAGAAATTGAAGGCTTTTTTTATTTTAAACGATTTATATAAACATCCGTTAAATCATATCACACGCAAATCATCAAAATCTCAACAGTATTTATAGAATTTCAATAAAAGCCACATCACTGTTCATGTCGGTAAATATTATTCCATCGTGTTTGGAAAAATTGGAAAATTGGAAAAATTGGAAAAATTTGTAATTGGAAAAATTTTTAAATTGGGAAAAAAATGGAAAACCAATCTGGCCTATTTTACTCCAGGGGGTCCCAGGATTACCCACCCAAAATTTCGTTGCGATCGGTTCAGCGGTTTTTGCGGTACCTGGGGACGGACAGACAGACAGCCAGACAGACGGACAGACCTACAGGCGGGGTGAATTATAGTAAGATTGTACCAAGTTACCAACCAAGTTATATTGTACCAAGTTTGACTTGGATCCCCTCAGCCATTCTTACGTTATCACGGTAACTAAAACCTAATACGGACGCACGCACAGTCGGACAACCCAAAAACACGATGCGGAGGGAATAAACAAATAAGGTGTCCAAAACAAACTATGATGAGTTTCATTTCATGTTCCTGTAGCTATTGGCTCGTTATACTTTCATGGGCAGACTCTTTATAAGCATGAGCTGGCTTCCGGAATTATCCCAGTCGTCTCTTGTGTCCACAGGCCCCTGCTGTGCCTGACTATTTGAGTCTAGTTTTGGATAAACAACTCCAGATGTATTGAGTTCTACGGTTCATTTTAAGTACGTCCTGTGCCTTGTGTTATGAAATCCCTGCCACTCTCCCTCTGTCAGATTAATTTTGGTTGCAGATTTTATGTCAAATTTCTTTCATAATTATTCCAAGTTGCTATCAGTCTGGGATTTCTAAAAGAAAATGATGATTATCACCATCGGTCATCATGGATTTTCAGTCCAATGAAAGCATCATGGAAATCTAAAAGTGGGGAATGGGATGGACAATGGTGGTTGTACATTGGGTGGGGGTGGCGATAAATCGGACCCATTCCATATTCCAGAACATTGCAGACAAGATCCAAAATCACATATATTTACAGTGAAGAGCACCCACTTCTGTGTCACCAAAACCAATTTTATGATATAGAATATCAGCCAATAAAGTGAAGTCCACAAATCTCTAATGTCCTCCACTCAAAATTTCAACAACCCCCCTTGTAGCATCCATTGATGATGTAACTCATTTACAACTAGAACGACACTCAGTAGAGAGCAAACCTCCGCCTGGTTGACCATATCACTCAATGGTGAAGAATCACTCAAAAAATTATACTAGCCGGATCCGGATCTTCACCAAAATCGAATAGATTCTTCCTTGTCACACACACAATCTGTCGAACAAGTTTCGTCCAAATCCATCCATAACTTTTTGAGATATCGTGCTCTGTATCGTTTTTGGCCCGACCTCCCAATGGTGAAGAATCACTTAAGATTTTAAATAATTCTCATATGCGAATCCATATTCAGATCAGCACCAAAATTGAATGGAATCGTCCTTCTCAGACACCCAACCTGTCCACCAAGTTTTGTCCAAATCCGTCCACAACTTTTTGAGATATCCTGCTATGTATCGTTTTTGGCCCATTCTCCCAATGGTGAAGAATCATCTATCTATAATTCCAGTAATCTCTGTGTGTATGTTTGTATGTTTGTATGTTTGTATGTATGTATGTATGTTTGTCTGTGACCGCTGTTTCTCGACAACCACGGGTCCGATATACTTGCAACTTGCCAGGTATATTGCTGGGGACCCGAGGATGTGCCTTTTCAAGGTTTGAAATTAATCGGACAAGTAGTTACCGAGCTATGGCGATTTCTTTACCAAACACCGCAAGCCGTTCGCTTTGGACCAAACCATTGCATGTAAATAGAGGGGGGGGGTTCTGTGGTCGTTGCGAATGGACCAAACCATTCATGTAAATAGAGGGGGGGGGGGGGTTCTGTGGTCGTTACTGCCACGTGGTTTCAAAGTTTTTTTTTGTTGTTGTTGTTTGCACGCATGTTTTTTTGCACCCACGTACGGGCACGCCCTAGGATGTTTACACACACACACCCCTACACAAATTTTTTTTTTTTTTTTTTTTGGCAAGGAACGGGCACCCACGTACGGGCACGTCCTAGCTTATATATAGTACGGGCATGCCCTAGTCTATCTATAATTCCAGTAATCTCTGTGTGTATGTGTGTCTGTGACCGCTGTTTCTCGACAACCACGGGTCCGATATACTTGAAACTTGCCAGGTATATTGCTGGGGACCCGAGGATGTGCCTTTTCAAGGTTTCATATTAATCGGACAAGTAGTTACCGAGCTATGTCCAAAAAACGATTCAACCAATCAGAGAGCAGCGAGCTATCACGTGTGCCGAACGTGGCGAACAGACTCTGCCTCGGACGGCACATTTGAGAGCGTATTCATTTATTTCACGTTGGCAAACTATGTTGGCGTTAAACTATGTTTTAAAACTAATTAAAACTAATTTGCGATTCATCGTAACTGCGATATGCGACCTTCCGGACAGTCAAATGAGGACGTCACTTCCGGACTTACGGATAGTCATAGTGACGACGTACTCATGCTGAACGTGGCGAGCAGACGCTGCCTCGGACGGCACATTTGAGAGCGTATTCATTTATTTGACGTTGCAATCTGTGTTGATTGTTGTAAGGTACGATCGATTGTAGTACACGTTTATAATAACTCTGCCGATACAGGCCCGATTAACTGCAGCGCCATCCGAGCTGCGGCGTCGGGACGATACATTCATTGTACGGTCACATCACGCACTTACGGGCACGCCCATGGGCCCATGGGCGAAGACATTTTTTTTTTTTTTTTTGGCAAGGAACGGGCACCCACGTACGGGCACGTCCTAGTTTAGAAAATTCTAGTAGCCGGATCCGAATCCGGATCTTCACCAAAATCTAATCATTTCGTCCATGTCACATACGCTACCTCTCTGCCAAATTTCGTCCGAATCCGTCCACAACCTTTTGAGATATTCTGTTCACAAACAAACGGACAGACAAACGGACAGACAAGGGTGAAAACATATAACCTCCATCCACCTTTGGTGGTGCAGGTAAAGATCCTCGAAGTCTCATACATATCATCCTAATAGTCACAAAGAAGTTAAGCATAATTTTAGCTCAATGTGTATAAGGGAAGCATCTTGTCGGCGTCATCATCATGCTCCATACAGGGAGTTAGTGCTACCAGAGAAGTTCATTGGCTAGGGTTACAATCCTGAATGGGTCAAAACTTTCATGCAGGACACTCGTCCTGAGAGTGTAGGATTTGGAATTTGGCCAAGGTGTCGGCGATAGCTCATCTACTCTATACGAAGGATACCGAGGGATCTTTAATGTCCACCAGCTAATGCTCGTAGATATGATGATGCCCTGTTTAACGTCTGTCCGAGAGACAGCACCCACACGATGAATCGCCCTGCATGCGAAACACCAAGACGACAGTTTATAGCTGGGCCAACATTTGAACCGAGTGTGAAGCATCCTCGTGACATATTGAAATCAAAGAAAATGGGGGACCAATGGTCCTCAGCTCACCTGGCTGGTTGTCAAAAAGTGGAGTCTTGGGTGGATCAAGGTAAAAATAAGAGCTTGATTTAGAATACACATTGTATGTCAGGCAATATTGACATGATGTTCACATTAGTACAAATTCCTGCTGTCCTTGGTGGGGACATTTGGATGGTGAGGTGGCATTGGCCTTTTTCACTTCTGCTACAGTAAAGTAGCAGAGGTAAAGTAGCTACTTCTCCCGATACAGTAAAGTCTGCCCCCCTGAATGATAAAGATCAAGTGTGGAATATAATGCTACTTTTTTAAAATAAAGTAAATACCCCTGGGGCGCTCACTTGGTCGAATAAAGCATTATACTACACTGACTAAAGGTATTTTAAGCAGTATCACAGTATTTAGAAGATAAACAAACAAACAAAAATAATTATATATCACGGTATTTAAACGATACAACCCCCCCCCCCCCCCCCCCCCCTAGACAGCCTCACACCAGGCCCTCACTCCGTCCTCGTCCCACGCTCAGTGTTATGAGCCGTCTGAGCTGTGTAGCTCAGATATAGTGTTTGTGCATGGTCCTGGAGCGTGCACCTATATAATAACAAGACCCTGGTGTTGGGCTAGCGGCTAGGGTGCCGGCTTAGGATTCTAGGATCCTGGGTTTGAATCCCGGTCGATCGCTGAATTAACGCCAGGGGGGTTGACTCAGCCTGTCATCCCTCCGAGGTCGGCAAATTGAGGACCAGTTCACTGGTAATTCCCTGCTTGTCATAAAAAGGCGGCAAAAAGGGTTGGTGTCAGGAAGGGCATCCGGCCGTATAAACATTGCTTCAAAAAGGGGACCAAAAAACAACAACAACCATGGTTCCCGAAAAAGGCCAACCCCCGCTTTGCGGGGAAAAATGGCCTCTAAAGGTGGTTATTTTATAAGCCCTAGTTTTTGAGATATTGATCACTTCCAGTATGATGATGTCACTTCCAGTTGTCAAAATTATCCTTATTTTATAAGGTGCAACAAACTCCAAGGTGTCTATAATTCATATTTTTCGAGGTATTGCCTACTTTCTGTACTGGCAGCCATATTGCGATTCGGATTGGCTTATTTTATTCAATTATTCCGATAGGTAATCGATAATTTATTTTAAATTTCACATTGATCGGTTAAGCAATTTCAGAGAAGATGCATTTGAAGCGTTTTTCCTTTGATACAATATGGCTGCCACACCACGTGACCAATGACGTTGTTGTCAAATTATATTTCCCACATGTAATCGATCACATATGTAAAGTTTCGCATCGGCCAGTTAAGGGGTTTCAGAGAAGAAGATTTTAAAAAGTTTTCTTATGATCCAATATGGCTGCCATACCACATGACTGATTACATTATTGTTAGTTAACTACTGTATATTTCCCTTGGGTATACGGTCACATATTAAATGTTTCACATTGATCGGTTAAGCGGTTTGCCAGAAGAAGATTGATAAATGTTTTCCTGTAATCCAAAATGTCGGCCAAACTCGATTGAAATTCAAGTTCTTCAAACCTTACCTTCTTTTAGATGGAGGGCGAGGGTGCCATAACAAACTTCAGTTCTACCACATTATAGATCATTTTAGCGAATTATTTTTTTTTTTTTTGTATACGGAATCGAGGCTCGTGTAAGAGTTTTGTCACAATCCCATCAGCATTTACTGATAAGTAGTTGTAAGTCTTTACGGACGGACGGTTTGACAGATGAACGTGGAGCGCAAAAGCTGCGTCCGCGTATAGCGAGTGTGAACACAAAGGCAAATAATAAAAAAGTGGCAGAATAATGAAGTGCTGCATAACACCCTTCAAATCTTAGAAATCTAGATGCAATATACATTGGATAAATTCTCCACATTGTCAGATGTTCTCAGAACGTCGGCCGAGGCCCTCACTTTTTTTCTTCCGCACTCACTTTTTAACCTTTATTCGCTCTTCAATTTGTTTTCTCCGCAACCGATTGAGTGATTGACGTGAAACTTTCAACATCGGAGCACCTTCCCATGGAGAATGTTTTAATAAAATTGCATGGCGATTGGATGAAAAATGCAGCCGACGTTCCAGGTACTTATTTTTTGTAGGCATGGGCCGCACGGTGTTTCACTTACCAAGAATAAATGGAACCACCTTTGGAGGCCATTTTTCCCCGCAGAGCAGGGGTTGGCCTTTTTTTGGGCACCGTGGCCCCCTTTTTTGAAGCAATGTTTTATGGCCGGATGCCCTTCCTGCCGCCAACCCTGTTAGTCACCTCTTGCGACACACAGGGAATTAATTACCAGTGAACCGGTACTCAATTTGCCGACCTCGGAAGGATGACAGGCTGAGTCAACCCACCTGGTAGTTAATTCAGCGATCGACCGGGATTACGAACCCAGGATCCTAGGATCCCAAGCTGGCACCCTAACCGCCAAGCCAACACCAGGCTTACCAAGAATAAATGGCGAAAATCAAATAAGAAAAGAACTCTTCCGCCAATTGAAAGCTTGAATTTATGAGTGAATATTGAAACTAGTGGAATGGTTAAACTGAAAAGAAAATATGGATAGTCAGCTCAAGATGAAATGCAATAAATTTGAAAATTAAATATAAAAACAACTAACTTTGAATAAAACATTATTAACTAAAAAAAAACTTGTCATGAATGTAAAAACTCATTTCCAATTCAAACACCTTAGGTTGAGACTTTTCCAGCAGTGAGGTTGAGACATCTATGCTAAATACCAATAAACATAGTTTAATACCGGGCTGTGACGAACGTAAAAAATACTTACATTAAACACACCTTCGTTAAACATAAACATTGAGACACGGTTAGTTTTGATGCCTTTTGGGTTCATTGCCCCTTCATAAGTGGCTGCTCCCATGAAGGATCAAATCCACATGAGAAACTGCTCCCATGAAGGATCAAATCCACATGAGAAACTGCTCCCATGAAGGATCAAATCCACATGAGAAACTGCTCCCATGAAGGATCAAATCCACATGAGAAACTGCTCCCATAAAGGATCAAATCCACATGAGAAACTGCTCCCATGAAGGATCAAATCCAGATGAGAAACTGCTCCCATGAAGGATCAAATCCACATGAGAAACTGCTCCCATGAAGGATCAAATCCACATGAGAAACTGCTCCCATGAAGGATCAAATCCACATGAGAAACTGCTGCCATGAAGGATCAAATCTACATGAGAAACTGCTCCCATGAAGGATCAAATCCAGATGAGAAACTGCTCCCATGAAGGATCAAATCCACATGAGAAACTGCTCCCATGAAGGATCAAATCCAGATGAGAAACTGCTCCCATAAAGGATCAAATCCAGTTGAGAAACTGCTCCCATGAAGGATCAAATCCAGTTGAGAAACTGCTCCCATGAAGGATCAAATCCAGATGAGAAACTGCTCCCATGAAGGATCAAATCCAGTTGAGAAACTGCTCCCATGAAGGATCAAATCCACATGAGAAACTGCTCCCATGAAGGATCAAATCCACATGAGAAACTGCTCCCATGAAGGATCAAATCCACGTGAGAAACTGCTCCCATGAAGGATCAAATCCACATGAGAAACTGCTCCCATGAAGGATCAAATCCAGTTGAGAAACTGCTCCCATGAAGGATCAAATCCACATGAGAAACTGCTCCCATGAAGGATCAAATCCACATGAGAAACTGCTCCCATGAAGGATCAAATCCACATGAGAAACTGCTCCCATGAAGGATCAAATCCAGATGAGAAACTGCTCCCATGAAGGATCAAATCCAGATGAGAAACTGCTCCCATGAAGGATCAAATCCAGATGAGAAACTGCTCCCATGAAGGTTCAAATCCAGATGAGAAACTGCTCCCATGAAGGATCAAATCCAGATGAGAAACTGCTCCCATGAAGGATCAAATCCACATGAGAAACTGCTCCCATGAAGGATCAAATCCAGATGAGAAACTGCTCCCATGAAGGATCAAATCCACATGAGAAACTGCTCCCATGAAGGATCCAATCCAGATGAGAAACTGCTCCCATGAAGGATCAAATCCAGATGAGAAACTGCTCCCATGACGGATCAAATCCACATGAGAAACTGCTGCCATGAAGGATCAAATCCAGATGAGAAACTGCTCCCATGAAGGATCAAATCCACATGAGAAACTGCTCCCATGACGGATCAAATCCACATGAGAAACTGCTCCCATGAAGGATCAAATCCAGATGAGAAACTGCTCCCATGAAGGATCAAATCCAGGTTATACAGCTTCATGACATGCAAGGTACCAACAATGGTTCATAAGTGAATGTGTATGCTTCAATAAAGGTTTTGTCTAACACATGTAATCATTTCTTTTTATCTCCCGATTTCAACCCTCAGGCAAATGGACGACATCAGAAGCAGGAGCTGTGCGAAAAATTTGATGCATTGTATGCTCTGCTTGAGCAAAGAAAAAGCGAGATGCTCCAGATAGTGACGCGAGAACAGGAGGAAAGAAGTCAGAACATGCGCTCTCTCATGCGGCAATATGGAGACCACCTCGAGGGGGCTTCGAAACTCGTGGAAACTGCACTTCAGTCAATGGAAGAATCTGAAATGGCTGTTTTCCTACACGTATGTTTTCTTATCTTTAGAACTCATTGCATCACCTTATATGTACAAATCCTACATATGAATGTTTCGAAATCATGCAAAACTTCTGATATAGGTGTTAAAAAAACGTAAGACCACAGACTGATCACCTGTGGAAAAATAGTCTTTGAGACAAATTGTAATAAAGTGCAAAAATTTTTTTTAAGCTCATGGAAATTTTATTACTTGCAAAATCGAAGATTTTTCAAGTATATTGGTCGGTTGCGTTTGTGGTTCTGTCTGTCTGTTTGTTTGTTTGTCACCGGCCTACAGGTCACAATTTCCAACCGATCTTCACGAAACGTCACCAAATGGTAGAGTTGGTCAAAAGGTCAACATAGACCAAAGGTCACCAACTTTGCCGAATTTCTAAAATCCTCAATTTTCATCCGATTGACTTGAAATTTGAAGAGGACTTGCATATCTGGTCACTGAATTCAACCACCAAGTAGTTTTGAGGTCAACATAGGCCAAAAGGTCAAAATAGGCCATATTTCTAAAATCCTCATTTTTCATCGAATTGACTTGAAATTTGAAGAGGACTTGCATATCTGGTCACTGAATTCAACCACCAAGTATATTTGAGGTCAACATAGGCCAAAAGGTCAACATAGGCCAAATTTCTAAAATCCTCATTTTTCATCCGATTGACTGGAAATTTAAAGAGCATTTGCATATCTGGTCACTGAATTCAACCACAAATTATATTTTGGGTGAACATAGGAATCCCTGGTGTTGGGCTAGCGGCTAGGGTGCCAGCTTAGGATTCCAAGGATCCTGGGTTCGAATCCCGGTCGATCACTGAATTAACGCCAGGGGGATTGACTCAGCCTGTCATCCTTCCGAGGTCGGCAAATTGAGTACCAGTTCACTGGTAATTCCCTGTTTGTCGTAAAAAGGCGACAAAAAGGGTTGGCGGCAGGAAGGGCATCCGGCCGTAAAACATTGCTTCAAAAAGGGGACCAAAAAACAACAACAACCACGGTCCCTGAAAAGGCCAACCCCCGCTTTGCGGGGAAAAATGGCCTCTAAACGGTGGTATAGGCCAAACGGTCAACATAGGCCGAATTTCTAAAATCATCAATTTTCATCCGATTGACTTGAAATTCTAAGAGGTTTTGCACATCTGGTCACTGAATTCAACCACAAATTATATTTTCGGTGAACATAGGCCAAAAGGTCAACATAGGCCAAATTTCTAGAATCATCAATTTTCATCCGATTGACTTGAAATTCTAAGAGGATTTGCATATATGGTCACTGAATTCAACCACCAGCTATTTTTGAGGTCAACATAGGCCATAAGGTCAACATAGGCCAAGTTTCAAAAATCCTCAATTTTCATCCGATTGACTTGAAAATTGAACAGCATTTCCACATTGTCACTAAATAGGGAAACTAAGTATTTTTGAGGTCAAAAGGTCAAAGGTCAACTCAAGGTCATCCTTCCAAAATCATCATTTTTCATCTGAAAAATCGTCACTTTTCTTCCTGTTGACCCGAGCTTTGATCAAGATTGTCAATTTTAATCTTGATGAAATGGACAATTTGCTGTATCAATGGAATTTTTTTTCTTGGGGGGGGGGGGGGGGGTGGGCGGATTTTGCAAGTATCGTGCTCCGCATGACGTCTTCTTGTTTATTTATTGCAAGAAACTCGCACTCCCTATGGGAGTGACCGGGAGATGCGAGGGAGGGGAGAGGGTCATGTGTATGTACGTACGCACCATGTGGACGGCAGTTTGTTAATTCTCTTCTTTAATTGGCACAATTATTCCCACCTTTTTTGTGGGGTTGGCTTGGGGAAGCTTGGCCCAAGTCTTTCACAAACCGGCTGGACAGGCCTGACATTCGACTAGGGTTAAGGCCGGAATTTGTAATTTGTTCATGATTCCGCTGATAGCTCACCTACTCTTCGTGAAGGAATCTATAAAGTCCACCAACCAATGCTGGCGGATGTGACGCGGTTTAATGACAATGCCCCACGACACACGTGAAACCATGGCTGGGAGAAATCATATCACATAAGGCTCCAAGATACAAGTGAAAATAATCCATATACAGCCGTGGCCAAAAATATTGGCACCCTTGCACTTTTTTCAAATAATGCACCATTTCTTCCAGAAAATTGTTGAAATTAAAAAATCCTTTGGTATCCACCAATGTATTCCTTTGGTCTGCAGTGGAACAAAACAAAAAAGCTGAAAAAATTACTACATCATAGCTTATTCCACACAGAAGGCCGTCTTGGATCTGATCTTGAAACAAAACGACACGCATATGTCAGCCATCATTCATTATCTGTATGCCAAGATTGAACAAGATCGGTAAATGCATTTCCGTGAAAAAGTTGAGGACGTGTTCAACATCGCATTTTTTACGACTAAAATGGCCGCCGGTCGGCCATCTTTGATCGCATCGCAAAACAAAATTATGTGCATATGTATACCATCATGTGTTGTCTTTATGCCAAGTATGGACAAAATCGGTCCATACATCTCTGAGATATGGTTGCGGACACATGTGCGGGGAGAAATGAGGGGTCGGGGAGGATGCATGGAGTGGATAAGATGGATACAGAAGCAAACTCTCAGGAAGAAAAAAAAACTGGAAATTTGGAAGGAAGTGGGCCTGGGGGTGTAGTAGTGTGTGTTGTTCCTTCCGTAGGTGGGGAAAAAGATGAACGGATGAGTGGAGATGAGCAGTGAATCTGGATTGTTGTAGTTTTGCCAGAAGAGGGTTAATATTTTTATGGCGTATCCCATAGACACGTAGAGCAATTCCATCTGGAACAGCGTTTGACTGTCCGTCCGGTCTATGTATATAATCCCTTCTGCTGGAATTCCGTGGGTTTATTCCCTTTAAAATTCATTTTCTCTGCAACCGTTTGTCCGATTGACACAAAATTTTCACCAGAGAAGCGCCTCCTCCTGTCGCTTTTTTATTGATATTTATTATGTCATAGGTCATGTAGTGCGGACGCCATCTTGGAAAAACTTGGCACCTCTATACCTCTGAAACCACTCATGGAAAAAATTGAAAGGTGGCTCATTGTAAAGTACCCCCCATGGGGAATAACCTGTTAATGATGATGTCATAAGTGCCTTGATTATGGCGTCATATATCGACAAGTAGAGCGCTTGATCTGGTCGATATGAAATTTCTTGAGCATGATGTAGGGATAAATTAGTCAAGAAAAAAGGTTTATGTCATCGGTCATGTGGTTCAGCAGCCATATTTTTACAGCGTAGCCCGTAGGGCAATGGCGTCTGGAACAGCGTTTATCTTTCCGTCTGGTGTATGTATGTATGTCCCTCACAAACGTCCACCAATCAGGGCTGAGGATTTGGTCACATGACAGGGGGATAGCAGATTCTCCACTAGGCAGATCCAAGCCCGGCTACACTGTTGTTAGACTATCGGTCTTGTTTTGATGGTAGACCTAATTATTTTTATGGTGTTTTTTTTTAATGGTCGATGGTGGACCCACGTGCACCTTGCAGATACTTGGGGAGTGTAGGGGGGTGGAGGGAGGGGAGCCTGGAAAGAGCAGGAGAATTGATTATGTGACAGCTGATTGGTTATGTACTCCAATTACAGGAGATAGACGTGATTGGGCCTTGTAATGTATATGTTAACTATTATTGGCATTGCACGTGCAACATGTTTGGGAGCCTTGGTGATGTGTGTTTCTGTCTACGCTGTTACTGACCATTCACCCATAAGTGACCATTCATCTTAGCTCTTTCACGAGCCTCGATTCAGTATACAAAAAAGTGATGAAACCGGTCCGGGGCGGCTCATGGGGCGTGTAGCATTGGGATTCTCGGGTATGTGCTACTTGTGAATGTCTACAACTGTGGAGAAACCTGGGTAGGGTTTGAAACATCAAAGGCTTTAACCAAGAACAACCAAGAAAAACTTTATAGCAAATGATTTTGAAGCTTTTTAATCATTCTTTTTATTATTCGGAGTTTGTTTGTCCTTCCATCATCTAATCATCATGTACTGCTTATTCATAATCGTATTATCCCCCCCCCCCCCCATTCTCTGCACAGACTGCCAAAGAACTCATCAAAAGGTATGATGTTTTATCATGATTATCATATATGGGTGTTTGCATAGTTTGAGATGCATGTCGAGCCTAAAATAATGTCCCTCACACCAAAAATGGAGACAAAGATCATCTTTTGTTATTCTGTGCAGGATTATTGAAACATCGGAAGCAACGCATATCCAGAAACCTGCCGCGGGCTGCGAGAACATGGATCACTTCTCAGCTAATTTTGAGCGACAAGAGCGAATATTGAGAAAACTCAACTTCGAAAGTGGTAAGCCATTTTCTCAAAATTAGTCTCAAGAGTATTTGCTCAAATATCTCAAGATTATTTATTTATCTCGCGGCATCTTCGATAGACGGTATTTACACGATTGTAAGTCACAACATGTGCCCTGGGACAACCAATGGCAACAATCCAATCCAATGAATGTCCAATGAGGACAACCGGGGACGGTGTGTGCTGCTTCCTTGCTTGACTTTCAGCATTTTAAAGTTTAAGAGCACCGACAATCCCATTTGGTTGTCATCCATGGGGTTGAGGAAATGCCCTGCTGAGTGCGGTGAGAAAAGTGGCACCGCTGTTGTGACGTCAAGAGATGTGGTTCGGGATAAAACCTTTAAACAGGGTGTGCGTTCCACTTATACCGAGTGGCTTGCTTCACCTAGAGTCCCTGTATATAGAGAGTTGTGTCAACTCAAATTTGGACGCCATTTTGTGTCTAAGTGTGTCGGATTAGATATGCATGTACATTCGCGATATGGGGTGATATATTCTAAACCTGCTAAAAAAAAATTTACTACACATATTTAGTCTTATTATTACATACAGGTGATATTTGTTTTGTCAAAAACTCAGCTATTGCCGTGAAAAAGAGCTGTGTGGTGATATTAAAAGTGGTATGGCAATGCATATTACAAGCCAACACTGCATATAAGAGCTAACATTATAAGTAAGACAAACCAATGCTGTCGTTCTCTGAATTTTAATAACTTTTAGAAAGGAGTGTGGGCATATCCAATATTTTTTAAAGGGTGCCGAGAGCAATTCCGGTGTAGGACTTCCAGCCGACATATAGTCTAACACACTTAAAACAAATTCTGTACGTGGTATTGCCATATTTCTATAGTGTACAACTTTAGTTTTATCGACATTTATATTCAATTTCCATTGTAATGATTTAACAAGCTGCAAGTCAGCTTCTGTCTCTGACATAAGGAAAACGTCATCGGCATCTAGTAAGATTGAAACGTTCATTTATTACTACACCCTTGCCCAGAACTCTGATGGATATTGCCTGATCGATTGATATGTTTCATAGCTGGCGACTTAATTAACACTTAATTTTCGACTGCGCCAAGCCGTAATTAAACAGAGAAAAAACTTTTAAAAATACCTGCAGTGTGCACGGTTCGTCTAGTCGAACAGATATGGAAAAGCACAGATAAGACGTCGTATCCACCATAACTTGTTTAATTTCACCAGGAACACGATGAGGCCAACACAGTAAACATTCAGTACAAAACTTGGTTCATACATTCAGTACAGAACATGATTCATACATTCAGACCGTAAGAAAACTCTGCCCGTAATACAACACTCTGACCAGACCAACACTTCATCCCACTACGTTCACTCCTCACAAGTGAAACTCATCACTACTCCGTTCACTCCTCACAAGTGAGACTCATCACTACTCCGTTCACTCCTCACAAGTGAAACTCATCACTACTCCGTTCACTCCTCACAAGTGAAACTCATCACTACTCCGTTCACTCCTCACAAGTGAGACTCATCACTACTCCGTTCACTCCTCACAAGTGAAACTCATCACTACTCCGTTCACTCCTCACAAGTGAGACTCATCACTACTCCGTTCACTCCTCACAAGTGAGACTCATCACTACTCTGTTCACTACTCTCATATTGTATGTTTTGGGAACGATAGCTGTCACCAGGTTAAATATATAGGGATTGTCCAATGTGCAAAATCTTCCATCACTACAATTTGGCCATAAATCCCGGGGTGGGAAATATTTGAGCAAATATGCCACAAGACGCATGAGCACTGTACAAAGCAAACAATAACTCGTCAAATTTTGGACGTATGGATGACTGCACAACCCGCAAAAAAATTGAGCAGGTCCCCCCCTAAAATTGCTTTTATGATTGCCGATTAGGCTAAAGATTTTAAACCAAAAAAATAACTTGCCTCGGAATAAGTTTTGAATGGACGGACAGACAACTGAAAACAAAACGGACCATGGGTTTCCCACCCCTATAAAATCAAAATTAATTCCCTCTGAAAAAGTACAGTGACATTGCTCGCAGACTACCCAACCGCAGACCAGGCAATGTCACTGTACCGGGACATTTCATCAATCAATGACAATATGCGGTCCGCTAGGACTACCCGAAAAAAATTGAGCAGGGTTCTTCCCACGGAAATGCATTTTTGGTCAGCTCCTTGAAGATTATAAACAAACACAAATCACTTCCCTTTAAAAGGGTTTTCAACGGACAGACAACCAAAAAAAAACCGAGCAGATAGAATTGCTTTTGAACATCGATCATCAAGTGGCGTGAGCCTACCTGGCAGAGTCTCGAGGAGTCGATCGCTTTCCAGCTCTTTCGTCTGACTTTCGCTTCCCAAATTTGTCTTCTGACTTTATCACTTGGAAATCTATACATCTTATATTTCCCAGATTGGTTTGAACAACCAAAAGCAGAACAACCAGTCATTTTGTTTGGCAATAAACAACATTCCCGTACCAAGCTGACGTTCACGCACGGTGAAGTTAGACACAAAATGGCGCCACGAAATCACGTGACCAGAAATCTCGGGTCAGCGCATGGCGCAACTCTCTTTATACAGGGACTCTAGCTTCACCTAATCACGTGATTACCCCAACTGGGAAAAAAATAAGGAAAGCAAGCATGTCGTTCGTGTGTCGACGGATTATGTCAACTTCAACTTTTTAAGTGGTGTTGAATTTCCAAGGCTCTAAATGGAACAGAAGATTCCATTTTGTACGAGGAGCATATGAGGATAACGTAACAACCGCAATCACATCTCTCACCTGTAATCAAAGGGAACACACAATCAGCTTTCACCTAATTAATTATCCCCAATAACGAGGACAGTGAGGAGAGCATTGCTGCACACTATAACATTGGGGCGCACACATCATGATTTCAAGTTTGCTTTTCTTTTCTGGCTTTTCATTCAAGAGTTCCCATTTGGACTTTTTGTGAACGTTAAATGAAGGTGAGCCTTGCATTAGTGAGCATTGTTTTATTGAACGGTACACATCTTTTATTGTACACGTCGGTACACATCCACCTCCAGTGGCAGAGGTAAAGATAACAAAACCGAGTAAATAATTAATTATATTGTAATATTCAGTGATATAGGCCTATAGGGTATTGTGTTGTACATTCTTTGGGATTGGACATTGGATATAGGACATGGATTGGACATTATACGACATGGATTGGATATTATAGGACATGGATTGGACATTATAGGACATGGGTATGATTTGGCTATTATAGGACATGGATATGGATTGGATATTTTATATGGATTGGCTATTCTATGACATGGATATGGATTGGATATTATAGGACATGGATATGGATTGGAAATTGGACATGGATTGGATATTGTTGGACATGGATATGGATTGGATATTGGATATGGATTGGATATTCTCTTACATGGATATGATTTGGATGTTGGACATGGATTGGATATTGTAGGGCATCTATATAATAATAGCGTAAGGACTCGACTTTGTTATCCCTTTTACGCCGCACCCAGTGACCCGATGCCCACGGCACTAATGGATTTACGATCTACGAACCGCGCTCTTTGTTTATCACGTACAGACATACTCGAAAAATCTGAATTAGCCGACGTTGGGGCCCAAAAGCATCCGATTAACTGCCGATACGACGCCATCTTATGACGCCATCGTATTGGCGTCTGCTGGGCGAAGGCGAAGCAAGCCGTCCGCTGATTGGACAGCCGAAGGCGACAGCAAGCCGTCCACTGAGTGGACAATCCCAGAGTGGTGCTATGCCGATTCCTATTACGAATCCATTCATTTTTCAAAAGTATATCGTAGCGTTGTCATTTAAGTAGATTGCAATAAATACGTTGTTCATATACGCACTCTTCATTCTCATCTTTCTTCCTAACTCTTACTCGGACAAGCAAATCCCCTATGCCATCCATAATGGTACACTCTATCCATACACCACATCCTCCCTTCCGTGGATGTTCCACGGGTTTCGGCTAGTGGATATGAATTGGATATTATAGGACATCTATTGGGTATTAGACATGGATTGGCTATTATCGAACATGGGTATGGATTGGATATTATAGGAAATGGATGTGGATATTGGACATGGATATGGATATTTGGACATGGATTGGATATTGGACATGAATTGGATATTATAGAACATGGGTATTGATTGGATATTATAGGACATGGACATGGATTGGATATTATAGGACATGGATATGGATGTTCGACATAGGTTGTATATTGGACATGGATGGATATTGTTGTGGTTTTGGAATAAAGGATAACCCCCCTCGTAGGTAGACGCACCACAACACGTAGCCTCGCGATAGTATATTTATTTCTTAGTAAATGTAAGGTAGTCTCCTTTCCTGTGTTAGTTTTGCGTTGAGTAGGCCAGTGAGCTTCAGTGTTCTTTTGGCACTGAAATGCCATGTGCGCGGCCTGAACAAGTCTGGCAAGGCCGAAAGGAGGAGCTGCAGGTGGAGTGACCGGTAAGCGTGAGCCGCCAATCAGAGCACAAGGGGAGTGGCTCACCACGGCAACGAGAGGTGGGGCTTGGAACATTCGAGTAAGGCCGGGGCGGAGCCATAAAGCCCTGCCCCGGGTAACCCCGCCTCAGTTCAGTCGTGCAGCCCATGAGTCGAGTCAGAGTTGAGAGGGAAGCGAGCACGCACGAGGTCGAGGCATCGAGTAAAAGTCGGGGTATCAGAGAGAACGAGTCGGAGTGCTTGTAACTGCTCGAACTGCTTGCAATAGTGTCGTTGTACACGAATCCCCCGTGCCCTGTGCCCTGCGCTGTGCTGGTATTAATCGCGCTCGTGAAGACGACCCGTTCCGAGCCACAGACGCGCGATCTCCTCCTACCTGCGTTTTCCTTGTACGTGCCGTGACCACCAGAGGGCCACGCCGGGCGAGCTGTCCCGGAGCGACCGACGGCAAGGTGCGCTTGGCGCGGGAACTTCCTTCCTTCTTTTTTCCCCACGTGAGTGAGTGGGCCCTGTGTCTGGGGTTAAGTTAACATTGGTTAAGCATCTGCGCTGTGTCCCCTTTCCTTTATCCTGATCACTGTACATTATAATAAATTGTGTTCTTCCTCTGATTTGACCGTTCCCGTCCCTTCCATTAATTGGCCTAGCATAGTACGAATAAAACCGCTCGAATCGGTTTCCATAAAAGTAATGGCACGAGTCACGTGATATGCACACCGCTCGGGCATAATCGATTAGCGTGGCTTGTGCGAGGTCCGGTCCCCGTTTTTGTGGCAGTGTGGGTCAAAGGTACGTGCGGCGTCGACCCGATACCCTTTTTCACGCTTGCTGCAGAAGTGGCGATTCGGCCTTGTGGACACAAAGACCCAAGGGGAAAAAGGGGTTTAATCCCTCCTTTGTAACGTGGACGGGCTTCGGGAGATCCGCAACAATATTATAGGACATGGGTATGGATTGGATATTATAGAACATGGGTATTGATTGGATACTATTTGATATGGGCATGGATTGGATATTATAGGACATGGATATGGATGTTCGACATAGGTTGTATATTGGACATGGATTGGGTATTATAGGACATGGGTATGGATTGGATATTAGAGGACATGGGCATGGATTGGATATTATAGGACATGGATATGGATATTGGACATCGATTGGATATTGGACATGCATTGGATATTCTAGGACATGAATATGAATTGGATATTGGACATGGATTGGATATTCTTGGACATGGATATGAATTGGATATTGGACATGGATTGGATATTCTTGGACATGGATATTAATTGGATATTGAACATGGATTGGATATTATAGGACATGGATATGGATTGGATATTATAGGACATGGGCATGGATTGGATATTATAGGACATGGATATGGATATTGGACATCGATTGGATATTTGACATGCATTGGATATTCTAGGACATGAATATGAATTGGATATTGGACATGGATTGGATATTGTAGGGCATGGATATTAATTGGATATTATAGGACATGGATTGGATATTATAGGACATGGACATTGATTGGATATAGGACATGGACAATGATTGGATATAGGACATGGAATTGACATTGTAGGACATGGACATTGATTGGATATTTTAGGACATGGACATTTGTACATATATTGGAGATCGTAGGACATGGATATTCGAGATGGACTGGATAGTATAGGACAATAGGACATGGATATGGATTCGACATTGTTAGTCATGGATGTGCATATTATTGGAAATGTATTGGAAATTGGACATGCATTGGATACTATAGGACATGGATATGGATTGGATATTATAAGGCATGCATATTATAGGACATTGACATGTATTGATTATTGTAGGACATGGATATTATTGGACATTGATTGGATATAGTAGGACATGGATATTATTGGACATGGATTGGTTATTGTAGGACATGGATATTATTGGACATTGATTGGATATTGTAGGACATGGATATTATTGGACATGGATTGGATATTGTCGGACATGAATATTATTGGACATGGATTGGATATTGTAGGACATAGATATTATTGGACATGGATTTGATATTGTAGGACATGGATATTATTGGACATGAATTGGATATTTTAGGACATGGGTATTATTGGACATGGATTTGATATTGTAGGAAATTAATATTATTGGACATGGGTTGGATATTGTAGGACATGGATATTATTGGACATGGATTGGATATTGTAGGACATGGATATTATTGGACATGGATTGGATATTGTAGGACATGAATATTATTGGTCATGGATTGGTTATTGTAGGACATGGATATTATTGGACATGGATTTGATATTGTAGGACATGGATATTATTGGACATGGATTGGATATTGTAGGACATGGATATTATTGGACATGGATTGGATATTGTAGGACATGGGTATTATTGGACATGGATTTGATATTGTAGGACATGGATATTATTGGACATGGGTTGGATATTGTAGGACATGGATATTATTGGACATGGATTGGATATTGTAGGACATGGATATTATTGGACATGGATTGGATATTGTAGGACATGAATAATATTGGACATGGATTGGATATTGTAGGACATGGATATTATTGGACATGGATTGGATATTGTAGGACATGGATATTATTGGACATGGATTGGATATTGTGGGACATGGGTATTATTGGACATGGATTTGATATTGTAGGACATGGATATTATTGGACATGGGTTGGATATTGTAGGACATGGATATTATTGGACATGGATTGGATATTGTAGGAGATGGATATTATTGGACATGGATTGGATATTGTAGGACATGAATAATATTGGACATGGATTGGATATTGTCGGACATGGATATTATTGGACATGGATTGGATATTGTAGGACATGAATAATATTGGACATGGATTGGATATTATCAGACATGGATATTATTGGACATGGATTGGATATTGTAGGACATGGATATTATAGGACATGGATTGGATATTGGCAATGCAATACTCTATATAATCGTATACAATGTTGTTGTTTTTTTCTCTATTTGTAGATATTCAGTTTTTGAGATTTGGTTTGTTGGGAGTGTTTACTAATAGTCCTGTTCCATATACTGAAAGGAAACTTTGTATGTTCTCGGATTTATTCCTCCTTTACCAATCTACGTTTTCCTTTCCTCCTTTTTGTCATGAAAATATAGTAAAAATAATAAAGCTATTTTCACACTATCATTCGGTCGTTTCCGTGGGTTTGGATGTGATCATACCCCACATTTGTGTATTATTTGTGTTCTTGGATCCCGAAATTGGTCCAGAATCTAGATGTAATGTGTACAACGTTGCAGTGAATACAACCTGCAGACCACATCGGTGTAATTGCCTTTTTCTGCATCACCCTTTCTTGTATTATCTTATTTTTCATTTGAGATTATTTTTTGTCACCTGCACACTATATTATAATTATTTTATTTAAATTTGCAGCATTAAATTAATTTGGATACAACTTATTGTAAAACATTTGTCCGATGGTTGTTGAATGATTAGTTGGAGATTCAGAACAGGAAGAAGATGAGGATGACAAAGAAGAGAATGAAACGGAATTGGCAGAAAACGTTCTGGAGGAGGAGAAGAGTGGGGAAACAAACGAAGAAGCAATTGAAGTTGAAGATGAAGCTGGCAACCCTGAGGTGGGTCTTGCTGTAAAAGTGATTTAGTTGGATGTATTAGCATGTGTGCACAATGGTAGACAGTAAACTTGGAATTACTACAAAGTGGTTGGAAAATACTGGTTCTGGCACAGTCTGGGAGCTACCAATACTTTTTCAACTGATAGCTAAGAGTAGGTGAGCTCTCGCTGACACCATTTCCAAATTCCTACTCTCACCTTAGTCGAACGTCAGGCCTGGCCAGCCGGTTCGTGAAAGACTTGATCCAAGTTTCCCCAGGTCAACCCAGCAAGAACGAGGAAATAATTGTGGCCGTTAAAGAAGAAGAAGAAGAAGTTAAATTTACAGTAACAAAGCAGGTGCCAACAAAGTAACAAAACAAAGCAGGATTGAGAAATAACTGATGATCCATGTCTTCCGTCACCATGTTGGCCTACAATGGCAGACATCATGAAATATATGGGAATATAAAAGAATGGCTGTTTGTTATGTCACTCCTAAAGTGGAGGATGCAGAGACGAGGCAGAGGCCAAACAGGTCACATACTTCTCGTGACGAGGTTCTACATCCTGTTTTCCACACAACGTCCTCCACAAGATGCTGCCTCACTGTTTCAATATCCCCATTTGGGGGAACACGTGTGAAGTGACTAACCACCTCAAACATGACCACGGCTTCATTGAGCTCGACTATAAGCTGCTTCATCAGTGAACACCACACTGGTGCTGACACAGATTTTCTGAATGTTGGAGAAGTTTTGGAGAGAAGGTAAAAGTAGGAAAACGGAATGGGTGTGAGTTAAATCCTTATCCAAAAGTTTCAAATCCCCAATAAAAAGCACAAGTTGTAATATGATGAAGTCATCAATAGTAGCCTAATATCTTAGCACGGTTGTACATTTTGTTTTTTAAGCGTTTTTGGTTACAAATGTGTTCTGCAACTAAAGAATGTTGGCAAAATATTGGGTAATTCAAGAAGTGGGAGCACAACGTGTTACCTCCGCCACCAAAGGTGGATCCGCCACTGACAACTCGCCACCGCCACCCCGGTCTGTTTGTCTGTTTGTCTGTTTGTGAACAAAATATCTCAAAATGTTGTGGACGGATTCGGACAAAATTTGGCAGAGATGTAACGTATGTGACAAGGACGAAATGATTAGATTTTGGTGAAGATCCGGATCCGGATCCGGCTACTAGAATTTTAAAAAATGATTCTTCACCATTGGGAGATCGGGCCAAAACGATACATAGCGGGATATCTCAAAAAGTTGTGGATGGATTTGGACGAAACTTATTGGACAGGTTGTGTGTCTGACAAGGAAGAAAATATTCGATTTTGGTGAAGATCTGAATATGGATTCGGATATGAGAATTGTTTAATTTTTTAAGTGATTCTTCACCATCAGGAGATAGGGCCAAAAACGATACATAGCAGGATATCTTAAAAAGTTATGGACGGATTTGGACGAAACTTGTTGGACAGGTTGGATGACTGACAAGGACAAATACATTCGATTTTGGTGAAGATATGAATATGGATTCGGATATGAGAATTATTTACTTTTTTAAGTGATTCTTCACCATCAGGAGATAGGGCCAAAAACGATACATAGCAGGATATCTTAAAAAGTTATGGACGGATTTGGACGAAACTTGTTGAACAGGTTGGATGACTGACAAGGACAAATACATTCGATTTTGGTGAAGATATGAATATGGATTCGGATATGAGAATTATTTACTTTTTTAAGTGATTCTTCACGATTGAGTGATATGGCCAACCAGGTGGAGGTTTGCTCTCTACTGAGTGCCGCTCTAGTTGATGCTGTTGTTAACCCGCACACGCGAAGCGGGGTTCAGGAATTGCTTCAATTTGTCTGTCTGTCCGTCCACACAGTCAGTTTATGATCGAGGAACAACTTGATTACAATTGAATGTTACCTTTTGAACACAAATTGGAACATGGATCGGAAACCGAATCTGCAGTTTAGCGGTACTTTGGCTCAGAACTCGTCCTGATCACACATGGAGTGAGATGAGCTTTTTACTCTGTCTGGCAGTGAAACAATATCGAAAATCATTCCAAACAGGAAACTTAATGTTATTAATGACGCCATAAAGGACACAAACAACAAGCACGAATAACTAATGTAATTTGTTAGATAGGGTGGTGTAATAGCCGGCGTAAAAGATCAACAGTGGTAAACTTCCGGGATTTCTTTTGTACGACCTTTACAATCTTTATTTTTATTTAGTTTGAATTATATACGTACTCGATCACTGTGTGGGGTAAGGTGTTATAAGAACTCTCAAGTTGTTGTTGTTGTTGTTGTTGTTTTTGCCTAATGTAATTTTTTCCCCCTATCTAATGTTTGATGAATCTAACTGCAGATTTATGATGTTGCAGGATGTCGGAACACAACCAACCGAAGGTACGGAGGCTATATCACGTCATGTATTCTCATTTCCGTGGTTGAACAACAAAGAATAATTCCAGCTTCTTCTCACCATCTCTTTGGTAAAAAAAAAAGCGTCATTATTTCGGTTTTCTGTTTGAGATTGAATGGAATGTCCATGTGGGAACAATGATCAGTAAATAAGTAGCCGAACATTCATGGCAATTAACAGTACCTGTTATATTTCTGCTTTTTTATTTTACAGCAGATGTAAAAAAAAAATTATTATATACCGTAAAAATGGGGGGAATAGGGACACAAACTGAAAAAAAGTTCGGAAACTTTTTTCGCTGAAAATTGATAACCATACTGATCTATTGATATTTTGGTTGAAAGTGTTGTCTTGTTTTTTTAAACAGCAACTTATAGTCCCTATTAACCCCATATATGGGTTAAATAGGAATAAATAGGATTTTTATGGCTGTCCCTATTCAGCCTGTTTTACGGTACTGTGGTGCTGTGCATACACGACTCGATTGCCAGAGAGGTAGGCCACAACGCGTGGACACAAACAAGAGTCTTTATTACAAGCTCGCATATCAGCACTGGGCGGGCTCGAGCTTAGAGCCCGCATATATGACCCGAGGCCACGCCTTGCCCCCGGGCGTGGCCGATCGGCCAAAAGGCGGGGCATGTATTTCAGTTCCCCGCCTGGACACTCGCGCCACCCACTGATGCGCGGAATTATTGACCCTTGAGCCCGCCACACGCGCCCCCCCAGAATTCCCGCGCACCTGAAGGGTGAGCTTGCGGGGAAGCCGGATGACCCGGCCGAAACGCCCCCTGGCGATGCGTGCAGGGCTGAAGGGGTAGCGGGGCTGGGGGGTGCCGGGGGTCTGCCCGCCGGGGGGCGGCCTCGACGCGGAGGCAGAGCTGCTTGCGGGGGGTGGTCCAGATCGAGGTGGGCCGGCTTGAGGCGGTCCACGGAGATACGATCCGGGGCACCGCCGATGTCCACGGTGAAATGTTTGTCCCTAGTCTCCAGCATGCGGAAGGGCCCGTCGTACGGGGGCCGCAGCGGTGCCCGGTGGGCATCATGCCGGACGAAAATGTACTCCGCCGTGCGAAGCTCCGGGGCGACGTGGGAGGACGGGCAACCATGGTGTGCCGTCGGCACCGGGGCGAACCTCCAGGCGGTCTCCTGCAGGGCGGAGCGCTGTTGCGCCGCAGACCAAGGAGCCGTGGAGTCGGGGATAAATTCGCCCGGTACCCGCAGCGGTTGACCAAAGACCAGCTCCGCCGAGGACGCGTGCAGGTCGTCCTTGGGCGCCGTTCTGAGGCCCAGCAGGACCCAGGGGAGCCTGTCGGTCCAGCTGCCGTCGCGGAGGCTGGCCCGGAGCGCGGCCTTAATCGAGCGATGAAAGCGCTCGCACAGGCCGTTGGCCTGGGGGTGGTAGGCCGTGGTGCGGTGCAGTTTGACACCGAGCCCTTGCGCCACCGCGCCCCAAAGCTCCGAGGTGAACTGGGGGCCGCGGTCGGACGAGATGTCCGAGGGGGCACCGAACCGAGCAACCCAAGTGGCGATGAAGGCTTGCGCCACATCAGCCGCAGACGTCGCCGCCAATGGCACGGCCTCCGGCCACCGTGTGGTGCGGTCCACCATGGTGAGGAGGTGGGTGAACCCCCGCGAGGGGGGCAGAGGTCCCACCAAGTCGACGTGGACATGGTCGAACCGATGCTCGGGTACCGTAAACGGGGCCAACGGGGCCTGGGTGTGGCGGTGGAGCTTTGCACGCTGGCACGCGAGGCACGTCCTGGCCCAGTCACGGACGTCCTTCCTGAGGCCATGCCAGACGAACTTCGCCGCGACGAGCTTCTGGGAGGCCTTCGTGCCCGGGTGGGACAGGCCGTGGATGGTGTCGAAAACCGGGCGCTGCCAGCCACCGGGCACGATGGGGCGAGGCCGGCCGAGGGAGACGTCACACAGGGGGGCCGCACCCGCGACGTCGAACGGCACCTCGGTGACGCGGAGGCCCGTGACGGCGGTCCGCAAGGCCTGGACGCCGGGGTCGGTGGTCTGGTCCTCCGCCATCCGGGCATAGTCGATCCCGAGGTGGACCGCGTGCGCGACGGACCGGGAAAGGCAATCCGCCACCGGGTTGTCTTTACCCGTGACGTGACGGATGTTCTTCGTGTACTCGGACACGGCAGAGAGGTGACGCTGCTGCCGTGCCGACCATGGCTCGGCGACCTTGGCCATTGCGAACACAAGGGGCTTGTGGTCAACGAAAGCCGTGAACGGGCGGCCCTCTAGCAGATGGCGGAAGTGTCAGACCGCCAGGTGGAGCCCGAGCAGCTCGCGGTCGAAGGTGCTGTCGTGGCGTTCGTGCGGGCGAAGCTGCCGGCTAAAAAACGTCAGCGGTTGCCAAGCACCACGCACCCACTGCTCGTGCACCACGCCCACCGCGTAGTCCGACGCGTCGGTGGTGAGGGCGATCGGTGCATCGGGCGCCGGGTGCGCCAGCATGGTGGCGTTGGCCAGGGCCAGCTTTGCACCCGCAAACGCCGCGGCCATCGGCTCCGACCAGGCGATGTCACCTTTGCCCGGCTTGCCCCGGAGGGCCTCGTGCAGGGGGCGGAGGAGCTGGGCGACGTGGGGCACGAAGCGGTGGTAAACATTGACCATGCCCAGGAATTCCTGGAGCCCCTTGATCGTGCGGGGGCACGGAAAACACTTGACGGCCTCAACCTTGGCCGGTAAAGGGATGCCCCCCGTGCCTGGTGATGCGGCGCCCCAAGAAGTCAATGGCGGCGACGCCGAAATGGCACTTTGCGGGGTTGATGATCAGGCCATGCTGGCCCAGGCGTTTGAAAAGCGTGCGGAGGTGGAGCAGGTGCTCCCCCCCGGGACGCGCTCGGGACTAGGATGTCATCCAGGTAGACATAGATGAAAGGTAAGTCGCGCAAGACGCTGTCCATGAGCCGCTGGAATGCCTGGGCCGCATTCTTCAACCCAAAAGGCATCCGCAGGAACTCAAAGAGGCCGAAAGGGGCGATGACGGCCGTCTTTGGGACATCGTCCGGTTGTACGGGGACCTGGTGGTAGCCCCGGGTGAGGTCCACCTTGGAGAACACGGTCGTGTTTGCCAACCGGGCGGAAAAGTCTTGGATATGCGGGACCGGGTAGCGGTCGGGCGTGGTGGCATCATTGAGCTGGCGCTAGTCACCGCACGGCCGCCATCCGCCGCCGGGCTTCGGCACAATGTGCAGAGGAGAGGCCCAAGCGCTGTTGGAGCGCCGTATGATACCCAGCCGTTCCAGCGTGGCGAACTCCGCTTTCGCCACGGCGAGCTTTGTGGGGTCGAGGCGGCGTGCCCGGGCGTAGACCGGCGGCCCGACCGTGGGGATATGGTGCTCCACCCCGTGTTTGACGGCCACCGCTGAGAAGGTGGGCCGCGTGAGGGCCGGGAAACTGGCGAGGAGGCGGGTAAACTCATCCGCTGCCGGAAGCATACAGACTAACCTCGCCGGGACGGAACCTTTCAGCAAGCCGCTTGGCAAGCTGCTCGGTGAGCGGCTCAGCGAGCCGCTCAGCGAACAAGCGAGCGAGCTGAAGGTTTCGGCCTGGACGAGACGTCTGCGCTTAACGTCGACCAACAGCCCATGCGCACATAGGAAGTCCACACCGAGCAGGGCCATTGGCATGCTGGCGGTGACGAATGACCATTGAAAGCACTGCCCTCCGAACCGCAGTGAGAGGCAACGCTTCCCGAATGTGCAGATGGGTGTACCGTTGGCGGCAAGCAAAGCGGGGCCCCGGCCCGCGGCTTGCTTGTCGGACGCGGAGGCAGGGAGGACGCTTACCTGCGCTCCCGTGTCGCAAAGAAAACGGCGCCCGGATGAGGTGTCCATGATGAACAGGAGGCTGCCGGAATGGCCGACGCTCATGGCCGCAAGTGAGCGCCGGCCCGACCCGTCAAAAGAACATGGCGGGCAGCACGTTTTAGCCTTGCGGCCGAACCTGGCATGGTAGTAGCACCAGGTTTGCGGCGGTGGCCCCCGCGGCGGCCGTGCCGGCGACGGTGGTGGTGGTGGCGGCGGTAGTGGGTGGGGCGTTGCAGTGGCCACGAGGGAAACGGGGCGCTGTAGCCTCCGCGCCGGGATCCACTACGGCCTCACCGTACACCGACCGCGTGTCGCAGGCCGCGAAATACTTGTCGGCCTCTCCAGCCAGGGCGCGGGGTTCCATTATTTTGGAACCGGCCAGCGCGAGGCGCACCTGTACAGGTAGCTGGCATAGGAAAAGTGCTCGGAATAAGAAAGCCGGGCACTGGTCTCCAAGCAGGGACAGCATGAAATCCATCCGGACGGATGGTCGTGTGTCGCCGAGGGCGGGAAGGTCCAGGAGGCGGTCGGCACGTTCGACCTCCGTGAGCCCGAACGTGGCGAGGAGTAGACGTTTGAGTGCCTCGTACTTGTGGTCGCCCGGCAGGCGCCGAAGGATGGACACGACGCAGGCGGCAGTGCCGGGCCCGAGGGCGGCGACCACGTGGTAGTACCGGGTCTCGTCCGCCGTGATACCCCGGAGTTGGAATTGAGCTTCGGCTTGCACAAACCAAACGTCGGCTTGCGCTTCCCAAAACTCCAGGAGTTTGATTGCGATGGCGTTGGTAGCCATGGCGCGTTCGGGGGTCAGCAACGGCTGAACCAATCGGGGTCACCAGTGTGGTGCTGTGCACACACGACTCGATTGCCAGAGAGGTAGGCCACAACGCGTGGATACAAACAAGAGTCTTTATTACAAGCTCGCATATCAGAACTGGGTGGGCTCGAGCTTAGAGCCCGCATATATGACCTGAGGCCACGCCTTGCCCCCGGGCGTGGCCGATCAGCCGAAAGGCGGGGCATGTATTTCAGTTCCCCGCCTGGACGCTCGCGTCACCCACTGGTGCGCGGATTTATTGACCCTTGTGCCCGCCACAGTACAGTCCTTTTATTTTTACAATAATTTTAATTGAACAATCAGCGGTTAGGGTGTCGGCTTGGGATCATAGGATCCTGGGTTCAAATCCTGGATCGCTGAATTACCGCCAGCGGGGTTGACTCAGCCTGTCATCCTTCCGAGGTCGGCAAATTTGAGTACCAGTTCACTGGTAATTCCCTGTGTGTCGCAAGAGTCGACCAACAGGGTTGGCGGCAGGAAGGGCATCGGGCCATAAAACATTGCTTCAAAAAGGGGACCATGGTGCCCGAAAAAGGCCAACCCCTGCTCTGTGGGGAAAAATGGCCTCGAAAGGTGGTTCCTATGTAACTACAGGGCTGGCAGGGTTGTCTTGGGTAGAGGTACACACACATACCCTAGTGTGAGTTTGAATCCCGACGCAGCCATAAACCGTTATCTTGATGTTTCACAGGCAGCGTGATTCATCAATGTGTGTTCCATCCCTCGGATGGACGTTAAACCGGGAGTCCCGTATGTCAGAATTCGTTGGTGGACCGTTAAAGATCCCACGGTGTCCTTCATGAAGAGTAGGCGAGGTATCACCAGCACCCTGAACAAATTACAAATTCCTTCTCTAACCTTCGATTCCCCATCCCAAGGGAACAAAGTGCAAAATCCCGTGTACCCCACCCCAGCCCTCTCCCTCCCACAGATCTCCCGATGTCCCTGTTCCCTACTGTTGTTGTGCTTCCCTCTCTCTCTCCCCCTTGTCTCCCGCTCCCTTTATTATATGTTCTATGTGTTAGCTCTTACACGAGCCTCAGCTGGGCATGCGGATTAGTAGTAGTGCTACATAAAGACAATGCTCACTACCAGACTACAGTTTACATCCTGGAGTGGAATTAAATTTCCTAGTCAAGAGGTGAATTGTTTGGATGACGTCATCATCGATGACGTCACATCATGAATGTATCCTGAGATGAGAATTGTCAGAAATGTTATAAACATGTTTTTATAAAATTTAAATGAAGCGTGATGATCAGAGAGTGGAAATTGTAGACACTTATACAAAAATCAATGTTTATTATGGAATTTAATGCTTTAACTGAGATAATATGCATGAAGATTTTATTCCAATTACAGCCTCAGCTGTTCATTGAGGTTTTAGGAAAATAATGGACGTCAATTTTCTGTTTTTATTCATTATAAAATTAGCAAAAATAAATACGTGTGTGTCATTGTTTTTGTTGTTTGAGGCATTCTAGATTTTGTTTGAACTTCCTGTATTTTTCTACATCACTGTATTTGTCTTTATGTCCATCTCTCAGGAAGTGTCGGTGTCTGTCTTTGCTCAAGTCTCTGTTTCTTCTTCTTCTTCCATCAACCCAGCTCAGGATGTTTTTGTCATTTGCTATCTTCCAGCAACGAGCCACATGCTCCTGACTCACGGTGGTGTTAAATCATGAGAACAGAGTGGAGCTACACACGACCACCCAGGATGACGTCACATCATGAATGTATCCTTGGATGAGAATTGTCAGAAACTCGATTAACTTCTGAGCGCTCACTATGTTGAATTAGCAGTGAAGATTTAAATTGAAATTTAAACTAATAAAAGTGAAGATTTAATTAAATTGTCCATGTGTTTTATACCTCTCCCTCCCCCCCTTCCCACGCCTCCTCCGCCCAAGCCCTCTCCCTCCCACAGATCTCCCGATGTCACTGCTCTCAAATGTTGTACTTGTGTGCTTCCCTCTCTCTCCTCATCTTGTCTCCCGCTCCCTTTATCATGTTTTATGTGTCAGTTTGTCTTTTTGTGATTAATGTTAGCTCTTACACGAGCCTCGATCTTGTATACAAAAAAGAAGAAGATAAGTGTGAAAATTAAGCAAATATCTCAATTAAAACAAAAAACAACAACTGTAGGGGGTCATGGGTCAAGCATCGTCTAGACTCATTTAAAATAAATTATTGGGGTCCAAGTGGAAAAGGAGGAGGAGGTAAATATTATAAATGTGAAACAAGGTCTCATTTATCAAAAAGTCACACTGCTATTCTCTCTTGTTTGACAAACCAGGTAAGTTTAGTAAGTCAGTACAGGTGGTTCACCGCACCAGTGGGTCGACAGTAGTTATGACCACCACATGGCACAAAGGTGCGGATAGCAATATCATTTTTGGCTCCGACCCCTGGGAAGGAATAAATATGATTGACAGGAATAAATGGAAGGAATAAATATGATGATGAATATAAATATGATGAATAAATATGAAATTGACATCTCCTCCTGTAGAATTTTTAAATTATAATTATGACGTCATAGGCCACGTGGTACGGGCGCTTTCTTGGAAAAACCCAAAAATATTGCACCTCTATATCTCTGAAAAAAAATTGAGACATGGCTCATTGTAAAGAACTCTCCATGGGGAATAACATCTGTTAACGATTATGTCATAGGTTCCTCCTTTATGACGTCATAATTCGACAAGTACAAAACTTCATCCGATCAAGATGAAATTTCTGGAGCGTCATCTAGGGATAAATTGGTGGAGAAAAAAAAAACTAATAATGATGACGTCATCGGTCGCGTGGTTCAGCCGCAATATTTGTTTTAACGCAAAAGCCTTTAAAAACCACTAAAACACGTCCTGGTGAGGGTCTGCAATCCTTGATTGTTCTTTCGTGTTTGTATAATTATGCAACATTGGGGGATGTATGAAGTATGTAACGATTTTTTCGATTTGACACCCGGTTAATGCCAAAGGGTGTGGGACTTGAGATCACAGGGGGTGAAAATGGGGAAAACAATTAAACTCAATATTTGCTATTGGGTTATTCTTGGTGGAACTTTTTGCCATCTTTCAACCTTCCTTTAGATGGGAAGCGTGGGGATTTGCTATGGCTTGCCATCGACTAACCTTATCGACGTCTATGGTACTTCTATTATTCTTATAACCTTCGTGGTCATTTATTTTCATGTAATTTTGAAAAATGCGTTGCAATAAAATTGTACAAGATTAAAGCAAGAGTCCTGTCAACAGCTGAAAGTGAAAGTCTTGCCTGGTGTTGCTGGGACAAAGTGGACCGTTCACCAAATCCGGGATAATCATGGAAATGTGGCTGCTTGCTGTGTCGGTGTGAGCAGCCATTCTAAAGGAGTCTTGGGTTCGGCCTTTTCAGCATTCCCATCTGAACCGATGGCTCATGACGCTCGAGATCCCAGGTTAAAATCCCACGTGTATTCTGCACAAAAGAGCAACAACTTTTAAACTTTCACAGTGAAATTATTTGTCATGCAATATGCAAACAATGGCAAATGAGAAAAGAAGAAGACGTCATGCGGAGCACGATACTTGCAAACCCGTCTCCCCCTCCCCAAGAAAAAAAATTCCATTGACACAGCAAATTGTCCATTTCATAAAGATTAAAATTGACAATCTTGATCAAAGCTCGGGTCAATAGGAAGAAAAGTGACGATTTTTTAGATGAAAAATGATTTTGGAAGGTTGACCTTGAGTTGACCTTTGACCTTTTGACCTCAAAATATTTGGTTTCCCTATTTAGTGACTCAATGTGCAAATGCTGTTAAATTTTCAAGTCAATCGGATGAAAATTGACGGTTTTTCAGATAAAAAGTGATGATTTTGGAAGTTTGACCTTGAGTTGACCTTTGACCTGTGACCTAAAAATAGTATGCTCCCCAATTTAGTGACTCGATATGCAAATGCTGTTCAATTTTCAAGTCAATCGGTTGAGAATTGACGGCTTTTTAGATGAAAATTTATGATTTAAAAAATTTGACCTTGAGTTGACCTTTGACCTTTTGACCTCAAAAATAGTATGTTTCCCAATTTAGTGACTTGATATGCAAATGATGTTCAATTTTCAAGTCAATCGGTTCAGAATTGACGGCTTTTTAGATGAAAATGGATGATTTTCAAAATTTGACCTTGAGTTGACCTTTGACCTTTTGACCTCAAAAATAGTATGTTTCCCAATTTAGTGACTCGATATGCAAATGCTGTTCAATTTTCAAGTCAATCGGTTGAGAATCGATGGCTTTTCAGATGAAAATTGATGTTTAAAATTTGACCTTAAGTTGACCTTTGACCTTTTGACCTCAAAAATAGTAAGTTTCCCAATTTAGTGACTTGATATACAAATGCTATTCAATTTTCAAGTCAATCGGATTTAAAATGGTGATTTTAGAAATTTGACCTCCAGATGACCTTTGACCTCAAAATCAATGGGCTTCTCAATTGGGACGACTTATACGACGTGGTAAAGTTTCGTGACGATCGGTTTAGAATTGTGACCTGTAGGCTGGTGACAAACAGACAGACAGACAGACAAACAGACAGAACCACAAACGGAACCAACCAATATACTTGAAAAATCTTCGATTTTGCAAGTAATAAACACGAATCAGGAAATCGAACCTGCAACACGTAATGGTACAGTTATCCACACTGGAACCGAGCGATCCTGGGAATTTCTCTACAAATAAAATCTCCCACAAAATCTGTGCACGTGTGTGCACATGGACCAATGCCAACACCCTCTATAAATGGTCACCATTGTGATCTATCAGTTGAGGAATGGCTCGGCCTCATCTAACACCAAATGAGTTGGCTTTTGAGGCATTGGAGTGGTTCAAGGGGGACATGACTCAAAGTGTCGTTGCTTCCCAGTGTCAATCCTAGGATACTGACAAGGCACCATCAAATTGGGCAGTTCATGGACAAATCCTCGTTCAGGTCATCGGAGAGTTTCACCTCCTAAATATTTGTTTTATTATCACGCTTGCCAAAAGAAACGTCTTTTTCAAATCATCTTTCTCTCCGCAAGGACCTATAGTTGAAGCAACTGTTGAGAGGAGAAGAATCTTCAACATCTGAACAGGACTCCCAGTTTCTTCGAAGCAGATTTAGCTATTTGTGTAATGTGTGGATTTCAGGATAAATTTGATGTTGTGGCGGACACAAAAGCCCACTGGCGTGGTGACATCATTCCACGCACCAAGTGGGCGGTGGCCACGCCCGAGGGGTAGGCGTGGCCTCATGATATACACCGGGCGACCAGCCCGGAGGAGTTCAGTGTTACAGTGTAGTCTTACAATAAAGACGTTTATATGTTACCGCTTGTCCGCTTCCTCCTTGCTCACAAGCAGCGCGCGTAACGCCGCGCTTTACTGGTGACCCTCGACGTTGGATCTGCCGTAGCGATCCTTCCGAACACGACGCCATTGCAATGGCCAACGACAAGGCAATGGCGATTAAACTTCCCGAATTTTGGGAGGCCCAGGCCGAAGTCTGGTTCGTTCAAGCCGAAGCCCAATTTCAGCTTCGGCGCCTCACCAACGACGACCTGCGCTACTGCCATGTCGTCGCCTCCCTCGGGCCCGGCACGGCCGCTCGAGTTGTGTCCGTCCTTCGCCACCCACCGGACGGCCACAAGTACGAGGCACTCAAGCGGCTACTCCTAGCCACGTTCGGCCTCACGGACGACGCACGGGCCGATCGCCTCCTGGATCTCCCCGAGCTCGGTGAGACGCGCCCGTCGGTCCGAATGGACCATATGCTGTCACTGTTGGGCGACGAAGCCCCCGGTTCGCTATTCCGGGCGCTTTTCCGTTGCCAACTTCCAGCGCAGGTTCGCCTCGCGTTGGCCGGGACCGGGCTAACGGAACCCCGAGCATTGGCGGCCGAGGCGGACAAGTACTTCGCCGCTTCGGACACGCGGGCGAGCGTTGGCGTGGCCGTCACGGCCTTCGACGCTGATGTTCCACAGCATCATCTTCTACAGCACGCTGATGTTCCACAGCATCATCTTCTACAGCACGCTGATGTTCCACAGCATCATCTTCTACAGCACGCTGTGGTTCAGCAGCATGCTGATACGCACCTCGTGAACGCCGCCACGCCCCGCCCACCGCCGCGGCGAAAACCGCCACCGCGGGGAAACCCGTCGACTCCACCGGCCTGGCGGAGCCAGCCGCGCTCCTCCAGCTCCACCACCTGGTGCTGGTTCCACGCCAAGTTCGGCCACGAAGCTCGGCGGTGTCATCCGCCGTGCTCCTTCAACGGGTCGGGAAACGCCCGGGCCGGCGCTCAATTGTGGCGATGAGCGCCGGCCGTTCGAGCAGCCTGCTGTTCATAACGGACACCTTCTCCGGGCGCCGTTACCTGTGCGACACGGGAGCACAGGTGAGTGTCATTCCCGCCGGCACGTCAGACAAGCACGCCGCGGGTGGGGGCCCCGCGCTGCTTGCCGCGAACGGGACGCCCATCCGTACGTACGGAAAACGCTGCCTCTCTCTGCGGTTTGGAGGGCAGGTTTTCCGATGGACGTTCGTCACCGCCGACGTGCCCATGGCACTGCTTGGCGCGGACTTCCTGTGCGCTAATGGGCTCCTGGTCGACGTCAAGCGCAGACGGCTTGTCCAGGCCGAGACGTTCAGCTCGCTCGCATGTGCGTTGCCCAGCTCAACGAGCGGCTTGCCAAGCGGCTTGCCGAACGATTCGGTTCCGGCCACGTTGGTCTGTACGCTTCCGGCAGCGGACGCATTCACCCGCCTCCTCGCCGGCTTCCCGGCCCTCACGCGGCCCACCTTCTCGGCGGGGGCCGTCAAGCACGGGGTGGCCCATCACATCCCCACCGTCGGGCCACCGGTCTACGCCCGGGCACGCCGCCTCGAGCCGACGAAGCTGGCGGTGGCAAAAGCGGAGTTCGCTACCCTGGAGCGACTCGGCATCGTTCGGCGCTCAGAGAGCGCTTGGGCGTCGCCGCTGCACATCGTGCCGAAGCCCGGCGGGGGATGGCGACCGTGCGGGGACTATCGCCGTCTCAATGACGCCACGACTCCCGACCGCTACCCCGTCCCCCACATTCAGGACTTTTCCGCCCGTTTGGCGGGCAGGTCCTTCTTCTCGAAGGTGGACCTCATACGCGGCTACCATCAGGTCCCCGTCAGGCCGGAGGACGTCCCGAAGACGGCGGTCATCACGCCATTCGGACTCTTCGAGTTCCTGCGCATGCCCTTCGGTCTGAAGAATGCGGCTCAGGCGTTCCAGCGACTGATGGACAGCGTCCTGCGCGACTTGGATTTTGTCTACGTCTACCTGGACGATATCCTCGTCGCCAGCGCGTCCCGCGAAGAGCACCTACGCCACCTCCGCATGCTCTTCGAACGCCTGGGCCAGCATGGCCTGATTGTGAACCCCGCAAAGTGCCGGTTCGGCGCCGCCACAATCGATTTTCTGGGGCACCGTGTCACCAGGCACGGAGCCGTCCCCCTGCCGGCCAAGGTGGAGGCGGTGAAGGGGTTTCCGCGCCCCCGCACGATCAGAGGGCTGCAGGAGTTCCTGGGCATGGTGAACTTTTACCATCGGTTCCTGCCCCGTATCGCCCAGCTCCTGCGCCCCCTGCACGAAGCTCTCCGAGGTAAGCCGGGCAAAGGCGACGTTACCTGGACCGAGCAGATGGACACGGCGTTCACGGGCGCGAAGCTCGCCTTGGCTAACGCCACCATGCTCGCGCACCCGGCGCCCGATGCACCGATCGCCCTCACCACCGATGCCTCGGACTACGCGGTGGGCGCGGTGCACGAGCAATGGGTGCGTGGAGCTTGGCAACCGCTGGCGTTCTTTAGCCGGCAGCTTCGCCCGCCCGAACGCCGTTACAGTACCTTCGACCGCGAGTTGCTCGGACTTCACTTGGCGGTCAGGCACTTCCGCCATCTGCTCGAGGGCCGGGCGTTCACTGCCTTCGTCGACCACAAGCCGCTGATCTTCGCGATGGGCAAGGTCACCGAGCCGTGGTCGGCCCGGCAGCAGCGTCACCTCTCGGCCGTGTCCGAGTACACGACGGACATCCAGCACGTCGCGGGGAAGGACAACCCGGTTGCGGATTGCCTTTCCCGGGCCGTCGCCCACGCAGTCCACCTCGGCATCGACTATGCCCGGATGGCAGCGGACCAGGCCGCTGACCCCGACGTCCAGGCCTTGCGGACCGCCGTCACGGGCCTCCGCGTCACCGAGGTGCCGTTCGACGGCGCGGGCGCGGCCCTCTTGTGCGACGTCTCCCTCGGGCGTCCTCGCCCCATTGTGCCCGCGGGCTGGCAGCGCCAGGTGTTTGACGCCATCCACGGCCTGTCCCACCCGGGCGCGAGGGCCTCCCAAAGGCTGATCGCCGACAAGTTCGTCTGGCATGGCCTCCGGAAGGCCGTCCGCGGCTGGGCCAGGACATGCCTCGCGTGCCAGCGCGCCAAGGTGCACCGGCACACCCAGGCCCCGTTGGCCCCGTTCACGGTGCCGGAATGCCGGTTTGACCACGTCCACGTGGACCTGGTGGGACCTCTGCCCCCCTCGCGGGGTTTCACCCACGTCCTCACCATGGTGGACCGCACCACCCGGTGGCCGGAGGCCGTGCCCTTGGCGTCGACAACGGCGGCCGATGTCGCGCAGGCTTTCATCGCCACCTGGGTCGCCCGGTTCGGCGCCCCCTCAGACATCTCATCCGACCGCGGCCCCCAGTTCACCTCGGAGCTCTGGGGGGCGGTTGCGCAGGGGCTCGGGGTCCGGCTGCACCGAACCACGGCCTACCACCCCCAGGCTAACGGCCTGTGTGAGCGATTTCACCGCTCATTGAAGGCCGCGCTCCGGGCCACCCTCCGCGACGGCGGCTGGGTCGACAGGCTCCCCTGGGTCCTGCTGGGCCTCCGGACGGCGCCCAAGGAGGACCTGCGCGCATCCGCGGCGGAGTTGGTCTTCGGGCAACCGCTGCGGGTGCCGGGCGAGTTCCTCCCCGACTCCACGGCACCATGGTCCGCGGCACAGCAGCGCTCCGCTCTGCAAGAGACCGCCCAGAGGTTCGCCCCGGTGCCAACGGCATGCCACGGGCACCCACCGACGCACGTCGCCCCGGAGCTTCGCACGGCGGAGTACGTCTTCGTCCGCCACGATGCCCATCGGACACCACTGCGGCCCCCGTACGACGGGCCTTTCCGCGTGCTGGAGACCGGGGCGAAGCACTTCACCCTGGACATCGGCGGTACTCCTGACCGCGTTTCGGTAGACCGCCTCAAGCCGGCCCACCTCGATGTGGACCATCCACCGCCAGTGGCCCGACCCCCACGTCGGGGCCGCCCTCCTGCGGGCAGACCCCCGGCACCGCCCAGCCCCGCCGCCACGGCGCCCCCCGGTCCTGCACCCATCCCAGGGGCAGCCAGGGGCATCCCACCTGGTATCCCTGCACCCCGGACGCCGCCGATCGCCAGGGGGCGCTTCGGCCGGGTCATTCGACTGCCCCACAAACTGGCCCTCCAGGTGCGCGGGAATTCTGGGGGGGCGCGTGTGGCGGACACAAAAGCCCACTGGCGTGGTGACATCATTCCACGCACCAAGTGGGCGGTGGCCACGCCCGAGGGGTAGGCGTGGCCTCATGATATACACCGGGCGACCAGCCCGGAGGAGTTCAGTGTTACAGTGTAGTCTTACAATAAAGACGTTTATATGTTACCGCTTGTCCGCTTCCTCCTTGCTCACAAGCAGCGCGCGTAACGCCGCGCTTTAATGTTAAGGTAATACCTAGTAAGTTGTTCATTGTATCACATGGTGTAATTGTGGTGCTTTCGAAGGAGATTGGAGAGTTCAGAGGAGTTTTAGAGAGAGATGGGAAGAAATTTAGTTTTAGAAGCATTGAACTTAACCTGGTTACATTTGTCTCACTGGGAAATCTTGCCCAAATCCGAATTTAAAGTGTCAGATGTGATCAAACAAGATGTAGATCGAGTTATAGAAGATGGAGCAGAAGGGAAAACCATGGAGGAATGTAATGTCGAGTCATCAGCATACGAGTGCAAAATGAATGATAAATATGGACTGCCCTTCACGATCTCCGGACTTGCATCTCATTGAATGTACCTGTGACGCCGTAGGGAGTGGTGCTTGTGGTTACCAAGGTAGCTCCACAGTACCTTGTTTGGAATTTACAGATCAATGTGCTGTTGTTTGTTCATCTTCAAGTACAATACGAACAAGCTTTTACGGCCGAACCGTAGCACTTCGATACCCTACATTTTGGGTGTGGGTGCTTCAGAATCTGGGCAAGGTTTTAAGATACCACACCTTGACCTTGAAGGTGGTTTTGAGGCCACCGAAAGCCGCTATAAAGTGTATATCGAGATGTGGGCTCAGGCAGTGCCGCTGCCGGCTTACAGGGAAAGGTAACCACCATGAGGCCAATAACCCCATTGCTTTTCAATGTCCAACATGTCCCAAAACTACCACCAGGAAAAGCTCACCCAGCTGGGTACCCCTCCCCAACTCCCACAGTAATGTAATGTTAACTCCCCTATCAAAATCATCATGGTGTAAGTGAATCATTTTAACTGATTATAGACATCAAGATCACCACTGCTTAGTTCTGGTACAAAAATCGACAACATGGAAGGCTTACTCCACTGAGATCGTCCTTTCCCAACATCCCTGCAAAATGAACGCCGAAGATGGGTGTGGCAGAACAGAAAGGGTAAAGCACAGCTTGCTGAAAATCTCAATTCCGACCCGACATCCAATCGTGGTCTTGATTATATCTGAAACGTCAATCTCCTCATGATTATAACCCTCACCACTGTACAAGCTGGGCACTGTTTCTTAGCGATGTGGATCAAGACTTGTACACAAGGTCTGCAATGACTGAGGGTCTACCTGATCTGACAGTAATAAGCGTTGGGCGATCGGTTGCGTACATGTGGTGTACGTACATGCGTGTCTGCGTTTTAAAAATTCATTTTCTCTGCAACCGTTGGACCGATTGACACTAAATTGACACCACATGGAGAATTTTTTTTTATTAGTCGCAACTATGACGTCATAGATCACGTGGTATGGACGCCATCTTGTAAAAACGTTACACCTCTATGTCTCTGAAACTGCTCAATGGAAAAAAAGAAAACAAGGCTCATTGGCAAGAACTCCCCATGGGGAATAAGATATGTTAATGATGATGCCACCAGTGCCTTTATTATGTCATAATTCAAGAAGTACAACACTTGATCTGATTAGTATGAATTTTTTTTTCTCTACAACTGTTAGATGGATATGAAGGAAGGAGAGGAAGGAGAGGGAGAGTCCCCTTCCCACGCCTCCTCCCCCCAAGCCCTCTCCCTCCCACACCTCTCCTGCTCTTAAATGTTGTGTGCTCTCAAGTGTTTGTGTGCTTCCCCTTCTCTTGTCTTCCGCTCCCTCTTTTTATATATTTTGTTTGTCTGGTTGATTTGTTTGTGAAGTAAATGTCAGCTCTTTCACGAGCCTCGATTCAGTATACAAAAAAAAAGAAGAAAAAAAAGGGAGGATTGGGGGGAATGGAAGGGGGAGGGGAGAGGGAAGGGCAAGATATACTACATATACATCTTTGGGGGGCTGGGGGTCTTTGACAGGCCCCTCTGTTTTGGGGGAGGAGGGAAGTGCAGGAAGAAAAAAATTCCTGTGGAAAGAGTGCTTCATAACGTCAGTCAGTGTTGCACAGGTAAAAAGAGAAATTGTAATACCCGCTGCCGCCATCACCATACGGTACACATTTCCATCGAGAATTTACACCCCTCTTCTGGACCTCACACCCCCGCATTAGGCGGTAGCCACACAGCCTATGTTACCCCCCCCCCCCCCCCCCCAGACAAAGTTGTATTTGTATTTGTACCCCAAGTAAAGTATATAAGCATTTATAGCTGGAGTACCCGGCATTGCTCAAGCGAAAAAGAAACTAACATATTTGAAATGAAAGCAAATGTAATGGAAAAGTAATTACATCCAAATCAGAATCCATCACAAATGTCAAATCATCATTTTACCTTTTCATTGAATATCTGCTGGTGAATGTGCTGTTCATCACGTTTGAGTTAAGTTTGATGACGTTGAAGAAGAAGAAGAAGAAGCCTTCCCACCAACTTCGACTGCTTCCAGTATTGTCTTATTATTTGTGTTTTTTTTTTTTGTTTTGTATACAAGATCGAGGCTCGTGAAAGAGCTAACATTAATCACACAAAAAGACAAACCGACACACAAAACACAAAAAACAAGGGGAGCGGCAGATAAGATGGGGAGAGGGGGAAGGACACAAAAGAGAGGGGGAAGAGGGGGAAGGACACAAACACAACATTTGAGAGCAGGGACATCGGGAGGACTTGGGGGGAGGTGGGAGAGGAATAAAACATATGAACACTGCAAGGACTCTGGGGTGAATTACCGGGGGTAGAAAAGATCAAGGTTTTCGATGGGGGAAGATAAGAGATGGTGGTGAACAGCTGTTTTAAAGACCTGGAGGGAGGAGTGGGATTGAAGGGAGTGGGGGAGTTTGTTCCAAAGGCGGGAGAAAAGGGGAATGAAAGAGTGAAGGTGAGCAGAGAGTCTTGATTTTGGCAATTTCACCATAAGAGGGTTGCAGGCAGATCTTGTGCGACCTGAAAGAATATTGGGGGGACAGAGCACAGAGAGAGCTGGGGGAGCAAGGCCGGAGAGGAGTCGGTAGAAGACAGAAAGACCACCAACCTGCCTGCGGTGAGTGAGTGAAAGGCCCTTGGTGTTGACTACATCGCAGGAGATTCCAATGATTCTGAAAGCTTTGGCCTCAACAGCGTGAAGCCGAGCAAGGTGTGAGGCAGGAGCACCAGCCCAGAGGGGGGAACAGTATTCCATTGAGCTGCGGATGAAAGCCTTGTATGTGGTGAGGAGCTCAGGTGTGCCAAGGAAGGACTTCGCACGACGGAGGATGCCCAGTCGGCGACTGGCTTTGGAGGCCAGCTTGGAAATGTGGTTTTCCCAAGAAAGATCATGGCAGATAGTGAGACCCAAAAGCTTGAGCGACAGAACTTCTTGGAGAGGATTATTGAGAAAGTAGATGGGAGGGTTGTCCAGTCGGTCCTTTCGGAGAGACATTGTAAGAGTGTGAGATTTGTCAGGATTGAAAGACATGTTCCATTTGTTTGACCAGTCTGTGATTTTGTCCAGGTCTGCAGAGAGTGAGGAGGCTGCAGACTGCCGATCTGAGGGATGAGGAATGGAGCGACAGAGAGTAGAGTCGTCAGCAAAGAGATAGAGAGGATTTTCAAGAGAGTCAGAGAGATCATTGATGAAGACCAGAAAAAGCACAGGGCCCAGAACACTACCTTGGGGAACTCCAGCCTGAACAGGAAGAGGAGATGAGAGAAACCCATTCAGGGCCACACGTTGACTACGACCAGAGAGGAAGTCCGCCAGCCATGCGTGGAGATTTCCATGGATACCAAAGGAGGAGAGTTTGGTGAGCAGAGCAGGGTGCCAGACCGTATTGAAGGCACGTGAAATGTCAAGGGAGACCGCTCTAATTTCCTGTTTGGTGTTGAGGACCTCCATCCATTGTTGAGAAAGCAGAAGCAGCATGTCCAGAGTAGAGTGACCAGGTCTGAAACCAAATTGATGATCAGAGATCAAGCCATTTGAGAAGAGGAAAGATTTAATATCTGAAGCAATGATGGATTCCATGACTTTGCTGATAATTGGGAGAAGGCTGATTGGTCTGTAGTTGCTGGGATCTGTTTTTGCACCTTTTTTGTGCAAACCGGTGATGTTGGCTGATTTCCAAGCAGATGGCAGATGACCTTGAGCAAAAGAGAGGGTGAAGAGAACAGAAAGAGGGAGTGAAAGAGCAGAAGAACATGATTTTAGGACCCGTGGGCTGATGCCGTCAGGACCAGTTGCAGAATCAGAGTCGAGGGTTGACAGAAACCTTTCCACCTTGTCAGGAGGAAAGGACACAGAGTCCAGGAGCAGCTGGGTACGACTGGGTGCGGTGGGTACAGAGAGGGATGGGTTTGGGACACAAGATTTAGAGGCAAACACAGAGTTGAGGCATTCAGCTTTTTCACGTGCGGAGTCAGCCGTTAAGCCGTTTGTGGTGAGGGAGGGGATGGAGGGGGAACAAACACCAGAAACAGATTTGACCAGACGCCACCAGGATTTGGAAGAGGGAGACAGATAAGAGAGTTCGGTCTTGAGAATGGTGAGAAATTGTTTCCTGGCTCTCCTGAGGGTGGACACACACTTGTTTCAGGCTTTGTGAAAGGAAATGAGATTTCCTTCCGTTGGATTTGCTTTCCAGGAGACGAAAGCAAGTTCTTTCAGGGCAACAGCCTCACCACAAGATTCCGTGTACCATGCACGGGAGGAAGGGTATGACAACTGAAGACGAGATGGTATAAATCTGTGCATGAGAGAGAGCAATTTATTTTGAAAGAATTCCCAGGATGAGTTGATGTCAGAGGCGGTAGAGATGGGAGACCAGTCCAGATGATTGAAGGCTGCTTGAAGACTGTGCCAGTTGGCCTGAGTGAAATGCCAGACTCGTCGACGCTGAGGAGGCTCTCTGAGAATGGTCAGAGAGATGTCCACTTTGACAAGCACATGATCAGATGAGCCGATTGGAGCAGAAGAAGAGCAGCAGACATTTTCAGGGAAGTTTGTCATAACCAAATCCAGAAGAGAAGATGCTCCGTTGACTGAGATCCGGGTCGGGAAATTGACAGATTGTGTCAGTCCCAGTGAGTCGCAGAAGTCCTTTGCTGAAGAGCCATGGCTGGTGAGAGAGGGACCCACACCCAGCCAACTGGCATGGTGACAATTGAAATCACCACATATGAGGAAGAGAGAGTTGGGATGGGTAGATAGAAGTTGGTCCATATTATCAGACAGTGAGATGTAGATGGAGTCATCGCTGTTTGGTGGACGGTACAACACACATATGAACAAAAGGTGGGAGCGAAGGGGAAGCCGTAGCCAAAGGTATTCCTGGGGGTGAGGTGGAGAGAGGGCAGTGGAGGGCGAGTGAGGAAGAGAGTTTTTTATAAAGATAGCAGCCCCACCTCCAGGACGAGGCTCAGGTCTATCATACCGGAGGAGGGAGTAACCTGGGAGAGATACCAAGGCATCAGAGACATCATGAAGGAGGAAAGTTTCTGTTAAGCAGATCACATCTGGTTCGTCAGAAGCAACCTGTATGGAGAGGTCAGTCAAGTTTGAGCGAAGGCCCCGGATGTTTGAGGTCCATACCGTTAATGAAGAGGAAGGGGGAGCATCGGGTCAACAACAGGGGGGGGGGGGAGGGGTAGGGTAAGATGTGGAAGAGGAGGAAGAGGTAGGGAGAGCTGTTGAAGGTGTGTCAGAGATTTCAGAGATTTCAGAATAGCTTGGAGAAAGGGAAGAATGGGGCGGACAAAAGGTTTGATGGAGATTGGGTGAGGCACAGTGAGGTGTTATTTGAGGAGGGAGAAGAGCGAGGCAGAAGGTTTGGGGAGATGAAGGTGAAAGTTGGAAGGGGGAAGAAGCAGGGAGGATGCTTTGAGGAGGAGGGGAGGAGCGAGGGAGAGTCTCGGAGGGGAGGGGTGTGGGGGGAGTTTAGGAGGGAGGGGAGGGAAGGGGCAAGGGGGGAGATTTGAAAGGGATGGGTGATGGGGAGGATTTGGAGGGGAGGGGTGAGATTGGATTTTGAAAAGTGTACGATTCATGGGAAACGAACATTTTTTGCAAAATGAGTTTGAGACCTTCGAGTCAAAAATACGTTTGAGGACACTGGGGGAGGGGTGGAGTTCTGGATAGTTTAGGGAATGTAGAAAGGAGGAACTGTAAGAGATGGTATTATATATATTTTTTGGAATGAATAGATTTGGTGAGCAAGACGAAAGCATCCTTTTGTAGGAAAAGAAGAAAAGGGTGTTATAATATATGAGAGAAAATAGTTGTTCAGGGGAGAGATTATACATTTCTAAACCGCGTGATCGCGAACGAAGAACGAACGAACAAAAAGAACAACAAATAAACGAATAAGACCTGGGAAGGAAATATTTTTTTTGGGGGGGGGGGGGGTTTTGTGAGTACAGACATTAAACAAGGAGGTACGGGGTGAACGACTGGTACGAAACAGAGAACGAAAAATAATTTCAGCGCATTCGACGAATCGCTGAGAGAAAAACGAAACCACAAGGTCGGAGACGGTACGGTAGTCTAAGCCTACGAGTACTAGGCCGCAGAATACTCGATACCATTAACCGACGATTGTGTATACATGTACTAAAAATTAGCACCGAAAATTTTCCAAAAGATACGCTATAGGTACACACACCGAAAGATATACAGTCTCGACAAAAACACGATTGTGATAGATCACTTAGCTTCGAGAGCGTGAGCGCATGGAGCAGCTTCGAAAAGACGTGACCTCCAAGGATTACCCGTGACCTCCAAGTGTTCAAATGTGTGGTAATTGTTTTGTATTTATTTATGTGAATGTGTACTTGTATATAACTGTCATTAATCAAAAAGGCTTACGCACTATAGAGCGATTAAAAAACAAACAAAAAAAACAAAACTTATTTTTCACTTTTTTTTTAACCTAAAACACTCCCAGGCACTCACTGATGAACCTCTGAAAGTTTGACGAAGATCCGTTCAGCCAACTCTGAGAAAAAAGTCAACAGACCAAAGGCCCTCTTATATAGTAGATGATGTCATCAGTGCCTTCATTGAATGAATGAATGAATGATCGTTTTAAGGCCATTTTCCCCGCTAGAGCGGGGGCTAGCCTTGCGGGCCCCATGACAATCATGGTTCCCTGTTTGAGGCAATGTGTTTATGGCCGGATGCCCTTCCTGACGCCAACCCTTGGTCACGCTCTTACGATGCGCAGGGATACGGTGTACCTATTCTAAATTGGGGTACACACCGTGATCATTCATCCCAGCAAGCTGGTACTCAATTTGCTGACCTCGGAAGGATGACAGGCTGAGTCAACCCCCCTGGCGTTAATTCAGCGATCAACCGGGATTCAAACCCAGGATCCTAGGATCCCAAGCCGGCACCCTAACCACTAAGCCAACACCAGGCTCGTGCCTTCATTATGAGGTCATAATTCAACAGGGACAACGCTTAGTCCGATCAGTTTGAAATTTCTTGAGCGTGATCTATGCAACAATTATATTAATATATATGAATGAATATCATTATACGCAACAATTATATTAGAGAATATAAATTTATGATATCACTCACGTGGTCTGGCAGCCATATTGGATGAAAAAACCCCCCCCAAAAACCAGAAGAGTTGGCTCGCACCAAGTTGACTGCGCAAGGTAAGTATTCTATGAATACCATCTAGTTGCATGTGCAATAGGAAATTCCCAAGGGTGAATGCTGTAACTCCTTTGTAAGGCATACCTCAGAAAGGTCTTTCAGGACCTTATATTTGCTGACTCAATTTCCCAATCAATCCATATTCTTTTGTGAAGAGCATCCAATTGATACAAGAAAATGTCGACGAAAATGGAATAATCTATTTAATTTATTCGTGATTCCGCTGAGTTCACACTGCACCATGAAATATACGTACTTAATCACAGGAATAATAAAGCATGGTCCTGGCATGAACTTCGAGCTTGAATGTACCATGGGATCCAAATGACATAATAAGCATTGATAGAGGAAGTACAATTTATGGAATGGTAAAAACATTTACAGAAAATAAAGTTTCAAAATGAAGAATCAACATGTTTCATTGCAACAATATTTCAGACTCGGTATCAGTGAGCAGACTCGGCGGTGTAATTGTTAGTGTGTCCGCTCCAAGTCTTCGCGGTTGGAGGTTTGAATCCTGGCAGAGTCATACCAAAGACTTGAAAAATGGTTCGTGCTGCTTCCTTGCTTCACGCTCAGCATTTAAAAGGATAGAGCACAGACAAATAACCATATGTTGGCAATCATAGCGCAGGCTTTGATGGGCCCAATGGCCTACTCCTGCATTGAAGTTCCTTTTGATGCAGGAGTAGGTTTACACTGAGGAAAGGGTTTCAAACTCCTGCTTCTACCCAGAGAGATTATGACCAGGCTATAACATTCAGGCCTGATGGAATAATAATAACAATATGTTTCAAGTGTTTATCAGACGAACAATTCAAATATGGAATTGGAAAATAAAACTGCTCTACAGAAAGAAAATTCATACAAGTGACCTACAGTAGACAGCATGCCCTAAACATAAGCATGTCTGTTTTGGGTTGGATTGATAGAGTAACTGATTTGCCTGCAGAGATGAACATCACTTTGCCACGTTTGAACTCGAGCGGCGGTCGTCCCTCAGCGATGCCGACTGCCACACCTCGTATGGTAATAACAATGCTGGCAGAGTTGACAGCTGCAATTGTGTAGGCCAATGTCCCTGCAGGAATCTGCAAAGCAGAGTAATGTTGGTTAAAAAAAAAAAAACCAACAATATACGAGTAGACAAAACTCTCGATGGTATACAGTAGATCAATCATAATGCCCTGGATTACCACTGGAGAATGATTTTATATAAAGTATGGGTCACAACAGAGGAGAGAGAGGAGGAAGGAACTGGTTGAGAGACTTGGTTGGAGCTTGGGAAGACAGAAAGACAGAGGACAGTGGGGAATGAAAGAGGAAAAGTGTTTTTTGTTCATGTGGTTCATCTGGAGTAGAGATTCTTAACCACTGGTCCATGGATGGTCCGTGGAGTAAAACCACCTTTAGATAATGGAACAAGATCCAGATAATCCAGATCCAGATCCAGATCCAGATAATGGAACAAATATATATAATGGAACAAGTGTATATATGTATCATCTACTCCAGGGACGGATCCAGGATTTTTTTGAAAGGGGGATTCCAGAAATGAAGGGAACAGGGTACATTCTGTGCTCCTAGATGCTGCGAGAGCGAAGCCATGAAGGCGTGCGGGTCCGGCTAACACCACTTACTCAATGCTTTTGTAATTTACTCTGACAGATAACCTGTTTATTGTAGCAATTAAAATATTTCGCCAGCAGAGGCATAAAAATATATGGAATGGGTATTGGAAAGAATTCATTTTGTATCACCACAAAATGTTTAAAGAGAAAATGAAGGGGAAAAAAAAACTCATCCATCTTTGTTTACTCGTTACATGTTTGGGTTTTTCATTTTGCTTAATGTGTTCAACTGGTTTCGGCTTCATTCTTCGCTCTGTACTCCTGTATCCAAAAACCATTCAATCAAACACTGCAAACATCACACTCTTTATATACCATTGTACATCTGTTAATACACTCATGTCAGAAAAAACAAACTATAATTTATAATGCAATTGTTGAAGGATTGTTCCAACGTTCATTCCAAGTGCCGTTTTGGCACGAGGGATGTGCGGAACACCTGATTGCAAGTTTTCACGTAATGCAGGGATCCATGCTTATCGTCCTGTTCAGCGTCCAAGACTTGCACCGCGACACATCCAAACCAAACACACAGTGGCAATAGGCAAGTTGTGTGTTCAGTGACAAACCCAGGTTTTTCCGTGAAAGGCCTTGCAGCCGTGCATGGGTCTACAGATGACGAAACGAGTGATATACCGCAGTCTTTGTCCAGGAAGCCACAAATTCTGGACATGGAAGTGTCGTGATGTGGGGTGGTATGGCTGGAACATTTCGCACCAACTGGATCTGTATCCATAGCAATCTGACACAAGATCAACACATTATTGAGATCTCAGGAGTATGTGGTGCCTCCCCTTCACCAACATGATTGATCCAGGAATAATATTTATTGATGATAATGCTTCTGCTTACAGGACCATTCAAATAAGGAACGTTTTTGCTAATGCCCGACGTTAATGTCATGACACTCCGGCCTGCTATCTCGCCAGATTTAAATGGAATTGAACATCTCATACATCATTGATCGTCACGTTCAAACGTTGCCAAAGGGCCACAGACCCACGATGGGCTGGAACAGGAGCTGATTCTGGCGTGGAATGCCATTCCCCAAGCTCAGATTCGAGTGCTTATACGGTCAATGCGACAACGATGCAATGCAGTGGTTGTTGCCACAGGTGGACATAACCGGAATTGAGAGTGGTACTTCCCCATTTGATCCCTATGTGAAAACATTCTCCATAAGGCAGCATTATATGTTAGGTCACAAGGAAATGCACATGGACAGCAGAGGTTATTCAGCATTCTGTTCTCTCGCCATCTACATCCCATGATGTTACAAAACTAAATCACATCAGCAACTAGAGCGGCACTCGGTAGAGAGCATACCTTCGCCAGGTGGAAGAGTTTACGTTTTGTATCCCACTAATAGGCCAGCCATGGACCGGACCTGCATCAAAATCTAATCGCTTGTTCTTGTCACCTAACCCACCCATCCATCAAGTTTTGTCATAATCCATCCACAACCTTTTGAAACAAAGTGCTATATATCATTTTTATGCCTCCGCCGACAAAGTCGCCGGGGGAATTTTGTTTTCGGGTTGTCCGTCCGTCCGTCTGTACGGGCTAAACCTCGTTTTTCTCAGCAACCATATGTCCGATTGAGACAAAACTTTCAGGGTAGGAGTGACACCCATGCAGAATAGATGTCATATGTCACATTTTTATGATAATTGTGACGTCATAGGTCACGTGGTATGGCAGCCATCTTGGATTACAAGCAAATAATTAAATAATTATTTGTCTGAAACCGCTGAATGGAAAATTTTGAAACTTGGCACATCGTCAAGTACTCCCAATGGGGAACAAAAGCATGATAATGATGACATCATAGGTGAAGTGGACATCTCTTTTCAAATGCTTCTCCAAATAATTTTCAAAAAAATGAACTAAAAAATAATGCTGAAGAACATTTATAACAAAAAACTCCTACAGTATTCCAAACCTCTTCCCAACTTCATTCACCCATTTATAACTGACCTCGAGACAGATAACAGTGAAGTCTGGCACTGGTGGATCATAAATTTTGGCAAATGGGTCATCAGGGTCAAACCGACTGCAAAACACTTTACTCTCCGGTGGAGCAGGAGTGTAGTTCAGCATCGTGCATAACGTCGGTACATCGATGAACTTGGACGTGAGGCCAGCACGCACTGTGTTGTCAGAACAGGCCATGCATTCAATGCAATCTGTGGTTCACAAGGTGGAATATTCAAATAATGTAAGGAACAAAAGCAATGCAGGACACACGGAGCAATGCAAAACATTAGCTGTTATACTGCAGTCTGCAAGTCAGTCAGCCCATTCCTTGGGAATCGCTGAAAAACAGCATCGACTTATAGAAGGAACTTTAGTAGTTTATAAATGGGCTAGAAAGATGAAATTTTGCAGACTGGTGTAACTCAAAGCCACGATTCCAAAAAACAACCTGGAATGGCACTCTATAGACAGCACATCTCCACAAGGTTGAACAGTTTACGTGTTGTATACTACTTATGGTCCGGATCTGGATTCCGACCTGAACCAAAATCTAATCGGCTTGTGTTCGTCACATAACCAACTCATCCACTAAGTTTTGTCATAATCCGTCCACAACTTTTTAAAATATCATGCTCTATATCGGTTTTGACACCAGCTATGAATGCTGAAGAATCACTTAAAATTCTTGTATCCGGATCAGGTTCCGTACCCTCACCAAAATCGAATGAATTTGTCCTTGTCACACACCTAACCTGTCCACCAAGTTTCACCCAAATCCATCCATAACCTTTTTGCGATATCATGCTATATATTGTTTTTGGCCCCATTGCTCAACGGTGAAGAATCACTCAAAACGTTCTCGGATCCGGATCTTCACTAAAATCTGATCAATTTGTCTGTCACACACACAACCAGTCTGCCAACTTTCTCATCTGAATATGTCCATAACTTTTTGAGATATCGTGCTCACAGACAGATAGACAGACAGGGGTGAAAACAGGACCCCCGTCCACCTTCAGTATTGGAACAGCGAGGTGAAATTGTTATTATTGCTAGATACTGAAGAAATTTGGAAGGGAGATCAAAAGATGAGGCAAGACTACAGAAGGCCATTTTTTAATTGGTATTTCTGTGCATACATCTTTTACCACTGTAGAATAATAGCACTCACTTTTTATGTTCAGTCCACTCCATTTATTCGTATTTGGGCATCATACTCGGATTTGGACTCACGGAAATAAACCAAAACAACACACAACAACAACATGCATTTTAAAGGCCATTTTCCCTGCTAGAGCGGGGGTTAGCCTTGCGGTCCCCATGACAATCTTCTCCATTTTGCCCTATTTTCTACATCTCTCCTTGTTAACCCCCTTGCCCGCATTTATTATTCCACCACCTTCAGCCAAGTCTTTCTTGGTCTTCCCCATCCTCTACTTCCTTCTACATTCATTTCCATCACTCTTCTCAACCAGTCACTTTCATCCTTCCTCAACACACCACCAAACCATCTCAACCTGTTCCTCTTCACAGCATCAATCACAGGCTCTATTCCCATCATCTTTCGCAATTCATCATTTGTCTTCCTCTCTCTCAACGATACTCCGCACATCCGTCGAACCATTCGCATTTCCACCCTTTCCAACCTTCGTTGCTGCTCTACGTTCATTACCCATGTCTCGCTCCCATAAATCATAACACTTCTCACACATGCAGCATACACCTTTCCCTTCAGCTTCAACGACACTCCCCTCATCATCAGCATGCCACTCAATTCCCGAAACTTCTTCCATGCACATCTCACTCAAGCAACCGTTGCTGAGTCTGATCCACCTTCTCCATTCAGCATGTCTCCGAGGTAGCAAAATGTTTTCACACCTTCCAGCTTCACGCGGTCTCCAAGATCCAACTCAACATTTCCTCCATCTGCAGCTCCCTCTGTGCACACCTTACATTTGAGTGTAGCTGCCACACTGGTGAATGACCCTCTCAGACCACTACATTTTTGATGAACCCACTCAGCGCACATTGTACACTGAATTGAGTTCACTCCGACACCCTTCCTACACACAGCACAGGGCCACTTTCCAGTTCTTTCCCCCTCACCACATGCTTTACCACTTGCCATCACCTTCGTCTTTCCGATATTCACCTTCAGACCTTTTGTCTCCATACATTCCTTCCACGTGTTCATCTTTTCCTTCAGTCCATCCATACTTTCCGCAATCAACACCAGATCATCTGCATACAACAACTCCCACGGTAAACCCTCCTTTACGTTCTGAGCCAGCACCTCCATGACAGCTACAAATAGTAGTGGACTTAGTACCGACCCCTGATGCACTCCCACCTTCACCTCAAACTCACCACTGTTCCCGTCCTTCGTCCTTACAGCTGTGCGCGCTCTTTTGTACATTGCCATCACTACTCTGATCAACCATTCCTCCACTCCTAACTTCCTCAATGCCCATGTCAATACTTTGCGTGGAACCCGATCGAATGCTTTCTCCAGATCAACAAACCCAAGAAACAACTTCTTCCTCTTCTCCATGTACTTCTCCTGCAACTGCCTCACAATGAAAAGCGCATCTGTCGTTCCTCTTCCTGGCATGAATCCAAACTGCATTTCGTCGATCTTCACTTTCTTCCTTATCCTCCTCTCCAACACCCTTTCCAATACCTTCATTCCATGCTCCAATAACTTTATCGCTCGGTATGAGCCACACTCCAGAGGGTCAGCTTTCCCCTTGTATAGAGGGACGAAGGTACTCAGTTCCCAATCCACTGGAATGCGGCCTTCTTTCACCACCAGATTACAGATCTCTGTCATTCTCTTCACACCCCAACTTCCTGCTGCCTTCAACATATCTCCCACAACTCCCGTCGGCCCTCCCGCCGGCCCTCCCGCTTTTCGCCCCTTCATTGCTTTTATCGCTTCCTCAACTTCCTTCTCAGTTATCTTCTCTGCCGGTCCTAAAACTGGGTTACTCTCTTTGTTGCCATCCCATTCATTCTCTGTATTCAACAGCATTTCCATATATCTTTTCCATCTTCCTTTAATTCCATCTGGGTCGACAACGATTTGTCCCACTTCATCCTTCAAGCAACTCACCCCCATCACATCACACCTCTCTTTCGCTATCTGCTTTGCAATCCTGAATACTGCTTTCTGACCCTCTTCCGAATCCAAGCGTTCTCCGAACATTTTCCTACATGCCTCCTGCGCCTTTGCTACCTCTTTCTTTGCAGCCTTCCTGGCTGCCTTATAACTTTCATGCTCTGCTGTTTCTGCTCCCGTACCCTTTGCCTTCTACCACTTCTTGAACTTCTTCCTCTTCTCGTCAATCCTCTTTCCAACTTCATCATCCCACGACCATGTTTCCGAGTGCCTCGGTGGTCCTTTTGTCCATCCACATACCTCACCAACGGCTCCCAACAGACTGTCCCAAACAGTCTACATTCCGGGGCACACCGGGGCACACCCTACATTCCATGTCCCAAACCTCAGAAACCGATCTCCACTTCGGGCTGTACCCTGCCCACATGTAGTTGTAATTGTCATGGTTCTCTTTTTGAGGCAATGTTTTTATGGCCGGATGCCCTTCCTGACGCCAACCCTCTTAGTCGCCTCTTACGACACGCAGGGATACGGCGTACCTATTCTTATCCAGGGTACACACTGGGAAACGTTTAAAACATGGAAATTCTGGGGGGTGGGGGGGGGGGGGGGGCGCATCAGCATCACGGCTGCAGTTTAAACATATTTAAATAAATAAATAAACATGAAAAACAATCTGGGAAAAGTCTCTAAGTGAGAACGTGGATTTGAGAAAGCAGGAGCAGAGGTGAAAGAAAAACGAGATATAGGAGGCGGGGCACAAGTCGAGACGAGGAGGCCGCACGAGACACCAGGCCGCACGAGGCGCACGAGGCGCGAACAAAGAAACGACTAATTACACACAAATTTGCAACAACTACAAAACCAAAACCAAATAGAAACACACAATAACACATACACAACAAAATACGCAGCGGAAATTTGACAAAGAAACGAACGGGAAAACACTCAAACTTTGATGCCGTGGAGAGATCGAAGCAAGCCCCGTCGCTCGAGGGACCGGAAATAAATCAAAACATTACTGAGTTATCATGTTGACAAACAGGTGGACTCAACTGACCAAGACAAGACCAAGACTCAAAAGTTTGCGACTACAAAGTTGATTTGTCTCTGTAAGGCCCCAAGCTGAGGCCTAAAATAGTGCCAAAAAATGAGTTTCGTTCCGAACTCGTGGGACTACGATTTCTATGCATTGTTTTATTGTATACAACATGCCTGACCTTGTGTTAAAAGTTTAACTCTGAAATCCTGCCAGTTTCCGTGAACGACCACGTCAAACTGGGTCATGTAGAGAAAAAAGGAGGATTTTTAGCTCCGGTGCCGACTTTGCGGCATGGTATCTCCGTCAGTACATATAATTCAGCCTAGGAATTTATGCTAGGCACAGACCTCCCATGGTTCTGTGGCCCTGTCAGTTTTGAAGGCTCTTACTTACACACGCATCATACAGCGGAAATGTAAAAAAATGTACTTTTGTCGTCCGTACCTACTGTAGAATTCAATGAATTTCTCCGAAATTAATCCAAAATATTTTCGAAACCATCAGAGATATCCTCTCGAAAATGGGTAAGCTTGGCATATGGAAGGGATACTGCTTATTGACGACGTTTCTTGGTTGTCTGGAAAACAACGGATGAAGGGGGCGACACTAAAAATGCCTCCAGATGCATATGGGGACCACATGATGACCAGGGATAGCATAGTGAATGTAGAGTAGGGAAGCTTGGTATTATGGTCGGCGGTATGAATCCGATGAATACATGATAATCCATTGATACAATAAGTATCAATCCATAGATAATAATAAGGCACACATCTGAAGTAAATCGCATGATAGTTTATTCACCGTCGTGTCAATACACAAAGATACAGGCTTCGATGTATGCGAAAATTCTGAATGTCCACGGGCTCAAGTAGCATTCTTTACGTCAAAACATTACAAAGTGAATGGAAAATGCCATAAACTTAGAACATAAACTTAGAACTTAGATATTACATGACAAATTTGGTCAGTGCGCTTTCCCGTCTCATTCGATCCATTGGCAAAACATTCCACCCCCATTCCACTCCAACAGTTATTTATCAAGATATTCATCGTTGTCGATGTCCACACCTCCATCCCCTTGTAAGCACTGTTGTGTGATGGTCTCAGTGGAGTTCATGCAATTCTTACAACAACATAAATCGGTGCAACACAAACCCGACATACGACAGGAGCATTGCACACCTTCGCAACGAGTTTTCAGACATTTGCAGCTTATTATTTCTAGAATACTCTCTGGAGCTGGGGGCTTCGTCATCCATTTGATGGAGAGTTCATCGTTTAATAATGTCCATCCGTGACCATCAGGGGACGGGGGATTGATCATTTGTTGCAGTGAGCGCCGAAAAACCGCAGCTTGGTACGAGGCCCGCCTAGTGTACTGAATTAAAGCATCCTTTGTTGGAGGCAGGCTTTGTTCACATGGGGAGGACGAGACAAGACAGAAGACTTTGTATCTCGCATCATTGACTTCGGTGGATGTAGTCTGCCTATACAAATGACAGACGAATGTTTCTAGCCGGACAATCAACGATTCTGGCGGGATGAATTCTTGCCCAAGTTCAATGAAAGCATTGGTAAACTCCTCCGACGCTGTCTTTATGGAAAATGCTTTACGTTTTCCCTTCCCGTAGAAGGCACTCGCTGAGTCGCAGCCAGTGAAGGTATGAAGGCCGATCAAAGCAGCGGACACTTCAGGCCCTAAGGCCGATACTACATTCGTCAAATTTATGATACGCGCCTTGTTCTTCACTCCGGTGGCAAAGTACATACATGTATTAAGAGAAATATCATGGCTCACAGACAAGGCTATGACTGCCACATCAGTATCGGGACTGTGGATGACTACGCAGCTGTGCGTATTACTTGCATGTTTGCAATGAAGTAAGATACGTGTCTCCCTCTTCATGGTCACATTTTAGTTCGTCTATCACCTGGACCGACAGAACTGCATCATGGACATCCAATCGATGACACTCATTTCCATGAGCGATGTAGATACTGATGTCGTTTCTGACTGCGCCGAAATCAGCACCCTGCCATTCAGTGACCAGAAACTCAACTAGAGCTTCCTTGTTTTTTCCTGTTTGCAAGGAACTTTTTACACTGTGTTGGAGTTTTCTGGTGTTTGTTGTGAATGCAGAACGTCTGTTTCCCACCATCGCCACGACGCGTCCTCTCAGCATTTTTCACGCTGATAGCTGGGTATGTGTCGGTGACAAAGTCCACCCGATTGCATTTCAGCTTCTTCATCAGCTAGATGAGTCGAGACAGTACAGCATTGGCGAGTTCGCCAAAACTCGAAACTGAATGTCGCATGCTATGCAGAAGGCCCATACCATCGATGATTAGGGCACCATCATCAGGCACTGTTGAAACCAAGTAGTCCTTCGAGCTTTGAATTGCATCAAGTAAGGCGGACTTCGTTGTCTTTGCCATGAAGCCATCAGCTGTCGCAAGTGGCAGCGAGACAAGAGACGGTGAATAGCACAGAATGTCACGCAGATCGATGTTCCTGTTCTGTGCAATAATAAGCAGTCTAGAAAATAACTGCTTGTCATTGCGTCAGACTGATGTTGCTGGCCTGTGTGTACTGAACCTGAACACTGAAGCGATCCCTCACTCTCCAAACTCTGCTGCAGTTGCCTCTTCAGACATTTTTGGGAACTCAGTTCTATCAGTCTCTTGTTGATGAAGCGTTGATAACATGTAGGGTGAAATCCTGCCTCTGCAGGAATGTTGGTGAACTCGACGTTGACCAGATGCTGGTGTCTGTTGGCAAGATTGTGACACTCACCATCCAATTGCAGCCACGTCTGCAGGCATTCACGATATTTACTCCATCTAAGAGGCATAAACGGCGAAGTTATGTCATTCACGACGTGTTCAAAGTGCATGAAGCACTTTAAACGCGATTTTCCCGAGGCCATGACTAAACATTCAGCGCGACATGGGCGCCGCCATTTTGTATGTCATGTGACCCAAGCAAGTGTTCTGATAGGCCTAGATTCAAAATTAGTGCCTTCGATGCAAGACAAAGTAGTGCGACATATACGCGTGGAAAACTTGCAAACTGGCAGGATCTGTTAGTTAAACCTTTTGTATGTGCTACAACTCGGCACGTACTCAGATTACCAGTGCTTATTTTTAGTCTTTCTGACCTCGGAACGGGATTGAACGATACACGGTGTCAGCTTGAGGACTATGTGGGGATATTCGGATTGGAAAATTTTCTTAGGTAGCATTTTAGTGCCCAGGATGAGGTTAGTTGGTTTTAGCCCTATCACTCAATGGTGAAGAATCACTTAAAATTTTAAATAATTCTCATATCCGAATCCATATTCAGATCTTCACCAAAATCGAATTGATTCGTCCTTGTCACACACACAACCTTCCAACAAATTTCGTCCGAATCCGTCCACAACTTTTTAAGATATCCTTCTATTTATCGTTTTTGGCCCGATCTCCCAATGGTGAAGAATTACTTTTAAAATTATACTAGCCGAATCCGGATCTTCACCAAAATCTAATCATTTCGTCCTTGTCACATACGCCACCTCTCCGCCAAATTTCGTCCGAATCTGTCCACAACGTTTTGAGATATTTTGTTCACAAACAAACAAACAAACAGACAGACAGGGGTGAAACACAACCTCCATCCACCTTTGGTAATTAATGAGTCAGCTGAGTGTTAATAATCACTAAATTATGTCATGGTAATTCTCCTGAGACTAGCTCCATTTTCAGAACCTTAAAGTGCAAATCATAAATACTGATACGTTCAGTTGGATTTTAATCCATATAATCCGAGACATCAGTCCAGTATCTTTAGTACTTGGTCACAGCTGTATCCCAAAGTTAAAGCCAGCTACCAAGAAGAGAGAGAAAGTGTAGGATCTCACCTCCATAAAGGTACGCGTGTGGCTCATTAGCTCCGAGGAACATGGCATCTCCAGGCTGTAGTTGCAGGACATTGAGGAAGTAGATGACAAAACAACCAACATCACCAGGAAATTGCTTATGCAGTTTGAGGAGCAGGTGTCCGTTGCTTCGAGAAACATCTCCGCCAGAAGCCACTGATGTATTAAACAAAACAAAACAAAACACAAAAAGCTCTCACTTTGAATTAAACAAGTTATAATAAAAACTAGTATAAAGCCCATCAAAAATGACGGGTTGGAAGTCGATTTGACGGTGCAGGCGCATGAGCGTGCCAAAGTCTGAAGCCTGGGCCGAGTGTCACGTGTGCTTATGTCTTCTTTATTTATTAGATATCTTGCAGACGTAAATGAACACACGGTTTACTCTGCGCACGTTGCACGTCACATTCAGCGAATGTCACCTCCCTGTGCTGTGTATTTAATGTGACTTTTAAAAAACCGCTTCTGTACACCGACCTTGTGGCTCGGTTTGCAAGCCACCGTCTACAATTCCAATGTAGGAAACATAATTACTCTTCTTTTGGGTCTTCGGAGTCCTCATGGTCTTTTGGGTCCTCTGGTTCATTTGGGACTTTTGGGTGTTCAAGCTCTTTTGCATCCTTGGGATCTTTTGTGTCTTTTGTGTCCTCTGGGTCTTTTGGGTCATTTTAGTCTTTGGGGTCCTCTGGATCTTTGGGGTCCTCTGGATCTTTGGGGTCCTCTGGATCTTTGGGGTCCTCTGGATCTTTGGGGTCCTTTGGTCTTTTTGGTCATCTGGGTCTTTGGAGTATTTTGGGTCTTTGAGGTAATTTTGGTGTTTGGGGTCCACTGGGTCCTCAGGGTCTTTAAAGGTCTTATTGGCGTTTTGGATTGTTTGATTCTGTGGGGTCGTTAAGGGACTTCGGGGTATTTTGGGTTTTCAGGGACTTTTTAGTCTTTGGGGTCTTTTGGGTCTTTTCGATTTTTTCAGTCTTTGGGGTGTTTTGAGTCTTTAAGGGTATTTGGGATATTTGAGGTCTCTGGGGTCTTTGATGTATTTTGAGTCTTTGGGGTATTTTGGGTCTTTAAGGGTCTTGGGGTCTTTTCAGTCTTTTGGGTCTTCAGGTTCTTTTGGGTTTTTTAAGTCTTTTCGTTGTCTTGGGTCAAAAAATAATCTTCTGCAACTTAAAAATTTTAAATTTCCCATCTTCAACTAAATCCCCCAAAAAATCTTCCTTTAGTTGTTTTTGTTAGTTGTCATTAATTTTGTTGATGCAGGATACTATAGATAGCAGGATATCAAAAAAGTTATGGATGGATTTGGACGAAACTTGTTGGACAGGTTGTGTGTGTGACAAGGAAGAATCGATTCAATTTTGGTGAAGATCTGTATCCAGCTAGTCGAATTTTTAAAGTGATTCTTCACCATTGAGTGATATGGCCAGCCAGGTGGAGGTATGTTCTCTACTGAACTCGTTATTAATTTTGTAATAATCATATTTTGTTGTATTAATCATACAAATATCGTTATTAATTTTTATATACAGTACTTGGTAGTAGGAAGATGCAAGACCTCCATGACTGTTTTCTTTCCCCTGCATATGTTGTAATGAAAAGGCACCTTTCTTTGATAATAGAGATGGCATCGAAGCAATCTACATGAAAGTTATTTTGAAGTGATCACATTCAACTTCTATAAAGTGTAAAGAAACATGCCCTGAAGACTACGTAATTACAGTCAATGTATTTGAACTCGTGTTATAAACCTACATTAACAATTTCTTTGATAAAACCATCAATAAAGGAACTTTAATGACCAAGAATACAACTCCAGCTTTGTAAGTCATGTTTTAATGGAATCAATCAGTTGCTTTATTGATGGTGTTGAAGTCAAAACCTCATTTATCGGAGTAATTCTCTTAGCACAACATTTCTAGTAAATACGTGAGTGTTGTTCGAAAGCTTTCCTCGATTCTCATATATAGAAATTAGCAGCTTTAAGTGTCTTTCATCTTTAGTTCTGCTGAGACCTACGTAAAGTTGTCCGTGACCAACCACAGGCTCTGGCAAGAAAATACCAACCCTGATTGCCCCTGGGATTTGTTTATGGTCATCACGAAAGCAGGTATGAGAGGCAACTGCCTCCTCTTCATAACGAAAGGTGGGTTAGTTTCACTGGGAGCAAGATCAATCCTCGGTATGAACACATTCTCTCCCTTGTTGCTACCACTGAGTATTTCTGCATGGAGAAAATGTAAGAGTAGTTGTCTTACAATTAACCAGGTGCCATTAAGCAAACCGTTTCTTGGATTTAGGTTGCGTATGAGCATCACTAAAGAGCCCACCTTGAGCTGTAGTACATGAGGTGGCATCCCAGATGGAGTTTGCTGATTTAGGAACTTGACTGGGAAGTTGATTCCTGCTTGCTCGTCATCAGATATAATGGAATCAGCGCTCTTGTGCACAGTGTTGACTCTGCAGGTATTAGTGCTAGAATGTAACTGTTTAGCTTCAGTGCATCTCTGTTTTTCGGGGTTAAGATGATCTTGCTTGAAATATCAGTAACCGATTCATGAGTGCTTAGATCTACAGCTTCCCCATATATTGCGCCGACAATGTCTCGTTCCACAACCATTGCTGCTGGTATCCCTACTACGTCTGCCTGTAGTCCAGCATCGTTGCTTATTGTACTGTTTCCAATCTGTAGTAACCAGTTATTGAACCTTTCCTGACCAGCTGTCCTCATGTTGATAGTCAGGGGTAGTATTTGCACATGCCTCGACAATGGCGAGCTCTTGATGCACGCTTCAATTAGGTCAGTAGTGTTACCTCTTGGGATGATGTTTGCTGTTTGATGGAAATCACCTCCCAGAAGCAGAAGTTTTCCACCAAACGGTTCAGCATTTTGCATGATATCCTTGAGAAGCATGTCAATTATGTGCAGTGCATTAGTAGATACCATTGATGCTTCATCAATGATCATGAGAGCGGCTCCTCTTATATGCTGCAAGTCCTCTGACGGAACTCTCATAGATGATGTTGAGGTTTATAGAATAGCTATAGGGAGCCTGAATCCACAGTGAGCTGTTCTTCCTCCTTTTAGCAAATCAGCTGCAATTCCTGTTGTGGCGAAGGGAAGGATAGTCTGGCCACTTCCTCTCAAAAAGCTCATCAACGTATTGTATAAATACGTCTTCCCAGATCCTCCTGGTCCGTCTAACTCTAAGAAGAAGAATCTGTGCTCCGCATCTTCATCAACTATCGCATAGATGATTCGATTAAACATTTCTCTGTGTAGGATTCAAGCTGCTAATCCGCTCTTCAGCTTCAGCTGCTTCTTCTTGCATGGCGTTTATTTGGTGCTCATAGCTCACTAATGGACGTGGATCTGGTAACCCTAACTCTGAACATCTGAGCCCATGTAGTCGCAGCGTTGCCTCAATTTCCTGCAGAGCTCGCTTTACTGACACTTCACGTGTGTGGTTTTTAATGAAGTCCTCTGTGAAATTATCTTGAAACTGCTGGTATAGTGCTACAGGATCTCTCGGTCTGTCGATTGCACATATCAATGCAAATGTTTGTCTCATCTGAGATAGCATTTGAATGGTAGCAGCTTCTTCCATTCTTCATCATTACTCAGCAAGTTTCTGCGATCAGCTGCTTCACGAAATGTTTCACAGACTGCTCCATCTACAGTCACGTGAAAAAGTAAGTACACCCCATGTAAAGTTTTGACTTTTCAACACATTTCAACATACAGCTATTTGATCTTCATTTCAACAATATTGATAGATAAAGGTGATATAATATAACAAATATCATGAAACATTTACATTTTGTAGTCCATTGTATAATTTAAATAAACATAAATGCAAATTTCACATGTGGAAAAAGTAAGTACACCCTTGGCTCTAATAGGTGGTATTGCCCCCTTTGGCAGAAACAACCTCAAGTAGGCATTTCTTATAAGTCTACCAGTCTCTGACATCGACTGGGAGAAATTTTTGCCCACTCCTCCATGCAGAATTCTTTCAGCTGTGTGATGTTTGAGGGGTTTCTTGCATTCACAGCTCGTTTCAAATCCGCCAACAACATCTCGATGGGATTTAGATCCAGGCTTTGACTTGCCCATTCCAGAACCCTCCATTTCGTTCCTTTCAGCCATTCCTTGGTGGATCTACTGGTATGTTTAGGGTCATTGTCATGTTGCAAGGTCCACCTTCAGTTGAGCTTCAACTTTCCGACAGATTGCCTCACAATATCCGCAAGCACCCTCTGGTATAATGAAGAATTCATTGTGGATTCTATGATGGTGAGCTGCCCAAGCCCTGATGCAGCAAAGCTGCCCCAAACCATAATATTTCCACCACCATGCTTTACAGTTGGTATCAGGTTCTTGTGGTCAAATGCTGTCTTTGGTTTTTGCCAAACATGTCTTCTGGTACTGTGGCCAAATAGCTCTACCTTTGACTCATCTGTCCAGAGCACATTGTTCCAGAAGTGCTGGTCTTTGCCTGGGTGTTCATTGGCAAACTTTACTCTTGCCCTGATGTTCTTTCTGGACAGCAAAGGTTTCCTCCTGGCACACCTCCCATGTAGATCAAATTTGTGCAGCCTCTTTCTAATGGTAGACTCGTGCACTTTGACATCAACGGTGGCAAGAGCTACCTGTAGGTCCCGTGATGACATTCTGGTGTTCTTAGATACTTCTTTCAGCATCTTGCGGTCTGCTCTCGGGCTGAACTTGCTGGGGCGGCCTGGCCTGAACAAGTTGGCAGTTGTTTGGAATCTTCTCCACTTGTAGATGATCTTCTGGACAGTCGAATGATTGATTTCAAATTGTTTGGAGATCTTTTTAAATCCATTCCCAGACTCGTAGGCATCTATAACCTTCTTTCTGAAGGCCTCAGAGAGCTCTTTTGATCTAGGCATGGTGACGCGGCGCACTTCAACAACAAAGAGCAAATCAAACTAAACGTCTGAAGTTTAAATAAGACAGGTTCCTCCAATATCCTCTCTAACGATGTTCTAATCATTTGCACCTGAGCTGGTGCACCTGATTCTAATTTTAGGTATTTGAAGTAGTGATAAATGTAGGGGTGTACTTACTTTTACCACATGCGAAATTTGCATTTATATTCATTTAAATTACACAATGGACTTCAAAATGTAAATGTTTCATGATATTTGTTATATTATATCACCTTTATCTGTCAATATTGTTGAAATGAAGATCAAATAGCTGTATGTTGAAATATGTTGAAAAAGTCAAAACTTTACATGGGGTGTACTTACTTTTTCACGTGACTGTACCGTTTGTACATCTTCAAAGCTCTCAGCACCTCGAACGTGCAGCAGCAGAAGTCTCAAATAGAACCTATCTGTGTCTCTAGGACTGACGGGGTACATCATAACTCCTATTTTATCTGCTCCCCATCTCAGTGGCTTCCACTGACTGGTTATTCTATCAAATACATAGTTGTAATTAGGAGCTCGGTTTAGAGTAAATCCCTAGCTTGCTCATCTTGCTGATTCAGCAGGAAACATTCAGTGAGGTGAGTGTTTCTGATTGCAGCTCCAGCCTTGCTTCCTGCTTATTACCTTCCTGGAAGTAGACTAACTGTTCCCTTTCCAGATGCACAGCTAATCGAATTACAGCATGCGATTTATCATGCATCTTGTTCTCCATCAACCTCGGCATAGCTCCGGTGGACTCATACCTCGCATTCAAATATTGAGCTACCTCATCGTGAACAATATCTCCATTGGTTGTAGTTTCTCTTTCCTCCACCTCCACGCAATCATAACCTTTGTATACACACTTAAAAATGTATTTCACTGAGATAATGGAGGTGCTGATCTCAACATTGATGTGGCAGTTCAACTTATAGAGCAGTTGTTTGTTGTAGGGAACCACGTTCCTGTTGTCCACAGTGATGTCTCGTACTGTAGAAGTTCTGCCTCTTCGTCTTCTATAGAGGGGATAACAATCAACATCAGCAACTGTTTCTTCCTAAAACTCTTTCGGGTATTTCTTTAAACACTTTCCATTTTCCATGCAAGTGGCATTTGGATTGTGTCTCCCACATGGTCCATGAATCATACATTTCTTCACAATTTCATGTCGTGTTGTCTACTGATGAAGTCCATGCATTCAGGGTCATCTTGTTCATTCAGGGTCAGGTAGTTCAGCACAAACCACTCTATCTCTTGCATTGGGATCTACAAATTTGTCCTCCTACCTCAGAATAACTAAGATGTGAAAATGAAATTTGATGGCATAGCAATAAGCTAAGGGTCTATCGAAAATATGCTTTTTTTAGGATATCATCCATCAGTTCTTGCAACTTCATTTTGAAGACATGTGCTACTAAATCAGGTCCGTCAGAGGGCTGTTGCCCTGGAAATAGATTGGCCCTTATCTCAGGCCAATTTGGATTGCAGGTCATGGTGATGAACAGATGCGGCTTCCCGTATTTCCCCACAATAGCCATCACGTCATGATGGCGCTGTCTCATATTTTGTGGTGATCCCTGAAATTAAGATGGTAGAATCACAGTCCACCCTACGTGTACTCCAGCATCGTTTGCAGCATTCGCCAAATGATCAGCTAGACCTCTGTATTGCTCCACTTTCAACCTTCCTTGCTGAGTTCTAATGAAATTCAGGTTGTTAGCTTCAACCTGCAGATACGAATGAACTGCCCACTGTTGAAATAGCTTACCACCATGCAAAGTAGGGTTGAATTCTCCCACCCTCACTGCGGTTTTTTCCACCTTGTACTGCAACATGCTGATGTTAGTACGTCTCACATTATCTCTCCCCTCCATGTTGATGTGCATGTGTGGCTGCCAGTCTGGGTCACCATATGGGAAAAACAGAGCATACGTCATTGGACCTAAGTTCGGGCTTAGGATGTTTAAATTTATCATCTGATCATTAGGATCGTGGGGGTACACGCAAAAATCTCTCTCAAAGTGTGGCTCACCATCAGTGTTCCTGAATATCATGGCAACCTCATCAACTGTAGGTAGATTATACCTTCTCCTGTCTGCATTCCTGTCACCTTCTGAAGGAGACATGTTCACCATGGGCAAAGCTCCATTCTCATTAGCTGCTAACTCCTCCTCATGATGCTCAACTTCACCTAAAGTTATATATGCAGCTGCAAAAACGTTATTCTCTCTCATCATCCGATCAAGATTCTGCACAACATCGATACTGCACCTCACATTTGCTGGGTTGTTTCTCCTCAACTCATTGGCTGCTGCTGAATCCACAACATGCAATTGTGCAAATTGTCGCTGCTCTCCTGTGTTGGGATGCGTGTGAGATGTGTGATGGTAAATCTGACCCTAATGCAATATGGACCACGACCAGTAGGGTCAGCAATCTGTGCCCCCATGGAAGCGAAATATACAGCAGAGTTATACTATCTAATGTTTTCTCTAAAATTCATGTAATGTGGGTGATGAATGTGACTCATGCGTGCTCTTAAATAAATCTGGAACTTTTCTCTGTGGCAACAGTTGTTGAATTTCCCATCACTTGGTTGCTCAGCTCTGAAGTTCATTGACTGACAAAACTGACAAATAACGTTCATCTCACCACAGTTGTGGCGTTCAAATTGATTTTCCCTGAATGTCATCAGCTGGTTGCCCATGTCTTCCGTTGCCTCTTGCTCTTGCCATTGCTTCTGCATTCAACTGCCTCCGCCTATCAGTATCTTATTGGCTCTCATTGCCTCTTGCTCTTGCCATTGCTTCTGCATTCAACTGCCTCCGCCTGTCAGTATCTTCTTGGCTTTCATTGTCTTGGCGCTCTCTCCTGTATATTACCTGTGTGGCTCATCTCACAGCTACTTGGTTTTGATCCTGACTGGCTCTTTGTCTTTGCTTCTTCTCTCGTGCTAATCGCTTTTTTCTCTCAGAAGCGTTTTCATCCATTACCTGAAACAAATCATTTTTAGACTTTTAGCGTGTCTGCTATTGTTTAAAATATAGTGTGATCGACAGACACAGAGATAAACACGATGTTTTTGAATAGGTAGGAAATAGTGTAAAACCTAAAACCTGAGAATGTTTTTTCCAGCATTAACATGTTTATGTTTGTAAAAAGGATATTTGAAAAATCGATAAACATGCTGTTGTTCAAAAATACTGCTTATATAGTTATCAACACATCAATATTTGCATTTGAAACATCTTAGTTTTAGAAACATCTGTTGAAAATATCTGAAACAAGTCTTAGAAACATGATTACTCATTGGCTAATTGATCGATTTTTTTCAATATGTTTATAGAGGTAGACCTATTTCATCCAGGAATCTATATAAATCTGTCCCACCCTGAAACATAGAAACGCTCCTCGGAGAGAAAACAATTATGAAGTAAAAGTTGCTTCACTTTCATCGAAACTTAAAGGAAAATTATAATTTTAACCAAAACTTAACTTGGGCGGTGTATAAGGTAACAGACCGCTACTTCAAACGCTCCACAATTTTTTTCAAAAAATTTTTACTGTTAAGAAATATGATGAATTTGAAATTTCACAATACTCAATATATTTCTATTACATTTCACGATCATGTATTTTATAGGCTAATGCTGTTTGTCTGTTCCCCCCTGAAACACAGAAATTATCCTCGGAAAAAATAAATTACATAAATTTTGCTTTTAATGAATCCATACTTTGGGAAAATTTATAATTATTAAGTAAATGTTGCTTCAAAATAATGCAAACCTCCGGGAAAATTATAACTGCCTCAATTTGGCGAAAGAGGACGTAATGCCACGCGTTAGATGGCGGTATGGCGGTTGGACCACGTGACTCAACGTTCTGCAACATTCAAAATAGTCAGTTAAACACTTGTATGAAGAATGTCAAGCTTTGTAACGATCGAGTCCTGCGCCTTTGTAACGGTATGGGCCTCAGTCTTCAGGGAGGCATCTGGTAAAAGCGTGGTAGAGGGGAGTAGGGGCGAATGGGGGTGTGGGGGTCAGGGAGCATGGTGTCACAATCTGGGGAGGGAAGTTGAAGGTCTGGGGAGGGGAGTTGAGGGTCTGGGGAGGAGAGTTGAGGGTCTGGGGAGGAGAGTTGAGAGTCTGGGGAGGGGAGTTGAGGGGAGTTGAGGGTCTGGGGAGAGGAGTTGAGTACCCTGAGAAAATGGAAAGAAATAAATAAAAACATGTGCATTTCGTGAAAAAAACCCCAGGGAATGACTTGAATCGACAAATGAGTTTGATTAAATGGTTTGGCACATAGGACAGTGCGGCTCATTTTTTTTTTACTCGTATTCCACCTCAAAGTGTTAATTACATGACCAATGAGCATTCCTTGGTAGTACTTGCCTTCTTGCTCAACACGAGCCACCAGTTCAGTGAGCTGCCGCTGGAACAATGCCTTTTCACACATCATCACGTTACTGAAACAGTCCTTCAGGGCATTGGCCACTTGTTCCTCATCACCCACACTCTTGTGAAGAGCAGTTGCTGCTTCAGGGCCCACAACAGTTTTCAGTTCTGGTACACCTGTGCAAAGTGGTGAGCAATAATAGTTTATGAGCGTTACAAGATTATTTTTTTTCTTTACAAGATTGAGACTCGTAGAGCATATAAAAACAGCATGCATTGAAATACCCAAAAACATTTCCAATATCAGGGAAAAGAGCAGTTGGGAGATCAGTGTCGGGGCAAGGAACACGGCAAGGACCGCTGCAAGGTGCGCGGCAAGGAGCGCGGCAAGGTCGGGCGGGGTAGGGTCGGGGCAGGGTCGGGGCGGGGAGCGCGGCAGGGTCGGGGCAGGGAGCGCGGCAGGGTCGGGCGGGGTAGGGTCGGGGCAGGGAATGCGGCAGGGTCGGGCCGGGGAGCGCGGCAGGGTTGGGGCGGGGAGCGCGGCAGGGTCAGGGCGGGGAGCGCGGCAGGGTCAGGGCGGGGAGCGCGGCAGGGTCAGGGCGGGGAGCGCGGCAGGGTCGGGGCGGGGAGCGCGGCAGGGTCGGGGCGGGGAGCGCGGCAGGGTCGGGGCGGGGAGCGCGGCAAGGAGAGCGGCAAGGAGAGCGGCAAAGTTGGGGCAGGGAGCGAACCCAAACCAAATTCTAATCAGCTCGTTCTTGTCACCTACCCAACTCATCCACCTAGTTTTGCCATAACTCGTCCACACCTTATTGAGATATTGTGCTATATGTTGTTTTCGGCCATTTTGGCCCATGGGTCAATCGTGAAGAATCACGTTAAATATTATTGGATCCGGATCTTCACCAAAATCTAACCATTTCGGCCTTGTCACATTCCCAACATGTCCACCAAATTCCATCCACAACTTTTTGAGATATCGTCCTCACAGACAAATAGACAGACGGACAAACATAACCATGTTCACCTTTGGCGGTGGAGGAAATGATGCATCAGCAATGTACTGTACTTATTGCTGCAAAATTGTGGTGGGGGTGGGGCTGTTTGATAATGACTGTTTGAAGATCAACGTGACACTGACCACCTGAAAACACTATCTTTATCAGAGGACCCTGAGATCCTACGTTTCCTCAAACTCCATCCTAATGTGGATCTCATCTGTAAAATAGCCCAGGTTGATGGACACCCAAACAATACTTTGAAAATGGCTAGCAGAGTGCTCTTTACTTTTTGATGAAAAATAAGGGGGTGCAGGTGGGTGTACGAGTACTCTGGTGCAGGTGGCTAAGGCCAGTGCTTACCATCTAAGAAATCCAAGATTTCACACAATGGTCGAAATCCACAGAGGCCAAGGAATGATGTGAGAGCGATGGCCATTTCAGGCTTGTGGTTTGCATCAGGGTAGTGCTCTGGATGGTGTGCATGCAAATACTCTGCATTTTCCTGAGAAGCAAACAATCATTACATAAATGACATTAACCGTATTTAATGAAAGGTTTAATTTATTTTTCCTTTTTCGCCACGGCTAGTGGCTCGCGTAAATGCTGTTCAAAATAAAGTCCAAGAAATGCAAACATTTTAGGATGCGCATTCGTTGTTGGTTTTGAGGGGTTTTTTTAGTTGCTAGATGGCGACATTGTGCAAACGTGGTGTAAAGGGGTTCCCAGGCACGTCTTCAGGGTATGAAGTTTACGGTACTTCCGTGTATTAAATGTTGGGCCTGTCAATATACATATATAGACTTTTTTTTTTCTTTGGAGGAACAAGGTTCAAGAAAGGGCAAGATAGATCTGCCAGTGGGACACACATCAAGGGAATGAATGGACAGGCCAAGAAGAAAGGGAGGAGAGGAAACACTGAAGCTAGCAAGTAAAATGGTCGGGTTAGGAAACGTTAATGGGAGTAATAATGATAATGGGGCAGAATTGGGGATAACAAGAGATAGGGGAGCAGTGCATTCTGACAAGCAAGAGATGGAGGAGCACAATTTGATCATCTTTATTTTTGTTAAAATACATGGCTGGTCAACAAGACTGTTGTTGATATAAATGCCATAGGTTTGGCCGTGGCCAAATTCCAAATCCCTGCCCTGGTTGAAGGATGCTTTATCAGCAGCCTACAATGGAAGAGGGAAGTTCTCAGCTCTCAGTTAAAGAAATGCTCACCAACAGCTGATTAGGGATATGGGACAAAGCAACGTTCACCAACAAATGTCTTACTTGTAATATTAAACAAAATTGTGCTCGTATTGCGAGAATGCATGGATGCAAAATTTAAGCCGAGGTGTCAGGAAGTAGTTGATGTATAACTACCGACTGTCGTGCATTCATTTATTGCTGTTATGATCCATGCATATGAAGCAGTGTCGTCGCAATTTCCACGGTAACCCACTTCCTACTCACCAATTTATGAATACAATCAGTTGATCACGTGGAGTCAATCTACCTGCCGACTTGCCGTCGATCTACCTGCGTCTCGGTGTGTCAGTGAAACATTGGCAGTAATCATTTGACGTTAACTATCTTGTCATCGATTCTGCTCAGTTTATGATATACCTCTAGTTGGTAATCTTTGAGTTTGCCCAATAAGCATTAAGCGTATTCGCCAGCCTGACAGTCACTTCCTTAGTTCTACGTTGCTGTTTCGAGCTCATTTTATTAAATACAAATCATTGCCTTCCTGATTATTTTCACAACCATTGCACAACCCCTATCCTTAGACATCTGTTCCCACCGACCACAATACACCCAATCCTGTTACACTACGAACTAGAGTTCATAGAACACCTTAACCCACACCGTCTTAAGAACCAAGGACATGGGCAGGGTCTGCGAGCGGCAAATTTGATTGGTCGAGATGATGTACAATTTTGTCCAAGTACTGCTAAACAGAAGGGGTTTGAATGTGCTAAAAAGGTGATTTGTGGTCTACAATGTTCAAGTATATAATTCAAGTGAAATAAAATAAAGATTCTAAAGGTCGTAAAAAAAAAAATCCAGAGGTTTACCGCTGTTAATACAGCGTCTTAATTACCACGTTAAATTAGTTATTTGTGCCTGTTGTACGTGTCCTTTGTGACATCCTTAAAAACAGTACATTTCCTGTTTGGAATGATTTTCAATTTTGTTTGACTGCCAGACAGGCAGACAGAGTTAAGATATTATCTCACTCCTCTCTGCAGATGTGCGATCTGGACGACTTTAGATTTTGGATTTGGTTAACCTTTTAACAAAATTAATTTCCAGAACTCCTCGTTTCTTTTTCCATTTAAATCCACCAAGTGTTAAGACGAAATAAAAATTAACTTTGAATTAAACAACCCAAAAACGTAATGCCTCCAGCGACTTAGTTGCGGAGACGTAAAAATGTTACAGGTACCAAACACAGCAAAAATAGTAAAGGAAAAATGTAAATACCTGTACAATATATCTGCAAATCTCTGGCCTAGTTCCCCCTCCTCGTAACAAGAAATAAGGATAGCGTTCTGAAAATTATCTACCTTGTTTGGATGCGCCTGGATGGAGAGGGATTGATTGACTGAAAGAACCTTGAAGAGGAAAGGGAGCTTGTCGCCGAAACGAGCTTGTACATGCTCGCCAAGGCACTGTGCATTGTCCACGATCCAATGGGAGAGCTTCGAAGGTCTTATACGATCATCAGCAATCTGCGCTTCACCCTTCGGATGCGTTCCCATCCACAGCTACAACGACATGAATGCACATCATTCAATTATATTAAATATTGAAAACAAAAATAAAAAACAAGTTTATGGTTCACTTACACTACACAAACAGGGTGTCCACAGAGTCGCGTCATAAGCAAAACATTTATTTGTAAGATTGGCTACATCAGTTGTTTGAAATGTGTCCCACAAATCTCAAAACATGTTTGTAAATGGAAAAGCAGGTTTCTCTGAATGTTCTTCAACATATCCAAGCTAATGGTTGAATTAAATAATTTAATTTCCTATGATAAATAATCAATTAAATAATTTCCTAAGATGCACAACTTCAACTTTGTGGACACCCTGTACATCACAGCAAACTTTTAAAGTCTCCAGTCACCGTAGCATTACTTCAACTTGCATCAAGTCCCACATTTACTTATAACGCTTGTAGTACAAATGATTGAGACACAGACCACAGGGCCTCGTTTAGTGCTAATTATTTTTACATCTGAATGAGACCACTTTTTTTTTCAATTCAATTCATGGTTTTATTATCAAATCATTGCAGCCGGAAGCTGAATTGTGAATGATTTACAATACAACGAAAAAAATCAAGATCATGAAATAAATAGGCAAATAAATTACAACCACTATAACATCTACAAATAATTAAAATGAATTAAACATTACTACACTACTTTGGAAACGTCCGCCACCATCATGAATAAATTGAAACCACACGAGTGCAGCCTATAAGCCAGCCTGGTATTCGGCCGTCAGAGAATGCATGTGAGGAAGGAATGGCTAAGGAGATTCTAATAACTTACTTGTATACTTATTATGTACGTTAAAATGAAACTTATAACTTATTAACTTGAATTGTTGGCCTTTAACATAACATACCATTTTACGCTAATGGCCTTAAAACGATCATTCATATATTTCATTCTTTTAAAAATACAAGTCGTGATATGCAGTAAATCTTTAAATATCGCGGGTGTTATATTCCTGGAAAATGCTGCAGTATTTCAAAATCACGATAGTTAAAACCAAGGGCCTATGGGAAAAATGCGGTTAGGTTCCTGGGATTTCAGAAGATATAGAAAAATGTGGGTGGCAGCCAAAAATAAATACATGCATCACAATTGTAACTAGATATCTGTGATCACAAAGCGATTCCCATGGGTAAGCCTTGCAAGGCCTAACCTTGGCCCGCGATCCGATGATGGGATATTTTTTGTACCACCACATGACCTCGACTTTCAGCATTTCAGGATAGACTGTAAATTGAGAAAATGGGTTCCCATATACAATCTATCCATAACATTCACATCAGGAGAATCGGAGGAAAATAATTCAAGTTATGATCAAAAAGGTGTTCGTTAATTGTCACAATCTGAAAAAAGTAGGTCAAGGACACCAAATATCAGGTGCACAACTTCAGTGCAGGTACACTATTAGATGCAAGTACATCTTGAAAGGCCAAGCGGTCTTTAAGCGATGACAAAAATGCATTATTTTTTTTTCAGACTGCCTTTTGGCCTTGACCTTTAACTAGGCTTGGGCCAGATAATTGATTACCTGGTGAAAATTGATTCCCTCCATCGGAACCCTAAATTATACAGAGCTGATTACCCGCCCGCAATGGTTCCAAGTCTCATGAGGCAATTCCTACTCTGCCTTATCTCACTTCATCCACCAATAATTATATCAAAAGGTTCAGCAAATTATATTGCTACATTTATGGGGGTAGGCAAAAGAATACCATAGGAAAGGTAGAATTGAATAGGAAATAGTATGGACTGTGTGGCGTGTAGGAGCATTTCGATGTAATAGGTAGGGAAAATGTAGCGTAAGGTTGTTTAAATGTTCATCATACGAGGGATGACGTGTTAATTAGTAGTAGGGTTTAAAGCTAATACTCCTGTTCGTGATACCCTCTGTGGCCATCCCTAACATTTAAAACAACTGCCGGCCAAGCAAAACATCAGCCGGCTAGTACTCAAGCTCCATGGACACGATAAGGCAAAGACCCACCCAGGAGAGGCGGGGCGAAAATGGTTAAATGTGCAGGGACAGGCAGGCCATGCCACTCCCCGAGTGACGTGGCCGGATGAAGTAGGCTGAGCGTGAGCGGCAAGAATAAGTTTCACAGTTTTTGTGTCCTTGAAGGAGAGCGTTTTGTGTGGCAATCATGATGGAGCTTTGACTGCTGGGCTCACCAGGGAGCTGAAGGCCGTGCTGTCCTTCCACAAATGGAGGAGAAAGGAACGAGGGCCATCCACGTGCTCACCACCAGCTCTATAGCGAGCGCTTTCAACGCGCGGCGTTCGACGTCGTCGCCAATTTGCCGAGCTTCCAGCATGGGTGGCTCCGGGCTTCGATAGCCGCTGTCCATACCTACAGGATCCATTTTGGGCCAGCTAAGTGCTGGAGAGTGAACTGTTATTATCTTACATTACCTTGTGTGCGTGTTTGTGTCCGTGTGGAGGTACCTCAAGTTACCATTTTTACCTCAGCTTTATTTTCGTTATTTTCATTCCGTGCCTTTATTATGCTGCAAATAATTATTGGTACATTTCTGTTGTTTCGTTCTTGTTTGGGTTTCGGAATAAACCGGTGTGTTTCGTGAAGATAAACGCTTCCTGGTTCTTCAGCCTGCGCACGCAATAACCGCCATAATTGGAAGATCACCTCGGGAGTTAAGGCTGGTTCGGTTAATCTGTCCAAGGCTGGTGATAACTAGCTGCGGACGCGACTCCCGCTTCTCCTGTCATTCTTTACAAAACAAACAAAGACAAGTCCGTTTTTGTGCATTTAGTTTATTCAAGTTGTGAAGAAAATGAGCAGGCATGTATTCACAAACTGTGTTCATGTGGGTCGGACTTCTCCTTCCTGGATCCGATTATTGGCATTAGCCAATTATATCTGTATAGAGTATTGTGGAATTTCAAAATCATCACATTTCTTAACAGCAAATGGAAAAACAAGTCAGGGGCAATCGAGGAGCAGTCATTTGCCTTATACACCACCCAGGTAAACGGGTTTCAAATTTTTACATCAAATTGAAAAAAAATACAATTTTCCCGGAGGATTGGATGAATTTGAAGCAACTTTTACTTCTCATTTTCTTTCCCGGGAGCATTTCCGTTCTTAATGGTGGGACAGACGAAGACATTAGCTTTTTCTCTGTGCAGCAAAACTAGGAAGTAGGAATGGATCTGCTTCGAATAGCTGATAAATCATCGAGAACGATATGGAGCTACTTTGGATTTGACAAGAATCTGAAAAAAACCAAGCGAGATTTTAAATGGGTAGCAAGTTTGATGCGTGCTCTGCAGCAAAAAGTTGTCTTGCATGTCGAGTACCTCTGTGATGAATAAGCATCTGAAGTCATTCCTTCCAAGGGAAGCTTGCGGTCATGGAATGGAAAGTCATACTAAACGTGACTGAGATCAGTCACCATCATCGGCAAATCGGAAACAATAATCCATGAGCACCGAATCAGGATCACACAAGCTCAACAGTCACTCCTGGTAAGCTACGACTCCCCTGCATGCTGTCCCCATTTTTGTTTTGGTTCGTGCTGTTTTGTTTGGTGGTAAATAAACGATCAGAACAATGTGTAAATCAAGCCAAAAAATAAATTGCTGAAAGTGTGACACCATTAAATGCTACCAAAATAACTCATAGCAGATGTATTATGGGAAATATGAAAAAAAAAAAAAAAAAAACCCACTTTTAGAGGCCATTTTTACCCGCAAAGCGTGGGGTTGGCCTTTTTCGGGCACCGTGGTTGTTGTTGTTTTTGTTGGTCCCCTTTTTGAGGCAATGTTTTACGGCCGGATGCCCTTCCTGCCGCCAACCCTTTTTGTCGCCTTTTACGACAAACAGGGAATTACCAGTGAACTGGTACTCAATTAGCCGACCTCGGAAGGATGACAGGCTGAGTCAACCCCCCTGGCGTTAATTCAGCGATCGACCGGGATTCGAACCCAGGATCCTAGGATCCCAAGCTGGCACCCTAGCCGCTAGCCCAACACCAGGCTTTATTATGGGAAATATGGAAAGACCAAAATCAACGCAACGTGCCAATTAGTCGGACGGTAATTCAGGAAACGCAAAAAGTTTGTTTTAAGACTTAAAGAACATGGTGAGAGTTCATAAATGGAAACGTTTGGTGCTAGACATGGTTGGTTTTAATGTTTGAAGAGGTGGAGCAGTTTGCGTACTACCAAAGTGACCGGTGAAGCTGCGAGTGCCGACAATGAACCTAACCCCTATTTCCATCACATCTCCAATGTTAAGTGAGGCCTAACTGCACAAGAAAGCTATAAACAGCATAGGATTCAAACAAATTTCTTCTATATGAGAAGTACTTACAGGATAATGCTACGCAGAATTGCCAAAGCTTGCTTCCCACCTCTGCATAGGGTTGATCATGTGCGATGTCTCCAAAATCCCCGCTGCTTGCCAGCAGCTGTGCCACCTCGCTCGCCTCCCCTATCTTCCCCCATGCGTACTGCTGTACTACGCAGCGGAGTGGGAACACTGGAAAACAAGATTTGAAGAGAATACATATATGAAACAAACAAACAAGTCAGCATGCAATACAAAACTTGTAAAGAATAATATAATAATAATGATAACAAGCCTGTCCACTGAATTGCTACCTTGATGAAGTGGTTAAGCTAGAGCACCTACCTTAGCGACCCAAATAATGAATATGTCAGCAGGAGCTTATGCACTGAGATGGTGACAAGTCAGAGTGTAGGCCAATGGGTAGAGGTCAGACAAAATACATAATGTGGAACAATGTAACATTATGTTGTGGAACAATGTAACAAATTACAAATTCCGCTCACTGCCAGTCGAACGTCAGGCCTGGCCAGCCAATTCGTGAAAGCCTGAGGACAAAAGGTTACCTGGTAGACTCCACAAGAAGCGGTGAATTATTGGGTGTGTTAAAGGAGTCGCAGTATGAGTTTTGTATTACCGAGTGGACCCCTCTACCTCATGACTGTACTTGTACATGGCACCAAAGGGGATACATGGGAAAAGAAGTGGGGGTAATAGGGAAGGGGTTGTATGGGAGAGGAGGAGAGGGATTAGGGGGAAGGTCAGGGTGTTGGGAAGGTATTGGTGTGGTCCGATGAGTCGAGTGATGTGTAAGGGTGAGAGAAGTACAGGAACAGATATGTGTCACCAAAAGAAGATGCCTCTGAGTGTGTGTGTGTGTGTGTGTGTGTGTGTGTGTGTGTGTGTGTGTGTGTGTCGTTGGTTGTTATCTCCATATGTGTTTCAGAAGGTGGAATTGAGTCCTCTGTGGTCTTGAAGTATCCACCTCAGTTTCAGTAATGGATCATGATTCCTGGATCAAGATAGACTGTACCTATATCAAGTCGCGATGCATTGTTTTCCATGTCCACGCTTGATGGGATCATAGGTTGTACATGAGCATTATGTCCTCATTTTCAATTATTGTTTTTGGTTCATGTTTCCACGATTTGCTGGAACTGGGATATTGACATTTTTGGGACATTGAAGTTTTTGCAGATGTGCCAGTGGATTACTCTATAAACTGCAGATGTTCTGCAGATGGTTACACTGCAGATGTGCCAGTGTTGTGCCTTTGTGTATGAAGCTGTTCTGACATGAGTTTTTTTTAACATCCTGATAGGAGGTGGCTTGTACTTTGTTTCTACCTTGCAGAACCTGCACTTGTCCGATTGGTTTGGTGTTTCACATTGTCCGTGCACTTGTCCGATTGACTCAGTCCTGCCATCTTCTTAAAACCATTGGTGTAGTGTCCTTGGTCTTGGGCATTTATAATGATCTGTTCTCCATCCCAGTTGAGCTGACCAATTATTAGCCATTCCAATGAACCTTCTTTGTCTATGCCCAATCTGTCCAACTCTTCTTCTCTTTTTTTTTTTCCGTACATTCTTTCCTATTCCATCTCCAGGATGTGTATTGTGTTTTTCACTAGGAAGCTGATATTTGGACACGACAATGCCCAAGTGATTTGGCTGTAAAGGGTATTTTTGATCTCTTCATTAATCAATTCATCGATTTATTTATTTAATTATTCGATCCATTTATTCATCAATTAATTTACAAAAAGTGTTACGTGCTCCTCCCCGACCCCCTGGTCACGGTGTACCTCTGAGCCCCGAGAGGGGTCACGGCAGAAAAATGTGTTATTCTGTATGTCAAAGATCAATGGAGAAGCCACCCCAATTGCTACTCACAAACAAATATTGTATTAAGATCACACAAGAATAACAGTACAACAATAATAGTAATCAAAAGTACAATCCATATGTCCTATGATGGTACCATCAGTTTCGTAATATATAACTCACTGTGCTCCAAGTGAGTGAACTAAGAACATTCCCCAATGTCTCTTATTCCCGGCTTCAAGCCAAAGTTGGTGCGCTCCAGCGATCGCCAGAACGATGTCCAATCGAGACCCGAATCCCGTGCGGATGGCAAGTGCAGTCACACAGCCAAAGCTGCACAAAGGCGCCCTCAAGGCGACTGGGAAATCCAAAGGCGCCCTCCAGGCGACTGGGAAGTCACACCCTCGGGTATGGACTTTCACGGCTCACAGTCGGCGAACCGCAAATTAATCTTCGAAAGCCACGGTGCACACACACACACACCAGATACGTCTGAAAGCGGTGAAAACGGCTGACGAAGCAAAGAAACCTTGCTCGCCGCGCGAGTCAAAATGGCCGACGACCCGTTCTTGAGACGTAACGGCCCGGCGATAATTCTCCTCGGAATCCACCGCCAAAAACCTGATACACAGGTTGATCGGTCACAGAGATGACAACTCTGTCGCAGGAATCCCTTTCCCGGGAAACCCGAAAGTTCGCTAGTGACTCCCGTTCGACAACGTTTGCTTCAGAACTCGGAGCGGCTCGGCTTTCTTGTCCGACTCACTCGCTCCGCCTTCTTTCTCTCCTCTTCCTCTTCGTCGCCGTCCGGTTCCTGTTTCATTTAAAACATTAACCTTTTTACCTTTTGACAATAATAATTGCTATTTCCCTTAAACAACAATAATAATAATACATGGAACCAGAAATGTTTCAAGTGGATGAAAACCACAACGGAAGTGACGAATCCGTAACAAAGGTTACACATTCGGATGAAGCAGTGGTGGTTTAGGCATGCTATTAGCCAATTCAGTAAGAAATTAATTATTTTATCATTATTATTTATTTATTTTAATTATGCAATTCATCAATTAATCAATTATTGTACACTGCTCCCTTCCAATTGCGTCTCCATGTGCTGCACTGTCGGGCGCCAAAGGCCGAAGAAGGCGCCCGGCAATGTCTCGTGCCGGAGGATGTTATTTATTTATTTGGCATGGGGGGCGGTGTACTTTGAATGTATCTGTAATTGTTTTTGTTTTTGTTTGTTTTTTTACACCTACCTGTGCATTTATTGTTCTCCAAATTGCCAGTGTTTATTTTGTTTTACATTTCGCTTTTGTGTTGTTTTTGCTACAATTGGGGCTGTATTTGTTAATCTTTTGGTTTCTTGTGCATGACATCTTCTATTTGCACCTGTTTTTGAAAAAAATTCTGCAAGGTGGGCTCAGGATATGTGTGTGTGTGTGTGTGTATACAAATGTGTGTTGTATGTGTGTGTGTGCGTGTGTGTGTGCGTGTGTGTACGAATGTGTGTTGTATGTGTGTACGAATGTGTGTTGTATGTGTGTGTGAATGTGTGTTGTATGTGTGTATGAATGTGTGTTGTATGTGTATGTGTGTATGTGTGTATGTGTACGAATGTGTGTTGTGTGTGTACGAATGTGTGTTGTATGTGTGGTGTATGTGTATGTGTGTGTATGAATGTGTGTTGTATGTGTATGTGTGTGTGTGTGTGTGTGTACGAATGTGTTGTATGTGTGTGTTGTGTGTGTGTGTGTACGAATGTGTGTTGTGTGTGTACGAATGTGTGTTGCGTGTACGAATGTGTTGTGTGTGTACGAATGTGTGTTGTATGTGTGTGTTGTATGTGTGTACGAATGTGTGTTGTATGTGTGTACGAATGTGTGTTGTATGTGTATGTGTGTTGTATGTGTGTGTGTGTGTTGTATGTGTGTGTGTGTGTTGTATGTGTGTACGAATGTGTGTTGTATGTGTGTGTGTGTTGTATGTGTGTTGTATGTGTGTTGTATGTGTGTTGTATGTGTGTTGTATGTGTGTTGTATGTGTGTGCGGTATGTGTGTACGAATGTGTGCTGTATGTGTATGTGTGTACGAATGTGTGTTGTATATGTGTACGAATGTGTGTTGTATGTGTATACGAATGTGTGTTTTATGTGTGTGTTGTGTGTATGTGTATGTGTTGTATGTGTGTGTTGTGTGTTGTGTGTTGTGTGTTGTGTGTTGTGTGTTGTGTGTTGTGTGTTGTGTGTTGTGTGTGTGTGTGTGTGTGTGTGTGTGTGTGTGTGTGTGTGTGTGTGTGTGTGTGTACATGAATTATTGTCGGTTTAACGATAAAGCATTAAAGGTGACAATTTTAAAAAGCCCCACGTTTGCTGATTGAAGAAGAGTGAGAATTTTGAGCTTGGTGCACTGAGATTCCAAATGTAACATTTATTAATTATTCGACGACAGCAAGAACCCTTTAGAGGTCGAGCTCGAGAAGGACACACAAACAACAACAAAAACTACTGTACGTGTTATAAAAGATCCTTTTTGGTGTTTCACTTCATTTTACATCCACATTGATCCTCATCAATACAATAGATATGGAATGTTTGTGAAATACATCAATGGCATGCTGTCTTTTGATTAAATCAGTCAGCGAAGCGACAGGTAGGCAGGCACACCTTGTACCGTCTATACATTACCAAAATAACCATCATGGATTACTTCCTGAAATTTGCGATCACATGATCACATCAAGCGAATCAAAACATCGTAATTGAGTCACTGAAGAAGAACCGGCACTCCATTGATGACGCGGCATCACCACAGCATTATCCGTGCGGACTGTGCTCCTGATGTTAATTAACCGTCAAATGTCCAAACAGCAAATGAAACAAAGTCCGAAAAGAACAAAACCACCGATCGCCGCCTCAACCTGCGTCCTCACCGGAGTCAGCCATTCGTCCGTACACCGCGTACAGTGAGGCTACCCGCTACACCGACCGAGCCGGGCAATTCATTCTTCTGTGTGGTCACGTGGTGTGAATCCTTCCGCAGCAGGATTTCTTCAATCTCCGTATGTTTAAGAGCCTCATTCGGATATACGTAGTACATCGGGTAGTATTTTTGAGGTAATTGCTTTAATACCGTTTACAATCGATGCAGATCGAATAAATATTTATAACAATACGAATTGCGCTGCCAAGATGGAACGACGAGCCGGCGAATGAATTTCAAATGAACAATGAGTCTTTCGTGACTTCATGGAGCAGTTATACCTGTTTTACAAAGTACAGTTACCGTAGCTGGTCAGGTTAATAATAAGGATGATCGGAGAACTACATTTAAATTGAACGTTAACACAAATCGTAAAACAAACCTGTAGTTTAGCAATACTTTTCCTCTGAATTTGTCCTGTTCGCGCATGCGCAGAGGGGAGTGATATAATTTTATGACCTCGTCTGCATCGAAATTGACAATTATTCCAAACAGGAAACTTACTGTTTTTAAGGACGTCATAAGGGACACACGCGATGTAAATTAAATAAGGTGGTGTAAAAGTCGCTCCATCAGCAGTGCGAATGAAACTTCCAAAAAATCTTCTCAACAACCTTTATAATCGCTATTTTCTTTCAATTGAATTATATCCATCACCACTGGAGAACACAAATCGCCTTATTGACACTTTTAAAAAACTTCCGTTAAGCGGTACTTAGACAAAACATTACAGCATTGTACATCGTCCCGACCAATCAAAATTTCCGCCCAAATCTGCTCGGAGGTAAGGTGTTCTATGAAGTCGTTTTAATCTGAAATTGTTGCAACTATATATTTCTGGCAGGGAGGAGGTGGAGAGAGAGAGAGGGAGAGAGAGAAAAGAGAGGGGTGAGAGAGAGAGAGCAAGAGAAGAAGAAGAAGAAGAGAGAACAGAAACAGAATTGAGTGGAAATTTTTCAAACAGTAAATGAATTTTAATATTAATAATAATAATAATTCATTTATTTTGTATAGCGCTTTTCCAGAAGCCCAAAGGCGCTTTGACAGAGTGGCAAACATAATGCATAACAATACATGAAAACAACAATTGCAAAAAGACAAGAATCAATAGGGAAATATTTAAAGCAAAAGGAGGGAGAAGGAGAAGAGATAGTCAGGGGTTAAATGCTGTGGGTTGAATGTTGAATGCAGTGTTGAAGAGGTGGGTCTTTAGTGATATTTTGAATGTGGTGAGTGAGGAGGAGTCTCTGATGGTGTGAGGTAGTGAGTTCCAGAGGGTGGGAGCAGCGATGGAGAAGGCCCTGTCCCCCCAGGATCTGAATTTGGTCCGGATGGAGGGGGTCAGGAGGTTGGTACCAGCAGAGCGGAGGTTGCGGGTGGGAGTGTGTCTGGAGAGGAGGTCAGCCAGGTAGGATGGGGCCAGGTTATGGATGGCTTTGTATGTCAAGAGGAGGATTTTGTACTGGATTCTCTGGGGGATGGGGAGCCAGTGAAGCTTGGAAAGGACGGGGGTGATGTGGTCACGGGTCCGGGAATGGGTGAGTAGACGGGCAGCGGAGTTCTGAATGTATTGGAGTTTATTGGTGATTTTTGAGGGTGAACCATAGAGGAGGCTATTGCAGTAGTCCAGACGGGAGGTGATGAAGGCGTGGATGAGGGTTTCTGCAGCCGTGGAGGAGAGGGATGAGCGGAGACGGGCAATGTTTTTCAGGTGAAAGAAGGCTGACTTTGTGATCTGTTTAGTGTATTTGTCGAAGGAGAGGGTTTGGTCAAAGATGACGCCAAGATTCCGGATGTGCGGGGAGGTGGATACTGGGATACCGTCGATGTTGAGGGCAAAGTTATGGGTGGATTTTGTGAGCGTTTTTGGGCCAATGATGATTATTTCAGATTTATCACAGTTAAGCTTGAGGAAGTTGATTTGAAGCCAGGATTTTATTTCAGTGATGCAGTTTGTCAGGATAGAATGGGTGTCGGTGGAGACGGACTTGGTGGAGATGAAAAGCTGGATGTCATCGGCGAAGCAGTGGAATTGGAGACCATGACGGCGGATTAAGTGACCGAGCGGGGACAGGTAAAGGATGAAGAGGAGGGGGCCAAGAACTGAACCTTGGGGGACACCTTGGGGGAGGGGAGCAGTGGGGGATTTGCAGTTATTGATGGAGATGAACTGGCATCTGTCAGAGAGGTATGATTTAATCCAAGAGAGGGCAGTGCCGGTAACGTTAAAGGTGGATTCAAGTCGGGTGAGGAGGATAGTGTGATCGATGGTGTCAAAGGCAGCGCTGAGGTCGAGGAGGACGAGAATGTTGAGGTTGCCAGCGTCAGAGGAGAGGAGAAGGTCATTGGTGATTTTGAGGAGAGCAGTTTCAGTACTGTGGTTGGACCGGAATCCGGATTGGAATGTTTCATACAGGTTATTGGCAGAGAGATGATGTTTGAGTTGAGTGGCTACAGCGCGTTCCAAAACTTTTGACAGAAAGGGTAGGTTGGAGATGGGTCTGAAGTTGTTTAGGGTGTCAGGGTTTAGACCAGGTTTTTTTAGAATGGGGGTAACAGCAGCAATTTTGAGGGAAGGTGGGACGATGCCTGTAGACAGGGAGGAGTTTATTGTTGCAATGATAAGTGGAGAGAGAGCAGGGAGGGAGGCTTTGACAAAGCTGGAGGGGATGGGGTCAAGAGTGCAGGTGGCAGTTTTCATTCCTATGAGGAGTTCAGAGAGGTCAGTAGGGGAGATTGGGGAGAACCGAGACAGGGGATGGCAGGACAAGGGGGGGCAGGTGGTTGGAGGGGGAGCGGGTGCGGCGGTGGTCAAGCTGTTGTAGATGTTGTCAATTTTGCGTTGGAAGAAAGAGAGGAAGGAGATGCAGTTGTCTACTGTGAATGACTGGGTGGTGGTGTTCAGGGGGCGGAGGAGTTTGTTTATTGTCGAGAAGAGTGCTTTTGGGTTTCCGGAGCCAGAGTGGATAATTTGAGAGTAGTAGGCAGAGCGGGCGCGGGAGAGGGCATCTTTGTAGTGTTGTAGGTGGTCCTTGTAGGCTTGGGAGTGAACTGTGAGACCCGTTTTATTGCGGAGTCTTTCAAGTTGGCGAGCTCGAGTTTTCATCAGGTGGAGTTCAGGGGTAAACCAGGGAGCAGAATGGGTGAAAGAAACTGTTTTGGTTTTTACAGGCGCAAGCTGGTCAAGGCAGGAGGAGAGAGTGTGGTTGTAGTAGTCAGTGAGGTCGGAAGGGGTGTGGAGGTCAATGAAGGGAGAAGTGGACATTTTTTCAGAGAGGGTGGATGAGAATGAGGTAGGTGAAAGAGCGTTTAGCTTACGGAAGTTGCTTGTGCGATAATGCCTTGGTGTTGGGGCGGGGATGTTGATGGTCAGAGTGATGGCTAAGTGGTCAGAGAGGGTGAGGTCGGAGCCATAGAGATGGTGCAAGCAGACAAGGTCCAAAATGTGACCACGGATATGGGTAGGAAAGTCGACATGTTGAGTGAGGTTAAAGCAGGTGAGTAAATCAGTGAAGTCAGTGGTTATTGTGGAGTCAGTGGAGTCCATGTGGATATTGAAATCACCAAGGAGGAGGATTGAGGGGGAGAGGGAACATAGCTGGGTCAGAAAGTAGGAGAAGTCAGACAGGAATGATGGGTGTGGTTTGGGAGGGCGGTAGACGACAGCCATGACTGACTGCGTGCGACCAGAGAGTTTTAAAGCCAGGTGTTCAAATGATGGAGCAGATGAGATGGAGATGAGGTTGGTCTTGATGTCTTGACGGTGGATAACGGCAATTCCACCACCTCGGCCCTCCGAGCGTGGTTTATTGACGTAGGAATATCCATTGGGTGTGGTGAGGTTAAGTGTGTAGTAGTCCAGAGGTTGTTGCCAGGTTTCGGTGAGACAGAGAAAGTCCAGTTTGTTATCCAGGATGTATTCGTTCAGGATGAGGCATTTGTTGTTGAGGGACCGGGTGTTGAACAGGGTGAGCTTGATGTTGTTTTGAACAGCAGGGATGAATTCAGGTGATTTAGCCAGGGTTCGTAGGCAGGAGGTGCGATCGTGTGCGTTGCTGTGACCAGGTGCACTGGGACGAAGAGTGAGAGTGCGCTGAGCCGACCAGAGGACGGGGATGGAGTGACCTGATTGCAAATAAACAAACTTACGACCGGAGCCACGGTGAATGTACCTGGGTCGTCGGAGGAGTCCATTTGATTTAATGGCAGAGATGCATGATGGGGTGGAGCGGGTACCGAGCAGAAGAAGCCCTGCAGCGGAGTACCTCAGAGCCATGCCAGGCAGGAGCGAAGGGACGAGTACGAGGCCAAGGTCGAGGAGGCAAAGCGGCAAACGCAGCGGCAAACGACTGCAGCCGCTAATCAAGACCACAGCGGCAAACAGCCACCGCCGCAAACAACGGGAGCGGGCCTGAGGAAACAGTGGAGGAGCCGGGCAGGCGAAGCCAGGAGCAGAGCCGGGACCGAGCAGAGGGCAGACCCAACGGTCAAAAATCCGCCACGACCACCAGAAAAGCAAACTATGTACAATGGCCCAGTCGGAGAAGCGGCGAACAAGTAACGCCAGCGTCCTCTCCAGACCGGACCGGAAGCCATAGCCAAGCCATATTACCATAAAATACTATACATAGGGTCGAGTTGTCCTCTTCCATCCTCCCCCCAATCTCCCCCCCCCCCAATCTCCCCCTCTCCCATCTCCCCCCCCCCCCCAATCTCCCTCCCCTGTGCAGCACAAGGCTTCAAATAGCATCATTGAATGAGGGTGTGGCCAGGGCAAACCACCTCGCAGATCCCACCCCCCCCCCTCCTCACCCTTGGCTCCCTCCTCCCTCCTCCCTCCACAATTTCTCTATTTTACTAGTACCCGACTGCAAAGCCGCAATGAGCCGGCGAAGCCAAAGCCTCTTGCCCCTATTTTACCCATCACGATGGCATCAGTGGGTTAGGTAGTTGGTAGTAGGTAGGTGTAGTAGGTACCGTACCTAGTTCAAAATGACACCATTTGCATTCTGGATCAGATAAAAAATTTGTAAAATTTCCTTCTTGATTAATTCGGTGAATTCCGTCTCAACTTCGGATATTTCCGACCGTGAAAAACTATCCCCTACGGCCGTGAGATTTCTAAAAAAATAATTCTTCGTCAATTTTAGAATATTTGACGCCGTTTTCAGCGTCCGAAATGTGGTGGCTTGTGTGTGGCTTTTTTGAAATATTTTTTCAAATGCTCGAATCTCATTGGTTCCGGTAATTGGTGACGATTTTCGTTGAAGATAACCATGGCCCGTGTCGGCCCGGGGAACGAGGTTGGTCTTAAAGTATTTTAATTACAAATTAGAGGTGCATAAGATTGTGCATCAAACAAAGACGGGTGAAACAAACTCATATTGAACGTTTTCGCAATTTTTTTATGCATACTTCCGCATCCGGAAGATGGCGGCCTCCATTGAGCGATTTGGTGCGTCAAAGCTTCGAAATTCTCAAGGGATCCAGCAAAATCTGGCTTTTCAACATAATACGTACGCGTTCATTCACAACACCGGCTTTGCCGGCTATTATAACTTTTAAAAATAACTTTATTTAATGAAGATCCTAAATTAGAACAGCAAGCCCATAAAAAAAAAAAAATCAATATCACAGCAGCAGCCTTTTTATCTCAGATTATAAGTGTCGAAAAGTAAATAAAGTATTAACAAAACTATTATACAAGTTGACGTTTGTGTCTGTCCATGTGTCGGCGGTCCCTTTTGGTGCTGCTTTGGCTTTTCTGGCCTGGGTTCAAATCTTGGCCCAGATATGAACTGTCATCCCGGTGTTTTACAGACTGGGTGATTCATTAATGTGTGTGCCGCTCCTCCAATGAACGTTAAACAGGGCATCCCATAACCAACATTTGTTGGTGGATGTTAAAGATCCCACGGTGTCCTTCGTGAAGAGTTGACAAGCTATCGCCGCAGCACCATCGCCAAATTACAAATTCCAGTCCTAACCTTAGTTGAACATCATGCTTCTATATGAGATTTCCAGCTGGTTTGTGAAAGACTTGAGCCAAACTTTGTGAAAGAAAGACAAGCTTAATGCTTTGGCAATTTCATATTTTCTTGTGTAAATATGGAGAAGGAAGGAGCACAGCCTTGCTTAAAGTAAATACGCTTATAGTTATAAGAATCACTAATTTCTTTAAATTTTCAGATTTCACTGCAGATTTCGACAATTAATTAGTCCACAAACTCCGACCCTCAAACCCGGCGATAGATTTCGATTATATACATTAATCAGTCCGTGAAAGGCCATCGTGGAAAATCGCACCATATACTGCATAAAAATCGCTCCAATCTCCTAATTTTAAAACTATAGCACCTACAAAAGTCATGTATAGGGTCATTCCATGTCAAATCATCAAAGAATCTGCCGTCATCTCTCAGATTTTTGTAAAACTTTGGGAACCAATTGGGACCCATGAAAAACGGCAAGAACTCAAATATTTTTGCTAACAGCCTCTTAATTAGTGAGATACAGACTAACGAACTTTGGACTAATTAGCGCGACGTCGCGAATTCAAATGGCCATATCTCTAAAAGTATAACACCTAGAGAGCTGGTTTTGGTGTCATTTTAAAGGTATTTTCATGCCCTATGAATTTGTCTGGGCAACATTTTCCTACCTCCAACCACAAAAAAGTTATCACAAAATATAAACTTCAATTGTGAATCCCCAAAAAATGTATCCTTCAAATTTCCTCAAATTCATCCCAGAGGTACCTTATGATGTCAAGAAGCTTCCACATAAATTTTGTGATGGGCACTCCAATAGTTTCTGAGATATGAGCAATAATGTACATGTATGTATGGCATATAGGTTCGAAAATCAGCATTTGTAATGTATTATACAATCAATAAGTGAGTTCAAGTACACAGTGTTCACTAACCTGACTTAGGCTTTCAATTTCCTCTTCAATGCAGCAACAGCAGCACTTGTTTCTTTCTTGGAAATACAATATGTCCTTCCAGTTGCAGTGGTTGGTTCAACAGTAGTAAGCACATCCTGGTAGTCAATAGTGAGAGGGTCTGCTGGTTCCGGAAATGTATATGATGGGGATGGTCCATGTGGATGGAGGAACTTAACATCCACCTCATGCCTCTCTGGGGTATGTTCCATGACACATGCAACCCACCAGTGACCATCATAATCCACTGTAATCCTGTCGCGATTTCCAATTTTTTCTTCACAGTGTCACCGATTTTCTTGGTTTTGGATTTCACATATTTATCTGCAGCAAGTCTCTTTTTTGGAATAGGTGATTCTCCAATCAATCCCAAAGACTCATTCAGTGTATTCAGTTCCATTTCAGGAGAATGAAATTCAAACTCCCCTGAACTGCCTGGTATTGGTGATTCACCTCCACCATCATTGTCCTCACTACTGCTAATAGCGCTGCTGGTCACTGGTAATGGTATTTCACTCTGAGTCTCTACCACACCTGGTTGTCTTTTTGCCAGTTTCTTACGACACTGGGTACAGATTTTCTGTGCACTTTGCAGTTTGAGGCTTGGATGAGCGGCTATGGCTTTTTGGCTAACAGCTCTCAAGCCAGACGACTTTGGTTTTTCATGAGCTCCAAAGGGATTGCAGCAGGATTTCTGCTTCAGGATGAACTTTTCCTTGGCAGTCGTCATTTTTCTGCAGCTCCTTCAGAAGTGAACTGCCAATTTCTGTTGGTGGCAGGCCTAAGCATTACACTAAGCCAACTTGGACTTTCCCTGGGGATCTTAGACTGTGAAAGTTGCATCACCTCGAATTACCCACATGGGAAATCCCAGTTGGAATTCCCCAGATGAGAATTCCCCTCAGGCCCAGTTGAAAATGAAAGTATATGATACTTCAAAGCAATTGATGGTTGTTCCCTGTGTTCCCTGTCATGGCTAGGTTAGAATGATTGTATTGAAGGAGCTGGGGCTCCCACGTCGATCGGAAGAATGGACGCGACAAAAAGCTGGAATTCATCCGAGTTGCTTTAATCAAATCGAACACTCAGGCACTCTGAAAACCCGTTTATCGGTCAGCAATATATATCTATTATCCCAGGGGGTTTGCCCAGGCCCGGCGCCAGGGGGCGTGGCCCAGCGTCCTGGCTGCGGCCTGGCAAGTTGAGGGCGAGCCTGCCCGGGCATGCCCGGGCATGCCCGGGCGTCCCGACCGAGGCCTGGCAAGTTGAGCGCGGGCCTGCCCGGGCGTCCTGGACGAGCCCGGCATGGTGATCGCTCCGCGTCCTTGATAGGTGCAAGGCGATTGTGAAAACCCAGCGGCAGCCGCTACACACGTCCCCCCAGAATCGACTTGCACCGGCAGGGTCAATTTGAGGGGGGTCCTGATGACCCGGCCGAAGCGACCCCTGGCGGGTCGTGGGAGGGGGTCCGGTGAGGTGGTGGGCGGTCGAGTGGGGGGCACCGTGGACGGGGGGCGGCCTCGCCGCGGCGGAAGGGCCACCCGTGGTGGGTGGTCGACGTCCACGTGCGCCGGCTTGAGGCGGTCCACTGCAATCCGGTCCGACCTGCCGCCGATGTCGATGACGAACGACTTGTCGTCCCGTCGCAGCACCCGGAAGGGCCCGTCGTACGGCGGCTGGAGTGGCCACCGATGTGCGTCGTGACGCACAAAAACATACTCCGCTGTGCGGAGTGCTGGGGGGACGTAGGACTGGGGGTCACCGTGGTGGGATGTTGGCACGGGGGCAAACCGTCGGGCGGCCTCCTGGAGGTCCGAGCGCTGGTGAGCTGCGGACCAGGGACTGGTAGCGTCGGGCACGAATTCGCCCGGGACGCGTAGCACCTGGCCATAGACAAGCTCGGCGGTGGATGCCTGGAGGTCCTCCTTGGGGGCCGTGCGAAGGCCCAAAAGGACCCACGGCAGCCGGTCGGCCCAACCGCCGTCTTGAAGGCCGGCCATGAGCGCGGCCTTCATGGAGCGGTGGAATCGCTCGCACAACCCGTTTGCTTGGGGGTGGTAGGCCGTAGTATGGTGGAGCTTGACCCCCAGGTTGCGGGCGACCGCACCCCACAGCTCGGAGGTGAACTGTGGTCCGCGGTCTGACGAGATGTCCGCCGGTGCGCCGAAGCGGGCGACCCAGGTGGCGATGAAAGCCTGCGCCACGTCGGCGGTGGTGGTGGAGACGAGGGGAACGGCCTCCGGCCACCTGGTGGTCCTGTCCACCATGGTGAGCAGGTGTGTGAACCCCCGTGACGGGGGGAGGGGGCCCACCAGATCCACGTTGACGTGGTCGAAACGTCGTTCGGGCACGGTGAAAGGTGCCAGCGGGGCCTGGGTGTGTCGGTGGACCTTGGCCCGTTGGCAGGCCGTGCAGGTGCTGGTCCAATCGCGGACGTCCGGACGAAGGCCGTGCCAGACGAAACGCGCCGACACCAGCTTCTGGGAAGCTTTCCGGCCCGGGTGGGAAAGGCCGTGGAGGGAGGCGAAGATGCGGCGTTGCCAGGTGACGGGCACGATGGGGCGAGGCTGGCCTTGGGAGACGTCGCAGAGCAGGACAGTGTCCGCGCAGGGGATGTCGGCCAGGCGGAGGCCCGTGTCCGCCGCCCGGAGGGCTTGCACCGTGGTGTCGGTGGTTTGGTCCGCCGCCATAAGCGCAAAATCCACGCCCAGGTGGACCGCGTTCGCGCTGGCCCGGGAAAGACAGTCGGCCACGGCGTTGTTTTTGCCGGCGACGTGCCGGATGTCCGTGGTAAACTCTGACACGGCGGAGAGGTGGCGCTGTTGGCGGGCCGACCATGGCTCCGTGACCTTGGCCATGGCGTAAACCAACGGCTTGTGGTCGACGAACGCCGTGAAAGGTCGGCCCTCCAGGAGGTGGCGGAAATGGCGGACGGCCAGGTGTAGACCGAGGAGCTCCCGGTCAAACGTGCTGTATTTGAGCTCGTTCGGCCAGAGCTGCCGGCTGAAAAAAGCGAGTGGCTGCCAAACCCCGTTCACCCATTGCTCATGTACGGCGCCCACCGCGTAGTCGGAGGCATCCGTGGTGAGGGCGATGGGAGCGTTGAGCACCGGGTGAGCGAGCAGTGTTGCGTCGGCGAGGGCCCGCTTTGAGCGTTGGAAGGCCGCATCCATTGCTGCGGACCAGGCGATGTCGTGCTTGGCCGGCTTGCCCCGGAGGGCTTCGTAGAGGGGCCGCATGAGTTGAGCAGCGCGGGGCACGAAGCAGTGATAAAAATTCACCATTCCCAGGAATTCCTGCAGGGCCTTTATGGTGCAGGGACGCGGGAACGTGGTGATGGCCTCGACCTTGGTTGGCAGCGGCACGGCCCCGTTCTTGGTGATGTGGTGGCCCAAAAAATCAACGGCCGTCGTGCCGAAGTGGCATTTGGCCGGGTTGACGATGAGGCCGTGCTCGCTGAGGCGCCCGAACAGTGTTCGGAGGTGGAGGAGGTGCTCGGCCCGGGACGTGCTGGCGACGAGGATGTCGTCCAGGTAAACGAAAAGGAACGGCAGGTCACGCAGCACGCCGTCCATCAAGCGCTGGAACGCCTGAGCCGCGTTCTTGAGACCAAACGGCATCCGCAAGAATTCGAATAAGCCGAACGGCGTGATGACTGCCGTTTTAGGGACGTCGGCCGCCCTGACAGGTACCTGGTGATATCCCCGTATGAGATCAATTTTCGAAAAAATGACCCGTCCCGCCAGACGGGCGGAGAAGTCTTGGATATGCGGGATCGGGTACCTGTCGGGGGTGGTAGCGTCATTGAGACGGCGGTAGTCGCCACACGGGCGCTATCCACCCCCCGGCTTTGGCACGATGTGCAGTGGCGAGGCCCACGCGCTATCGGAGCGCCGCACGATGCCGAGGTGCTCCAACGCGTCGAATTCGGCCTTCGCTACGGCGAGCTTGGCTGGGTCGAGGCGGCGGGCCCTGGCGTAGACCGGCGGGCCCGTGGTTGGTATGTGGTGCTCGATCCCATGCCGTACTGCGACGGCCGAAAACGTCGGCCGCGTGAGGGCCGGGAACTCCGTGAGCAGGCGAGCAAACTCGTTCGCCGCCGGGACGGTGCATGCCAGCTCGGTCGGCGCGGAGCTGCTCAATGTGCATACCAGGGAGCTGAAGGTTTCAGCGTTGATTAAACGACGCCGTTGGACGTCCACCAGCAGTCCGTGTGCGCAGAGGAAGTCGGCGCCTAGCAGAGCCATGGGCACGTTGGCGGTTACAAACGTCCAAGCAAAGCGTTGGCCGCCGAAGCAGAGGGTGACGTTGCGCGGGCCGAAGGTGCGGATAGTCGATCCGTTGGCCGCAACCAAGGAGGGGCCGCAAACCGCGGATTGCCTGTCCTGGTCAGAGGCGGGTATGACGCTCAGTTGGGCGCCGGTGTCGCACAGGAAGCGCCGTCCGGACGCTTTATCCGTGATGAACAGTAAGTTGCCCGTGTGGCCGGCGCTCATGGCTGGTAATGAACGCCGGCCCGGCCGTTTCCCGGCCTGCCGAAGGTGCACGGGGGTCGGCATGTCCGGGCCTTCTGTCCGAACCTGGCATGATAGTAACACCACGCTTGGTCAGGTGGAGGCCTCGGTCGTCGTGCTGGAGGTGGTCGGCTCGGTGTAGCGGCCGCCAATTGCGTCGGCAGTTCGGCCGTCGACCGTGCCGGGTGCTCGGGCGCCATGGGTGTTGCGTCGGACGGCGGTGGGTCCCATGTCGCCGCTGCGATGCGCTGTCCTGCGGCGGAGATCTTGTCGGCTTCTCTGGCAAGGGCCCGGGGATCTGTGATCGTCGTGCTTGCCAGGGCGAGGCGTACCGGGTTAGGCAGCTGACGGAGGAACAGCTCCCGGAACAGGAATGCCGGAGAGTGCTCGCCGAGCAGTGAAAGCATGTAGTCCATTCGCTCGGAAGGGCGCGTGTCGCCGAGCTCAGGCAGTTCGAGCAGGCGCCGTGCGCGTTCCGCCGATGGGAGGGCGAAAGCATCGAGGAGAAGCTTCTTAATCACGCCGTATTTGTCAGCGGCTGGCGGGCTCTCGAGGAGGCTCAGGGCGCGGGCCGCGGTAGCCGACCCGAGCGCAGCTACCACATGGTGGAAGCGGGTGTCGTCGGCCGTGATGCCTCGCAGGGCGAACAGGGACTCCGCCTGTGCGAACCAAACCGCCGCGTGAGCCTCCCAGAAGGTAGGCAGTTTAAGGGCGACTGCCGTGTCCATGTCGATAGGTCACCAATGAAGGAGCTGGGGCTCCCACGTCGATCGGAAGAATGGACGCGACAAAAAGCTGGAATTCATCCGAGTTGCTTTAATCAAATCGAACACTCAGGCACTCTGAAAACCCGTTTATCGGTCAGCAATATATATCTATTATCCCAGGGGGTTTGCCCAGGCCCGGCGCCAGGGGGCGTGGCCCAGCGTCCTGGCTGCGGCCTGGCAAGTTGAGCGCGGGCCTGCCCGGGATGGTGATCGCTCCGCGTCCTTGATAGGTGCAAGGCGATTGTGAAAACCCAGCGGCAGCCGCTACAGTATAATACATTACAAATGCTGATTTTCGAACCTATATGCCATACGTACATGTACATTATTGCTCATATCTCAGAAACTATTGGAGTGCCCATCACAAAACTTATGTGGAAGCTTCTTGACATCATAAGGTACATCTGGGATGAATTTGAGGAAATTTGAAGGATACATATTTTTTGGATTCACGATTGAAGTTTATATTTTGTGATAACTTTTTTGTGATTGGAGGTAGGAAAATGTTGCCCAGACAAATTTATAGGGCATGAAAATACCTTTAAAATGACACCAAAACCAGCTCTCTAGGTGTTATACTTTTAGAGATATGGCCATTTGAATTCGCGACATCGCGCTAATTAGTCCAAAGTTCGTTAACCTGTATCTCACTAATTAAGAGGCTGTTAGCAAAAATATTTGAGTTCTAGCTGTTTTTCATGGGTCCCAATTGGTTCCCAAAGTTTTACAAAAATCTGAGAGATGACGGCAGATTCTTTGATGATTTGACATGGAATGGCTGTATATGGCGATTCGTAAGTATGAAGATCAGGCATTCGATGATGAGTGAGGAAAGTGAAAAAATATACTTTGAGCACTCTATCGTACAGAAACCGTTGCAGCCTGTTCCAAGTCGAGGCATTGTTGTGCAGGCCAAAACAAAATGGCGCTAATAACCCCTGTGAGGTGACAGCGGGCTGACCAAGATGGTGCATCTTGGTAAGGCTTTTCTTTTTTTGATGGTGAGGACACCCTAAATTATGTTCAAAAGGGGTATTTAAATTTACCCAAATACCCAGTTTTCATTCAAGCACTACCTTGGAGTTCCCTTAGTATACATGCAAAGTTTGAGGCCGCTATATTTCATGGTTTTGGAATTATTCAGGACACACATACACGCAACCTCTTATTATTATAGATTATATAACCACCAATTATTAAGTGAAGAGTGATGGAGACGCGACTTTTCCACGTAGATAATACTGCTTATGTTCAAATTCTTCCTGTAGTGCTTCGAGAGAGAAATTAGTGCAAGAGAGTGTTGACAGAGTGGGAAGAGGAGGGAAAGAAGTTTGGCAGATTTTAAAACATTGTGGAGGGTAAGCAGGAGGTAGTCTGGCTTGGTGTACAGTGCCTTCAGAAAGTATTCACACCCCTTGACTTTTTCACATTTTGTTGTGTTACAGCCTGAATGTAAAATGGATAAAATAGAAAATTTTTGTCACTGATCAGCACAAAATAGCCCGTAATGTCCAAGTGGATTTTATGTAGAACTTTTTTACAAATCAATTAAAAATGAAAAATTTTTCTTGTCATAAAGTATTCAAACACTTTGCTGTGACACTTCAAATTGAGCTCAGGTGCATCCAATTTCCTTTGATCATCCTTGAGACGTCTCTACAACTTGATTGGAGTCCAGCTGTGGCCAATTCAATTGATTGGAAATTATTTAGAAAGAAACACGCCTTTCTCTATTAGGACAAGCAGTTGACAGTGCATGTCACAGCAGAAACTCTACCATGAAGTCCAAGGAACTGTCCATATAACTCCAAGATAGATTTGTGAGGAGGCATAGATCTGTGGAAGGGTATAAACAATTTCTAGACGGTTGAAAGTTCCCAAGAGCACAGTGAGCTCCATTATTCGGAAATAGAAAGAATATGGAACTACCCAGACTCTTCCTGGAGTAGGCCGTCAGACCAAATTGAGCAACCGGGCAAGGACCATTGTCAGCGAGGTGACCAAGAACCCAATGACCACTTCACAAATCTAGCCTTTATGGGAGTGGCCAGAAGGAAGCCACTCCTGAGAGAAAGGCCTTGACCGCACACCTGGAGTTTGCAAAAAGGCATGTGAAAGGCTCAGAGACCATCAGGCAAAATATTATGTGGTCTGATGAGCCAAAAATTGAACTCATTGGCCTGAATGCAAAGCGCTACGTCTGGTGGAAATCGAGCACAGCTCATCACCCATCTAATGGCATCCTTACTGTGAAGAATAGTGATGGCAGCATCATGGTATGGGAATGCTTTTCATTGGCAGTGACTGGGAGACTTGTTAGGATAGAGGGAACAATGAATGAAGCCAAATACAGGTAAATCCTTGAGGAGAACCTGCTTCAGAGTGCAAAAGACCTGGGACTGTGGCGAAGATTTGCCCTCCAACAGCACAATGACCCGAAGCATACAGGCAAAGCAACACTGCGATGGCTTCAGAACAAGAACGTGAAAATCCTTGAGTGACCAAGACAAAGCCAAGACTTAAATCCCATTGAGAATCTGTGAAAAGACATGAAGATTGCTGTTTACCGACGCTCCCCATCCAACTTGACAGAGCTTGAGCAAATCTGCAAGGAGGAATGGGAGAAACTCCCCAAATCTAGATGTACAAAGCTGATACAGACATACCCAAGAAGACTCGAAGCTGTGTGACTTGCTGATGACTTCACTCTCTGCCGCTCCATTCCTCATCCCTCAGATCGGCAGTCTGCAGCCTCCTCACTCTCTGCAGACCTAGACAAAATCACAGACTGGGCAAACAAATGGAACATGTCTTTCAATCCTGACAAATCCCACACTCTTACTATGTCTCTCCGAAAAGACCGACTGGACAACCGTCCCATCTACTTTCTGAATAATCCTCTCCAAGAAGTTCTGTCACTCAAGCTTTTGGGTCTCACTATCTGCCATGATCTTTCCTGGGAAAACCACATTTCCAAGCTGGCCTCCAAAGCCAGTCGCCGACTGGGCATCCTCCGTCGTGCGAAGTCCTTCCTTGGCACACCTGAGCTCCTCACCACATACAAGGCTTTCATCCGCAGCTCAATGGAATACTGCTCTCCCCTCTGGGCTGGTGCTCCTGCCTCACACCTAGCTCGTCTTCACGCTGTTGAAACCAAAGCGTTCAGAATCATTGGAATCTCCCGCGATCACGCTATCTCCAAGGGCCTTTCACTTACTCACCGCAGGCAGGTTGGTGGTCTTTCCGTCTTCTACCGACTCCTCTCCGGCCTTGCTCCCCCAGCTCTCTCTGGACTCTGTCCCCCAAATATTCCTACAGGTCGCACAAGATCTGCCTGCAACCCTCTTATGGTTAAACTGCCAAAATCAAGACTCTCTGCTCACCTTCACTCCTTCATTCCTCTTTTCTCCCGCCTCTGGTACAAACTCCCTCACTCTCTTCAATCCCACTCCTCCCTCCAGGTCTTTAAAACGGCTGTTCACCACCATCTCTTATCTTTCCCAATCCAAAACCTTGATCTTTTCTACCCCCGTTAATTTCACCTCAAATCCACTTTTTTTAGGTGACTTTTGTCTTCTTTCCTGGAAGTCCTTGGTGTCCTTGCGTTTTATACCTATCCTGCCTCCCCCCAGGCCCTCTCCCTCCCACACATCTCCCGATGTCCCTGGTCTCAAATGTTGTGTTTGTGTGCTTCCTCCCCTTCTCTCCCCATCTTGTCGACCGCTCCCCTTTTTATATACTTTGTTTGCTTGTTTGTTTGATTTGTTTGTTTGATAAATGTTAGCTCTTTCACGAGCCTCGACTCTGTATACAAAAAAAAGAAAAGAAAAAAGCTGTAATCGCTGCCAAAGGCACTTCTACAAAATATTGACTCAGGGGGTTGAATACTTATGTAAATTAGATATTTCTGTATTGCATTTTCAATTTATTTGTAAAAATTTCTAAAAACCTTTTTTCACTGTCATTTTGTGTAGATCGATGACTCTCATGTAAACAGGTTTTTTTTTAGGTTTTTTTTATGTATACTGAATCGAGGCTCGTGAAAGAGCTAACATTTACTTCACAAACAAATCAACCAGACAAACAAAATATATAATATATAGGTTGCAGTGGTTGGTTGCAGGTTGCAGTGGAAAAATATAGGTTGCAGGTTGCAAAATATAGGTTGCAGTGGAAACTCAAGTTATTAAACGAAGCAAGCATGCACACGATCATTATATGGAACCATGGGAATAATTTAAATGACATCCACAAAAACTGCAGGTGTAGCCTGAAAAACCTTTATTGGAGACATTCAGGTCGACACACCTAAACAGTTGATTACCACTCAGCACGAGAACACTTTGTGCCATTAAAATATCTATGCCTGTTTTGGCGAAAACAATCGGAGGCATTACTTGTCAACACGCCCTTGTATTGCAAGCAATTTAACAATAATCACTAATTAGGCGCCGGTAAGCCTACATCAGTGAACGAAGGAAAGAATAATGCTGGGAGCCAGGGCCTATTCCACAGCCATAATGATCCTATTGATCCTTTTAATTACAATCCTATTTCAAGTAAGGCAGAGCTGCTTGACTCTTGCAACTCGGATAACAAAATTTACGACGTACCTACCTCTTAGCATTGGTGGAGCAATCCAATTTGAACTGTGTGCAGATTTTGCTACCCAAAGAGAAATATACGAACACCAACGCAGGGGAACATCTGGGGTTGTACTACTTCGGTAAATGAAGAACTCAGTAGGTATTGCCAGTGCTGGAGCACAGGGAAAAAGTAGGAGAGTATTGGGAGGGTTTTTTCTCTCATGGGTTTTCATGAGTCTCATGGGTCTCCATGAGTGGGTTTGCCACCCACTCTATCCTGACAAACTGCATCACTGAAATAAAATCCTGGCTTCAAATCAACTTCCTCAAACTTAACTGTGATAAATCTGAAATAATCATCATTGGCCCAAAAACGCTCACCAAGTCCACCCATAACTTTGCCCTCAACATCGACGGTTTCCCAGTATCCACCTCCCCTCACATCCGGAATCTTGGCATCATCTTTGACCAAACCCTCTCCTTCGACAAATACACTAAACAGGTCACAAAGACAGCCTTCTTTCACCTGAAAAACATCGCCCGTCTCCGTCCATCCCTCTCCTCCGTGGCTGCAGAAAGCCTCATCCACGCCTTCATCACCTCCCGCCTGGACTACTGCAATAGCCTCCTCTATGGTTCACCCTCAACAATCACCAATAAACTCCAATACATTCAGAACTCCGCTGCCCGTCTACTCACCCATTCCCGGACCCGTGACCACATCACCCCCGTCCTTTACAAGCTTCACTGGCTCCCCATCTCCCAGAGAATCCAGTACAAAATCCCCCTCTTGACCTACAAAGCCCTCCATAACCTGGCCCCATCCTACCTGGCTGCCCTCCTCTCCAGACACACTCCCACCCGCAACCTCCGCTCTGCTGGTACCAACCTCCTGACCCCCCCCCCCCATCCAGACCAAATTTAGATCCTGGGGGGACAGGGCCTTCTCCATCGCTGCTCCCACCCTCTGGAACTCACTACCTCACACCATCAGAGACTCCTCCTCACTCACCACATTCAAAACATCACTCAAGACCCACCTGTTCAACACTGCATTCAACATTTAACCCACAGCATTTAACCCCTGACTATCCCCTCTCCTTCTCCCTCCTTTGTGCTTTGAATATTTCCCTATTGATTCTTGTTTTTTTTGCAATTGTTTTTATGTTTTGCTATGCATTATGTTTTGCACTCTGTCAAAGCGTCTTTGGGCTCCCTGAAAAGCGCTATATAAAATAAATGCATTATTATTATTATTATTATGGCTCATCAAGCAGGATGCACCCAGAATGACTGGACTGAGACAGCTTTGATATACGTCATTTGGAGGCACAGATTCTCGTCAAAAAGGCTGCCCTGGTTAGTGTTACGGATTCGTCACTTCCGTTGTTGTGGTTTTCATCCCCTTGAAACATTTCTGGTTCTATGTATTATTATTATTATTGTTTGGGGGAAATAGCCATTATTATTGTCACAAGGTAAAAATGTTAATGTTAAATGAAACAGGAAACCGGATCGGGAACCGGAAGACGAGGAAGAAGAAGGAGAGAAAAAAAGGGCGGAGCGAATGAGTCGGACAAGAAAGCCGAGTTGCTCCGGGTTCTGAAGCGAACGTTGGCGAGCCAGAGTCACTAGCGAACTTTCGGGTTTCTGGGAGAGGAATTCCTACGACGGAATTGTCATCGCTGTGACCGGTCAACCTGCATGTCAGGTTTTGCGATCGACTCAGGAGAGAATCATGGCTGTGCCGTGCGCCACGAGACCGGGTCATCGGCCATATTGACTCGCGCAGGATTTGTGCTTCGCTCGCGGTTTCGTTTCTTTTCGAATTCTCACCGCATTCAGACGTCGATCTGGGGTGTGTGTGTGATGCGGATTTTTGAAGGCTAATTCGTCCATACCCGAGGGTGTGATCTCTCGGTCGCCTGGAGGGCGCCTTTGGATTTCCCTGTCGCCTTGAGGGCACCTGTGTACAGCTTCGGCTGTGTGACTGCCCTGGCCATCCGCGCGGGATTCTGGTCTCGATTGGACCTCGTTCTAGTGATCGCTGGAGTGAATCAACTTCGTCTTGGAGCCGGGAATAAGAGACATTGGGGAATGTTGTTGTTACACTCACTTGGAGCACAGTGAGTTATATATTGCAAAACTGATGGTACCACCATAGGACATATTGATTGTACTTTTGAATACTATTGTTGTTGTACCGTTATTCTTGTGTGATCTCAATACAATATTTGTTTGTGAGTAACAATTGGGGTGGCTTCTCCATTGATCTTTGACACACAGAATAACACATTTTTCTGCCGTGACTCCTCTCGGGGCTCGGAGGTACACCGTGACCAGGGGGTCGGGGAGGAGCACGTAACATTAGGTATTCTCACCGGAAGTTCACCACCTGCCACTTTATGAACTCTAGCCACTGGAAAGGAAATGGCCTCCAGACTCCTCGCTCGTGGAGCTCCAGCAATACCTTTACTGTTGGCCCTGAACAATTGAATTGCAAAAAAGAGGGGATCCCAAGCTGCATCGCCAAGTCCCTCTGCTGAGATGTCAGAGTTACTGCTTTCAGGACAACAGTACGAAAATAAAAAACCATATTAGTTACTTGTCGTATAAGGGCACAAAGACGAAAGCCTAGTGTACAAATACAGCAATGGAACTCCTTACAGCACGGTGCTGTAGTTTGCATGTTCTAATGAATCCAAGAGCTATTATCATCTTGGTTTGGGTAACGGTTAGAGCAACCGCTCTGGGTTTGGTATGTCGGAGGTTCAAATCCTGGCCGAGTCATACCAAAGACTAGAAATGGTACATGCTGCTTCCTTGCTTGGAGTTTGGCATTTAAAAGGATAGAGCACGGACAAACAACGTTGAGAAGGCAATGGCAAATCACCGAACATAACCTTTGCCAAGAAACTCCTTCGGTAGCACCGATGCTCAATAAAGAGCAAATGATACATCAAAGTGAAAATCAAAATATCATCTCCCACGATGAGGCCGAAGCATAAGGCTTGCTGCTCTAAAATCGCCCAGAGGTCGGTGACCACCTTTTTTATCGCCTCTCCTCCGATCTTGCTCACTCTACCCTCTAACCCCCCTGGCACTTCCAAGAAACCCCCTCCAAGGTAAATTCCACAAATCCAGGATTTCTGCATACCTACTCCTTTCTCCTGTTTCTGGAAGCGCCGCCACCCTCAGGCAGTTCAATCCCACTCTTACATCTGAGGCTTCAATCAAACAGTGAACTATCATCTTATATCATTCCCCATCCATTCCCATTATCTTTTCAACCACCATTGATCATACCTAACCCAATCTTGTTACTTACAGGTGACGACATTCCCTCTCCTTCTCTCTTCCCTCTTTTCCTTCGCTGTTCGTTGCATAAAATGTGACCCCACTGCCCCCACTCTCAATTCATCACATGTATACCCTCTGTTATCTTGCTCTTCCATGAATGAGCTTTATAGAACAAAAACCAGCATTAAATGTCATTCCTTGGTAAATATTTTATTTATATACGTACTTGACAAAAATGCACATTTTTGACAAAATATCTACGAACAAGTAATGAGACACCAGTGTCAAATGCTGAACTTTCGACAATAGTTAAAACAATATTTTAAAAAAAACAGACAGGTAGACAGACAAACGTGAGTGAAAACATAATCTCCGTCCACCTTGAGGCGGAGGTAATACCAATCAACAATCTGTTGTTGAAGAAATCCAAGTTTTGTCGAAGAGAGAACTCCAAGGTGAATATTACCTCATTGCAATCCTGTTGGCAGAAACAAATTCGCCGATTGATAAATTCCACACTCCACTTCCCACTCTGCATCCTTGTTTACCTGTATCTCCTTTCCCTTTCTCCATAATCCACACATTGACCCTCATTTTCCTTTCTTTGACAACTCATAACTGGGACAATAAGCGACTTTCAAAATGACATGAATGCGAAACGAGGCCTTTTGAGCATGAGCTATGTGCGTTTTCAGTGACTCGGTTCGGTTCGCCGGGCACTTTTATCCTGCCTTTACTTTACCACAATGGATTCTGTAATTCAAATAGTCTTTTAAACATACTTTTCAGCATTCAACGATTTTCAGAAACAACGAAACACTGGCAATTTCAAAATGGTTAACCATAATTGTTCTGTTCCTGAATGCAAATCAGATTCACGAGAATATAGGAAATAATTCACCAAATGTCCGTCTGTCCGTTCGAAGGTACCGCAAAAACGGCTCAACCAATCGCAACGATATTTTGGGTGGATATTCCTGGGACCCCTGGGAGTAAAATAGGCTATATTGTTTTTCCAATTTTTCAAAGTTTTCCAAACACGATGGAATAATATTTACCGATATGAACAGTGATGTGGCTTTTATTGAAATTCTACAAACACTGTTTAGATTTTGATGACAATTATGAACCTGCGGCGAATCCGGAAGTGGACAGATTACGCAATGCGCAGGTTTGATAATATACCAATTTTACCGTCATTCGATCGTAATGTTAAATCGTTAAATGTTAATCATGTTAATCGTTTTGTTAAAGTATCAATTGATGATTGGAATTGAGTGAATACAATTACGATGTTGAATTCGTAATTGTGTTCACCCAACCGTATGGAACTTCACATCAGGATTTAAATATTTGTTTATGTCACGAATGTTGTTAAAAGTTTATTTTTTATATTAATGTTATTTCATTTGTGATTGGAGTTATGCTGTTTGGAATGAAAAAAGAGATATCGAGTACAAGTGAATGATGAAATGCCGTGACGGTTTCTACTTTCTAAACGTGAATTCGTGGATCGCTATATGCAGATTCGCCATTGACTGGGTATAGAACAAACGTACCCGTTTGTTTGCGAACGGGTATGTTTTTCATGGAAGTCCTTCACGAATTTGCTGTCCATGTCTGACGTACGACTGAAGGTGCTACAGGAATGTAGAATGTATTGGTTTCATGCTTTAGCATTCGCCGTTTCTGCATTGTCTGTTTGCTTCTTATCTGGCCTCCCACCCGTGCGTAGCATGGGTACCTCACTAGTACAGGAAATACGACAAATATCCGTGGAGAGGAGTCGGTTCGCAACATTTCCTGTTAGTACAAACAATCAGCGGCAGTGTATAACACACATACACACACGGAAGAACGCGTCTTCTTTCAGCAATAGATGCAAAAATTTAGTATAATTTATTTTGTAGCTGTGGAAACTAACAAACAATATATTTATAACAGCACCACAGCTCCCACTTCCCCCTTTCCCAACTTGATTAATACTAAATATCATAATTTTAAACATAGAATGCAGCTTCACAAGCCCCAGATATGTTCTTCCCATTGGTGTTCAGAAACAACTAATGCAGATGCACAGTCCATTTACTGGTAGCGAGAAAGTTCTCCAAATTTTTCGTTGTGCAGAGGCAAAGCCCTTTACCTCAGGTACTTTTCCAAGCCTTTTCAACTTATTTTAGACTTTAGAGCTTTGTGAGCAATTCAGGTAACAATCTTCATCCAAGATACATTATATACTTTCTTTCGCTCCAAACATGCAAGTTTCCTGGGGGTTCTGCACATGTGCATCGAGCATTCTGGGGCGGATTACGTCATTCCAAAAGTTATGTATTGTGAAGATAAAAAGGGTTTCAGCAATTACGAAATATAATGTTTCTTCAATTTAGTCTTTGCATTTATGTTATTTCGTCCTCGACCAGTATCCAATTATTCCTTTCCGAGCCTCCCGGATGCTTTGTGTTATGTTGAGCTGGAACCAATTGGACGCTCCGTTTGGTGGAGATTGGATACATCTGCAAACAAGAAGAGGTTATGATGAAACAATGCGTTTCTTAACATTTGAAGAAAGTTTCAGAAAACGAAATTAAATTCTTCTTAACATTTGAAGATTCTCTCAGGAAACAAAAAAATCTCTTGGGATGTATAAAAAAAGAAGAAAAAGCAAAAGATGATATCAAATGGTGTTGTGGCAATCTTTGTGTAGATGTGTGATGTATACAAACTTTGCAAAGGAAAGATCCATGGAAGAGAAAGAACATCGAATGAGGTAAGGTTTAATTAAACTCCAATGTTCAGATTTTTCTCACACCTCCACTCTTTTATTCCTCTTTTCTCCCATTTGTGGAAATGTCTTCTGGAGACTGTTCTCTTCCCGCCAGTGCTTCAAGCAAGCGGTGCGTCCTTGTCTCATGTCATCCCCCATACCTACCCACAATCATTTCTACCCCCATCTTAGTCCAGCGGATAGGTGCAATATAGAGATAAATCGTGCACTTTTTGATAAAAGCATCAAACTTGGTACACATATTCAGTAGGCCATAAGAAACAAAATTAGATATAGTGCCATCCCAGTTTTGACCTGTGATTGCTATGGCGGCCATCTTTCAAAATGGCCACCACATGACACTAAAATACCACATAACTCAGCAATCATGAGGCCTAGGATCTTAATTCTGGTGTCTATATATAGGTTTTGGTGGTCATAGAAATCAAAGAAGGCAATATCGAGTATGTATGGTCACTTACGGTACCACCTTTTAAACGTAAGTACCATTTTACAGTTTATGAAGACACATTCATGGTCTTTTACCACAAATGTATTGATGAAATACCAAGAAATATATGGAATCATAATACACAAAAAACCACTGTACTGACAGACTACATATTTCATAATATGCTTACTAGTATAATACCAGTATCTTTGCTTTTCTAATAAGTGTGGTAACTTCAGCAATTTTCATCTCAACAGGAAATTTAACAGATTGCATTTAAACTTGCAGTTCGTGTTTGGTTTGACTAAGGTGGCCAACGTTTTCCATGAAACCCCTGAAAAGTGACTGCAACCTGTTCTCTAGGCTCTATGTTGCTTGTCAAGTTCGTGATGGAAATTTGGAAGAGTTTTTCCATCACAAGAATCAACCATGCCCTCCGTCATTGTCGAACAGGGGAAAGCTGAGACAGGGTACCAAAGCCAACATTGTTCAGTGCCTTGAGGATACAGTCACGGAAAAGGAGGACAACACTCTCGATGCCGAAGTTGTTGTGCTAGATGGACCTGCCATTGTAAATATGTTGAAGCCTGGAGCAGCAAAAACATTTCAGGAATACGCACACGATGTCTTTCTGCCATATGTAAATTCTAAGCTACAAAGAGCTCAGAGGGTTGATGGTGTCTGGGATGGATTACAGGCCAGATTCATTAAAGGCACAGACCAGAGAGAAGTGAGGGAAAGGAATTCGTCGAAGGGTTGAGCCAAAGACTACAACAACAACAACAACAACAACAACAACAGACATTTTAAGGCCATTTTCCCTGCAAGAGCGGGGGTTAGCCTTGCGGTCCCCATGACAATGTTCTCCATTTTGCCCTATTTTCTGCATCTCCCCTTGTTAACCCCCTTGCCCACATTTCTTCTTCGACCATCTTTAGCCAAGCCTTTCTCGGTGATCCCCGTCCTCTACTTCCTTCTACATTCATTTCCATCACTCTTTTCAACCAGTCACTTTCATCCTTCCTCAACACATGACCAAACCATCTCAACCTGTTTCTCTTCACAGCATCAATCACAGGCTCTATTCCCATCATCTTTCGCAATTCATCATTTGTCTTCCTCTCTCTCAACAATACTCCACACATCCACTGAACCATTCGCATTTCCACCCTTTCCAGCCTTTGTTGCTGCTCTACGTTCATTACCCATGTCTCACTCCCATAAATCATAACACTTCTCACACATGCAGCATACACCTTTCCCTTCAGCTTCAATGACACTCCCCTCCTCGTCAGCACGCCACTCAGTTCCCGAAACTTCTTCCATGCACATCTCACTCGAGCAACCGTTGCCGAGTCTGATCCACCTTCTCCATTCAGCATGTCTCCAAGGTAACAAAATGTTTTCACACCTTCCAGCTTCACGCCATCTCCAAGATCCAACTCAACATTTCCTCCATCTGCAGCTCCCTCTGTGCACACCTTACACTTGAATGTAGCTGCCACACTGGTTAATGACCCTCTCAAACCACTACATTTTTGATGAACCCACTCAGCGCACATTGTACATTGAATGGAATTCACTCCGACACCCTTCCTGCACACAGCACACGGCCACTTCCCAGTTATTTCCACCTCACCACATGCTTTAGCACTTGCCATCACCTTCGTTTTTCCGATATTCACCTTCAGACCTTTTGTCTCCATACATTCCTTCCACTTGTTCATCTTCTCCTTCAGTCCATCCATACTTTCTGCAATCAACACCAGATCATCTGCATACAACAACTCCCACGGTAAACCCTCCTTTACGGTCTGAGCCAGCACCTCCATCACAGCTACAAATAGTAGTGGACTTAGTACCGACCCCTGATGCACTCCCACCTTCACCTCAAACTCACCACTGTTCCCGTCCTTCGTCCTCACAGCTGTGCGCGCTCTTTTGTACATTGCCATCACTACTCTGATCAACCATTCCTCCACTCCTAACTTCCTCAATGCCCATGTCACTACTTCACGTGGAACCCCATCGAATGCTTTCTCCAGATCAACAAACCCAAGAAACAACTTCTTCCTCTTCTCCATATACTACTCCTGCAACTGCCTCACAATAAAAAGCGCATCTGTCGTTCCTCTTCCTGGCATAAATCCAAACTGCATTTCGTCAATCTTCACTTTCTTCCTTATCCTCCTCTCCAACACCCTTTCCAATACCTTCATTCCATGCTCCAATAATTTTATCGCTCGATACGAGCCACAGTCCAGAGGGTCACCTTTCCCCTTGTATAGAGGGACGAGGGTACTCAGTTCCCAATCCACTGGAATGCGGCCTTCTTTCAGCACCAGATTGCAGATCTCTGTCATTCTCTTCACACCCCAATTTCTCGCTGCCGTCAACATATCTCCCACAACTCCCTTCTCGGTTATCTTATCTGCCGGTCCTAAAACTGGGTTACTCTCTATGTTGCCATCCCATTCATTCTCTGCATTCAACAGTATTTCCATATATCTCTTCCATCTTCCTTTAATTCCATCTGGGTCTACAACCATTCGTCCCACTTCATCCTTCAAGCAACTCACCCCCATCACATCACACCTCTCTTTCGCTATCTGCTTTGCAATCCTGAATACCGCTCTCTGACCCTCTTCCGAATCCAAGCGTTCTCCGAACATTTTCCTACATGCCTCCTGTGCCTTTGCCACCTCTTTCTTTGCAGCCTTCTTGGCTGCCTTATAACTTTCATGCTCTGCTTTTTCTGCCCCCATACCCTTCGCCTTCTGCCACTCCTTGGACTTCTTCCTCTTCTCGTCAATCTTCTTTCCAACTTCATCATCCCACCACCATGTTTCCGAGTGCCTCGGTGGTCCTTTTGTCCAAAGGTCCGAGTGCCTCGGTTTGTTTGAGCCAAAGACTGCAGTTCCGAAAAATTGGCACGAGTTCTTGCGGCTCTCTGACAATAAGAAGGAACTGTTCTCATTCCTCAGCAGAGAAGTTGTCAACATTCAATCAGAGAAGCAAGTAATCGGTATGCTGAATGAGGATGTTGTTTGTCGCCAGCCAAGAAACACGGGAGGTTTAGCCCCTTGTATACATGAGGAAGCAGACAGCCGTATGATGCTTCATGTTGCTGATGCAGCGAAACAACACAACACTGTTCTCATCCGTACTGTGGACAGTGATGAAGTTGTTCTGGTAGTGTATGTATTTCAAAAGCTAAAAGTGACATTGGATGCTCTATGGGTGGCGTTCGGCACAGGCAAGCATATGCGCATGGTACCAGCTCATGATATCTCAGCTGCAATTGGTCCTGAGAAGTCCATTGCACTTCCAATGTTTTACGCCATTACTGGGTGCGATACGACCTCTTGCTTTGCTGGCAGAGGAAAGAAGACTGCTTGGGATACATGGAGCATGTGCCCTGAGGCTACAATGGAGTTAATGAAGCTGATGCAACAACCACAAATGTCAGATGTTGACGCTGCTATGGATGTTCTGGAGAGATTGGTCGTACTTCTTTATGACCGAACAAGTTCTAAACACCATGTTGATGAGCTCAGGATCGACCTATTCACACGGAAAGGCAGAGACGTGAGCAACATTCCACTGACCAAGGGTGCTCTACTTCAGCACACTAGACGAGCAGTATACCAGGCCGGTCACAACTGGAGTCAGGTGCTTGAAGCAAAGGCTATGCCGCCACAACCGGACGGATGGGGATGGACTCGTAGTCGCGATGGAAACTGGGATGTTCATTGGAGCAGTCTTCCTGAAGCCAGCAGAGTTTGCAGATAACTTTTTCGATGGGGTTGTTGTTACGGGTTCGTGACTCCCGTTATTGTGGTTTTCACCCACTTGACGTAGTGCTGATATTTTGTACTATTATTATCTTCAAACGGCTTATTATTCACGAACGGTTATCAAAAGTTAAAAAGGATAGCTGAAAGTGAAACAGGAAACCGGAGGAGAAGACAAGGAGGAGGAAGAAGCAGCGCGCAAAGTCGGGGAAGACGGTGACGTCAGCGCTCCGTAACGAGCCAGGTCTACCGACAGCCGCGAGGGGATTTTGAGTTCCTGGAAGGGACATCCGGCGATACAAATATTCGCTGGAGTGGAGAAATCTGCGTAGACATATTTGGGGCGCTGAGATTCCGACGAATCCTTGTCTCGACGCATCGGCTCAAGCCAGGGCCATCAGCCATCTTGAACCCCGTGCTTCGGACCTGTGAAGGTTTGCTTCGTGTCGTCTTCTCCCCAACATCCTACCGTCTGTCGGGGATAAGTGGGTGAGACCACTTCGTCTCCAATTACGTTGCGGTTTGCTGAGGGAGCGGTGGAGGTGCGTCTCTGGAGGGCGCCGTTGTACAGTTTGGCGGGAAAAGCACCCTTGCCCACTGTACACGCTTCGGATATCGGCGGGAGAGCGAGATTCGGGCTTCGACCGGATTTCATTCCATCGACCGCTGGAGCGAATCACATTCGCCTTGGGAAAAGTCATAGAGACATTGAGGAGTGTCCGTTCATTGGCTGGCAGAGCCGTGAGTCACTTGACTTTATTTATACAAGATATATATGGAGTGCACTCTGAATGGCCATTTACTGTACCGTATTACCTGTGTGTGATTTATAATGCAAGTTTGTGCACTTATAATCATTGGTGTGGTTTCACTATTGATTTTCAACACAGGGTAATATATTTTTCTGCCGGGGTTCCTCTCGGGGTTCGGAGGTTTACCGAGACCAGGGGATCGGTGAGGACCCCGTAACAGAAATTGGGGCTCGTCCAATTGAAACTCATGGGCTCGCAATTGGGTCTTCGTCCGGGATCTAAAATTCCCTAAATTTAGTCCGGGATAGAATTCCCTAGCATTCCCAAATTTTCCAATTTTGGAATATTTTTCCAACATTCCCAAATTTTTCAAAAAAACATTTTTTTTTATTTTTTATTTCTTGTGTGAAGGTTAACAGGTGTTAACGGATAGTCACCATGGAGTTTGACGCAGAGAAGTTTACAGCGACCCCTAGTGAGGCACAGTTCCGAGCGTTACTAAAATCGGAACTCTTGATATTGGGCAAACATTTTAGCTTGGAGGTCCGAGCTAAAATGAAGAAAACAGATGCAGATAGTGGTGATAGAATCTATGGTGGAACAAGGAACATGGAGAGAGGGAGCCTTGGATTGGTTACCAGAAGAACAAGAAAGTGTGGAGCTCCAAAAAACGGAGATGCAATTGAAACTCCAGGAAAGGTTAGAAGAGAAAAAAACAGAGCAAAGGAGAGTGGAAAGAGAACTCCAGGAAAGGTTAAAAAAAACAGAGGAAAGGAGAGCTGCAAGAGAACTCGAAGCAGAGGAGAGAAGAGCCGAAAGGGAGTTAAAGGACCGTGAATTGGCGCGTCAGCAGGAAATTAAAGTCAAGGAGCTGGAGTTAATGAGAGAACGGGGAGAGGTACCACCCATGCCGACTGGTTCGACAACTAGTCAAAACACCTGGGATGTTGACAGACATGTGAGGCTGGTTCCACCCTTCAATGAAAAGGAGGTAGCCAAGTTTTTTTTACACTTTGAGAAAGTGGCTCAAATGCTAAAATGGCCGGAGGAGTCCTGGACCATATTAGTGCAAAGTGTTCTGGTGGGTAAAGCTCAAGATATTTATTCGGCTTTACCGATTGAGCAATGTGCAGATTATGAGATCGTGAAGAAAACCATTCTCAAAGCCTATGAATTGGTCCCTGAAGCTTACCGGCAAAAATTCCGGAACGCCAGGAAGAGGGAGAATGAGACCCATGTGGAGTTTGCCAGAATGAAAGAAACCGTGTTTGATCGGTGGTGTGATTCAAAAGGAGTCGGGAAAGACTTCGAACTATTGCGACAATTGATCCTGGTGGAGGAATTCCAACAGTGTGTCCATGAGGACATTAAAGTACATTTGGAGGAAAGGAAAGTACCAAAGTTGTATGAGGCAGCAACCATGGCGGATGACTATGCCTTAACCCACAGGATGAGGTTCCATAAACCTAACTTCCCACCTAGAGTTCGCACGGAGAGTTATGATACATCTGGTGCGGAGAACGAAGATTCAGGGGGGCGGCCTCGAGAGGAAAATGAGGACCACTCTGATACCACGACTTCTAGAAATCAGAAGACTGCGGTCCCAAGACAGACCTATCGTCCGGGGGGCTCGAGGCAGACCGCCGCCGCATGCCTTGGCAGACCACGAGGTTCTCCTCCGGGCCTACTTGCGCTTTTTGCCATAAACCTGGACACTTGATGTCCCACTGTCATGCTCTGGGAAAGGAAAATCAGGAGCGGAGTTTGACTAGTACAACTCCGAATGCAATGGCCAGTGTGAGAAATCGCCCTCAAAAGGGTTACCAACCATTTATTTCAAAGGGGTTTGTGTCACTGGATGGAGACCCGACTACCCAGAAACCTGTTAGGGTATTGAGGGACACCGGAGCACATCAATCTTTAATGCTTCAAGGCATCTTGCCATTGTCAGAGGAGACGGCAACTGGTGATAGTGTTCGTTTACAGGGGATTGAGGGCTGTGTTAGAGCTCCACTCCATGACATCCATTTGGAGTCCGATGTGGTGTCAGGACCGGTCACCGTAGGTTTACAAGTCACTCTTCCTGTAGAGGGAGTATCTGTGGTTATCGGGAATGATTTGGCCGGTGGTCAAGTTTATGGTAACCCGAGGGTTGGTAAAGAGCCCAGCAGGGAAAATAACACCACCCCAGTTAGGGATGGCGACAAAAATACCAAGTTATTTGTAGGGGGACGGAACTTCAAAACAAAGGAAGAAGTTCTGACCTCTGTCTTCAACAAATATGGACCGCTTGTGGAAGTGCGGTTGGTAAAAGACAGGGAAACGCAACAGTCAAGAGGGTTCGGCTTTGTCACGTTTGCAAGCACAAAGGACGCCAAAGAGGAGGAGAAGAATTGGAATGGCAAGGATTTGGAGGGTCGGACCATAACAGTAGGGAAGGCATTTCGTAGGCGTCGAGAGGTCTACAGAAGAGGACAACTTGGTGGTAGTTTTGGTGGTGGCCGCAGCCGATATTACTATGGAGGCTCCCAGAGTTACGGCATCTCCCGAAAGAATGATTATATCAGGGTAGCGGCCGAGAAGGAGACCGCTATTCCTGTGACTACTGTGACAAGTGGTCCCACCGTAATTATTAGGAGTCCTGAGAAGTTGAAGCACTGAATGCGGCGGAGCCGCCGAGCCCAGATTCCTACATGGACTAATCGTGAATGCCACGTTCCTAAAGGCGTCCATGTAGTGAATACTCGGCTTGGCCTCCCGGAAAAAGTGCTATCGAGTTGCTTAACTTTGGATTTTTGATCAACCCCTTAACCTTCATTCAAAAAAATGAAAAACAAAAATCAGAGGTTGATGAGATGGAGTTGGCTTTGCAGGAGTTCAACTTGGAAATTGAGCACGTAAAGGGCAGGGACAATGTCGTTGCTGATGCTTTGTCCAGAGTGAATTAACTTTGTAAATCTCTGTGGGCTGTGTGAAATTTTGTTGCTTTATTTTTGAGATGTTCTGAGAGAAACCTCTGAGAGATGTTTGAGAAACCTTTCCACGCAAAGTATTGACATGGGCATTGAGGAAGTTAGGAGTGGAGGAATGGTTGATCAGAGTAGTGATGGCAATGTACAAAAGAGCGCACACAGCTGTAAGGACGAAGGACGGGAACAGTGGTGAGTTTGAGGTGAAGGTGGGAGTGCATCAGGGGTCGGTACTAAGTCCACTACTATTTGTAGCTGTGATGGAGGTGCTGGCTCAGAACGTAAAGGAGGGTTTACCGTGGGAGTTGTTGTATGCAGATGATCTGGTGTTGATTGCGGAAAGTATGGATGGACTGAAGGAAAAGATGAACACGTGGAAGGAATGTATGGAGACAAAAGGTCTGAAGGTGAATATCGGAAAGACGAAGGTGATGGCAAGTGGTAAAGCATGTGGCGAGGTGGAAAGAACTGGGAAGTGGCCCTGTGCTGTGTGTCGGAAGGGTGTCGGAGTGAACTCCATTCAGTGTACAATGTGCGCTGAGTGGGTTCATCAAAAATGTAGTGGTCTGAGAGGGTCATTAACCAGTGTGGCAGCTACATTCAAATGTAAGGTGTGCACAGAGGGAGGTGCAGATGGAGGAAATGTTGAGTTGGATCTTGGAGATGGCGTGAAGCTGGAAGGTGTGAAAACATTTTGCTACCTCGGAGACATGCTGAATGGAGAAGGTGGATCAGACTCGGCAACGGTTGCTCGAGTGAGATGTGCATGGAAGAAGTTTCGGGAATTGAGTGACGTGCTGATGATGAGGGGAGTGTCGTTCAAGCTGAAGGGAAAGGTGTATGCTGCATGTGTGAGAAGTGTTATGATTTATGGGAGCGAGACATGGGTAATGAACGTAGAGCAGCAACGAAGGTTGGAAAGGGTGGAAATGCGAATGGTTCGACGGATGTGCGGAGTATCGTTGAGAGAGAGGAAGACAAATGATGAATTGCGAAAGATGATGGGAATAGAGCCTGTGATTGATGCTGTGAAGAGGAACAGGTTGAGATGGTTTGGTCATGTGTTGAGGAAGGATGAAAGTGACTGGTTGAGAAGAGTGATGGAAATGAATGTAGAAGGAAGTAGAAGACGGGGAAGACCGAGAAAGACTTGGCTAAAGATGGTCGAAGAAGAAATGCGGGCAAGGGGGTTAACAAGAGGAGATGCAGAAAATAGGGCAAAATGGAGAAGATTGTCATGGGGACTGCAAGGCTAACCCCCGCTCTAGCAGGGAAAATGGCCTTTAAAATGCATGTTGTTGTTGTATTTTTGAGATGTGATAATTGTTGCCCACGGGAATTGATGATTTGGATTGTGAGTTTACATTTGTTTTTTTTGTTAAAGTTTGCATGCAAAGAAAGTTTTTGCTGTGTTCAAACTTTCTTTCTTGAGGGGGGGAAGTGTTACGGGTTCGTGACTTCCGTTATTGTGGTTTTCACCCACTTGACGTAGTGCTGATATTTTGTACTATTATTATCTTCAAACGGCTTATTATTCACGAACGGTTATCAAAAGTTAAAAAGGATAGCTGAAAGTGAAACAGGAAACCGGAGGAGAAGACAAGGAGGAGGAAGAAGCAGCGCGCAAAGTCGGGGAAGACGGTGACGTCAGCGCTCCGTAACGAGCCAGGTCTACCGACAGCCGCGAGGGGATTTTGAGTTCCTGGAAGGGACATCCGGCGATACGAATATTCGCTGGAGTGGAGAAATCTGCGTAGACAGATTTGGGGCGCTGAGATTCTGACGAATCCTTGCCTCGACGCGTCGGCTCAAGCCAGGCTGCAGTGAACTGGTACTCAATTTGCCAATCTCGGAAGGATGACAGGCTGAGTCAACCCCCCTGGCGTTAATTCAGCGATCGACCGGGATTCGAACCCAGGATCCTCGGATCCCAAGCGGGCACCCTAACCGCTAAGCCAACACCAGGTACAGGTATCTTATATTTAATCAATACAAAATAAAGCAATACAAAGACCGCCAAATGTTGTGTCTCTGTAAACTTGAAAAGGGCACTTATGTTCCAAAAGTGGTACAAGACGTGATCACACATACTCATTATTGCCTTCTTTTAATTATATGACCCCAAAAACCTACATATAGGCACCAGAATTAAGATTCTAGGCCTCTTTGTTTTTGAGTTATATGGTATTTTAGTATTAGATGGTGAACATTTTAAAAAATGGCCGCCACAGCCGTCATAGGCCAAAACTGGCATGGCACTATATCTATTGTTTCTTGTAATGGCCTTCTGATGATACGTACCAAGTTTGATACTTTTATCAAAAAGTGCACGATTCTTCCCCCGATCCGCTCTACTATCTACCATCTATCTATAATTCCAGTAATCTCTGTGTGTATGTGTGTCTGTGACCGCTGTTTCTCGACAACCACGGGTCCGATATACTTGAAACTTGCCAGGTATATTGCTGGGGACCTGAGGATGTGCCTTTTCAAGGTTTCATATTAATCGGAGAAGTAGTTACCGAGCTATGTCCAAAAAACGATTCAACCAATCAGAGAGCAGCGAGCTATCACGTGTGCCGAACGTGGGGAACAGACTCTGCCTCGGACGGCACATTTGAGAGCGTATTCATTTATTTCACGTTGGCAAACTATGTTGGCGCTAAACTATGTTTTAAAACTAATTAAAACTAATTTGCGATTCATCGTAACTGCGATATGCGACCATCCGGACAGTCAAATGAGGACGTCACTTCCGGACTTACGGATAGTCATAGTGACGACGTACTGATGCTGAACGTGGCGAGCAGACGCTGTAAGGTACGATCGATTGTAGTACACGTTTATAATAACTCTGCCGATACAGGCCCGATTAACTGCAGCGCCATCCGAGCTGCGGCGTCGGGACGATACATTCATTGTACGGTCACATCACGCACTTACGGGCACGCCCATGGGCCCATGGGCACGCCCATGCATGCATGGGCAAAGACATTTTTTTTTTTTTTTTTGGCAAGGAACGGGCACCCACGTACGGGCACGTCCTAGTCTATCTATAATTCCAGTAATCTCTGTGTGTATGTGTGTGTGTATGTCTGTGTGTTTGTCTGTGACCGCTGTTTCTCGACAACCACGGGTCCGATATACTTGAAACTTGCCAGGTATATTGCTGGGGACCTGAGGATGTGCCTTTTCAAGGTTTCATATTAATCGGAGAAGTAGTTACCGAGCTATGGCGATTTCTTTACCAAACTCCGCAAGCCGTTCGCTTTGGACCAAACCATTTCATGTAAATAGAGGGGGGGATTGTCACCGTACTCGCAAGCCGTTCGCTTTGGCTTTGCGAATGGACCAAACCATTTCATGTAAATAGAGGGGGGGATTGTCACCGTACTCGCAAGCCGTTCGCTTTGGCTTTGCGAATGAACCAAACCATTTCATGTAAATAGAGGGGGGGGATATAATTTTAGATATATATATAGTACGGGCATGCCCTAGTATCTAAAACTCTTCATTGCAGTTAACTGTAGTTCCTTCCCTCCTCTTTTTTCCCCTGTTCATGCATTACATGCGGTTTAGCAATGCTAAGGTTTGCATGGAACACACTGCAAGTCGAATGGTCAGGGCACTCTGTCTCATGAGGGTTCCCCATACAATTTGGCAATATGTGACTTGAAGGGGTGGAAAGCTTATAGATTGCAGATAAGAGACCGAAGGCCATTATGACACGACAGCAAAACGCATCAAACATCGAGCTTCTCACGCGTAGTAGAAAACGTTCCAAGTAAAACTGGTTCAGCACAGGAGGGAATAAGAGAATATAAAATGGCAGCACTGTTGACCATCACAGAACAGGTGCCCTAATGGTTAGAGTGTCCGTGCCCCGAGTTCGGGAGGTCGGCGTTTCGAACCGGATCCCGAGTGAGTCATACCAAACAAACGTTCAAAATGTGACCCAATGCCCCCACTCTCCGTACGTGCAGCTTTCTTGATTGAGGCTCAAAAAAAAGAAGATAGAGCATGGACAAACAACCATAGGTTGGCAACCATTGCAAACGCCTGATGGACCAAATAGCCCCCTCCTGCATTGAAGTTCCTTCTAAGGCAATTCATATTATACCAAAACAGCATCAACTAGAACGGCACGCGGCTCTGATTCTGCAACTGGGCCTGACGGCATCAGCCCACGGGTCCTAAAATCCTGTTCTTCCGCTCTTTCACTCCCTCTCTCTGTTCTCTTCACCCTCTCTTTTGCTCAAGGTCAACTGCCATCTGCTTGGAAATCAGCCAACATCACCGCTTTACACAAAAAAGGTGCAAAAACAGATCCTAGCAACTACAGACCAATCAGCCTTCTCCCAATTATCAGCAAAGTCATGAAATCCATCATTGCTTCTGATATGAAATCTTTCCTCTTCTCCAATGGCTTGATCTCTGATCATCAATTTCGTTTCAGACCTGGTCACTCTACTCTGGACATGCTGCTTCTGCTGTCGCAACAATGGATGGAGGTCCTCAATTCCAAACAGGAAATTAGAGCTGTCTCCCTCAACATATCACGTGCCTTCGATACGGTCAGGCACCCCGCTCTGCTCACCAAACTCTCCTCCTTTGGTATCCATGGAAATCTCCACGCATGGCTGGCGGACTTCCTCTCTAGTCGTAGTCAACGTGTGGCCCTGAATGGGTTTCTCTCATCTCCTCTTCCTGTTCAGGCTGGAGTTCCCCAATTCACTGTCTTCATCAATGATCTCTCTGACTCTCTTGAAAATCCTCTCTATCTCTTTGCTGATGACTCCACTCTCTGCCGCTCCATTCCTCATCCCTCAGATCGGCAGTCTGCAGCCTCCTCACTCTCTGCAGACCTGGACAAAATCACTGACTGGGCAAAGAAGTGGAACATGTCTTTCAATCCTGACAAATCTCACACTCTTATGATGTCTCTCCGAAAAGACCGACTGGACAACCCTCCCATCCACTTTCTGAATAATCCTCTCCAAGAAGTTCTGTCACTCAAGCTTTTGGGTCTCACTATCTGCCATGATCTTTCCTGGGAAAACCACATTTCAAATCTGGCCTCCAAAGCCAGTCGCCGACTGGGCATCCTCCGTCGTGCGAAGTCCTTCCTTGGCACACCTGAGCTCCTCACCACATACAAGGCTTTCATCCGCAGCTCAACGGAATACTGCTCTCCCCTCTGGGCTGGTGCTCCTGCCTCACACCTAGCTCGTCTTCACGCTGTTGAAACCAAAGCGTTCAGAATCATTGGAATCTCCCGTGATGAAGCTACCTCCGAGGGCCTTTCACTTACTCACCGCAGGCAGGTTGGTGGTCTTTCTGTCTTCTACCGACTCCTCTCCGGCCTTGCTCCTCCAGCTCTCTCTGGACTCTGTCCCCCAAATATTCCTACAGGTCACACAAGATCTGCCTGCAACCCTCTTATGGTTAAACTGCCAAAATCAAGACTCTCTGCTCACCTTCACTCTTTCATTCCTCTTTTCTCCCGCCTCTGGAACAAACTCCCCCACTCCCTTCAAACCCACTCCTCCCTCCAGGTTTTTAAAACAGCTGTTCACCACCATCTCTTATCTTCCCCCATCCAAAACCTTGATCTTTTCTACCCCCGCTAATTTCACCCCAAATCCCCTTTTTTGAAATACCAACTTCTTTCCTGGAAGTCCTTGGTGTCCTTGTGTTTATACTTCTCCCACCCCCCCCCCCCCCCTTCCCACGCCGCCTCCCCCCAAGCCCTCTCCCTCCCACACATTCCCGATGACCCTCACAAATGTTGTGTTTATGTGCTTCCCCTTCTCTCCCCATCTTGTCTACCGCTCCCCTTTTTATATATTTTGTTTGTTTGTCTGTTTGATTTGTTTGTGTGATAAATGTTAGCTCTTTCACGAGCCTTGATTATGTATACAAAAAAAAAAGAAAAAAAAAAAGGTTAAACAGTTTGTGTTTTGTATTGCACTGATAGGCCGGATCTGGATTCGGACCTGAACCAAAATCGAATTGGCTTGTTGATGCCTAATCACCTCATCCACCAAGTTTTGATATAAATCGTCCACAACGTTTTTTAATTATTGTGCTCCATCTCTCAATTGTGAATCTTCATCTCTCTTTCATCTCACCTCATCAAATTCGTGTTCACATCTCATCTCATCGTTTTGGACTCCTCTCTCAATGGTGAAGAATCACTTCAAAAAATGTTTTTTTTTTTTCAGAACTGGGTTCGGATCTCCATCAAAATTGAATCAATTCTCCCTTGTCACACACCTAAACTCTCCACCAAGTTTTGTCCAAGTCCATCCATAACTCTGAGATATCATGCTCTAAACTGTTTTTGGCCCTATCTCTCAATGGTGAAGAATCATTAAAAATAATTATCTGATTCAGATCCAAATTTCAGCTTCTTTGCTCAAAGGATGGCTGAGATATCGCCCGGCCAAACAAACAAACAAGAAGACGTCATGCAGAGCACAATACTTGCAAAATAAAATCCACCCCAACCTCCTCTCCCCCTGAAAAAAAAGGTTGCAATTGATCCAGCAAATTGTCCATTTCATCAAGATCAAAATTGACGTTCTTAATCAAAGGATGAAAAGTGCCGATTTTTAGATGAAAATTGATGATTTTAGTAGTTTGACCCAGAGTTGACCTTTGACCTTTTGACCTCAAAAATCTTTGGTTTCCCAATTCAGTGAGGCACTATGCAAATGCTGTTAAATTTCCAAGTCAATCGGATGAAAATTGATGATTTTAGTAGTTTGACCCAGAGTTGACTTTTGACCTTTTGACCTCAAAAATCGTTGGTTTCCCAATTCAGTGAGGCACTATGCAAATGCTGTTAAATTTCTAAGTCCATCGGATGAAAATTGATGGTTTTTCAGATGAAAATTTATGATTTTGGAAGTTTGATCTTGAGTTGACCTTTGACCGTTTGACCTCAAAAATAGTTGGTTTTCCAATTTAGTGACAATATACAAATGCTGTTCAAGACCTCCACATGACCTTTGACCACAAAATCAATATGCTTCTCAATTGTGACGACCTCTACAACTTGGTGAAGTTTCATGACGATCGGTTTAGAATTGTGACCTGTACGCGAGTGACAAACAAATAGACAGACAGAATAACAAACGCAACCGACCAATATACTTGAAAAAATCTTTGATTTTGCAAGTAACAAACAGAGTGAAAAATGAGTACTCCCTTTCCGCAAGCGTCATTGCCGGGCCCCCTTCGGTGCCCGGTGATGACATCATGCAGCCCCTGGAGATGGAATAGGAATGGAGTAGTGTACAACAACAGAGCTGATGAGTCAGTTGTAAAAAGTTAAAAATAGAACATATTTCAAATGAGTTTCAGCGGAATGAAGAAGGTTAGAACGAAGGAGCTGCGATGAATGGAGATACATGAGTGTGTGCACGTATATGTGTGTGTGTGCGACTGTGCGTGCAAGTTGCTGATGTTGGCTGATATCTTCAAACACCACTGGGTTTCAGGATGTGGAACGGAGACCTCCCAGGTCTCAAAGTATCCACCATTGTGTGTGTGTGTGTGTGTGTGTGTGTGTGTGTGTGTGTGTGTGTGTGTGTGTGTGTGTGTATGTATGTGTGTGTACGCATTGACGTATATATATAAGTTCGCGTATATGTGTTTTTTTAGTAGTTTGTGAAACACCAGGATGTGAGATGTCAGTTGTCAGAATCATAAGCTAAGTATTCAGAAGAGACCAACAAACAAACCAACCCATAACAATTTATCATCACCCTCTGAGATAGGACACCACACCTTGGAAGTCAATGGAGATGAAAATGTCTCCATTCCTAATCAATTTGTATCTTCTCAGATACACATGTGAAATGAATTTCGTCCAGCCATAGCCAGGGCCTCTAAAACAGTCACAGTGCTGATGGTACGATCCTGCCATACTGGGTTGATGCCACGCACTGGTATTGGGTTTGCCTGAAAAGCATAGGTCACATCTTGTGATTAACACATGATTTCTCGCTTTATTTTTTAAGACTTCCTGTCACATCCTCAAAATTTGTCACAGCAGTGTGTATCGATGAGAACATGAAATCATTTTTCGTTGCAAGAAGAAACAAATATCCTGTAAAAAAAAAAAAAGAAGAAGCATAAACACCATTTAGTGGGAAACAACTTTGAAAATATTCTAGTTATTCTCATCACTGAGCAAGTTAAACAGGAAGTTACATTATTTCCAGTGAGACTATTCTGGGTAAAACAAAGATGGTGGCCTACACAATGATATGTGCTGCGGAACCTGGAGCAGAGGTTCCTCATTCAGTTCCTAGTGAAGGAGAATATCAAATCAAATGAAATTCACGGGAGACTGCCCGTGTGCATTGTTTGGTGTTGTCTTTCAGTGGTTCATTCGGTTTTTTAAAAAATGCTGGCGAATTCGTGAGTAACATCAGGTTACCAAGAAACAAATTGTCACGTGTAATTATAACCAACTGCTGTCACTCAATCAATCAGTAAATCTATGTTGAACAATTAATTTCAGAGAACAGGAAACAGATAACAGAAAACTATACAGTACATAAAATTGCAGAATAATTTAATATCGATGTTGGAAATGTGTAAACAATCATGCATTCCAACTTTATATTCTCTATAAGGTACCTAAAGGATGCAGCATGGGTACCAAAAGGACTACATTTGATCAAAAGGGAAGTCATGTGGCTCTTAGAATCCTCAGAGAGGGAGAGATATCTACTATATATTAAGAGATGTGGGTCTGCGTGTGTGTCTGTCTGTGTCGCCATCTTTCTCAGAATTGGCTTAACGGATCTTCGTAAAACTTTCAGAGGTTCACCAGTGAGTGCCTGGGAGTGTTTTAAGGGGGAATTTTATTTTATTTTTGAAAAAAAAAGTTCGTTAAAAAAAAAAAAAAAAATCGTTCGATAGTGTCTAAGCATTTTAAAATTAATGACAGTTATATACAAGTACATATTCGCATAAATAAATACAAAACAATCATCACACATTTGAATACAAATAAATCAAACAATTCCGGAAGTGTACGAAGTTGGTAGTACGGCTTCTTCTTCTTTATGATCGGCATCACACTTAACTCAGAAACATGATGAATGCCACATTCACCCACCAGCATATACATGAACCCCCTTCCTCTCCTGCCTCTCCTCCCCTTCTCCTCCCTCCTCCCCCTCCCTTCCCCCCCTCCTCCCCCGCCTGGCAACTCCGGGTACTTCTGCTAGTATGATATATTTCACAAAGACTATGATATGGTAAGAGATCTTTACCTCTGTCCACCTTTATCACCCCTTGTCTGTTTGTTTTGTCTGTGAGCACGAATACCTCAAAAAGTTGTGGATGGATTCAGCTGAAATTTGGTAGACAGGTTGGGTGTGTGATAAGGACGAATTGGTCAGATATCGATGAAGATCCGGAACCGGATCCAGATACGAGAACTTCTTAAGTGATTCTTCACCATCGAGAGATAGGGCCAAAAATTATATATAGCACAATATCTCAAAGACTTATGGACGGATTTGGACAAAACCATTTGAATGAGCTGGTTAGTTGACAAGAACAAGCGGATTCGATTTTTGTTCAGGTCCAGATACAGATCAGGCCTATTATTGGGATAAAAAACATAAACTGTTCAGCCTGGCGGAGGTATGCGCTCTATTGAGTGTCGTTCTAGTGTTTTTGTATACGAAGTCAAGACTCGTGGAAGAGCTAGAACACTAAACGGATCTGAACACAACAGAACAAAAGCAAGAGTGGAGAGGGGAGGAAATAGCAACAGACAAAAGTTGAAGGACAAAATAGAGGGAGACAGACTAACAATGGGTGTGGGAAGAAAGAGGGGTATGGGGGGACAAGATGGATGTGCTCTGCAGAAACTCCCGTTCCACAGCACACTCTTCATCATTTGACACCAGATTCAAAGCCAGCCACCTTGGAGTAGAGATGTTCTTGGGCCCGACCAGAAAAAATTAAAGGTTCACCTGTCCATTGCAAATTCTGTGGCAGTAGTGTTTTTGGGACCATAATGGTTTAATGCTTGTGGAATCTACTGAATATGGGAAAACGTTCAAGGCACAGTACTACAATGACTTTGGATGCAAGCTCGGCACTGAGCTAACTACCCTGGGTTTGAATGTCAGCCCAGCTAGAAACTATCATGCTGTTGTTTTGCAGGCAGGGTGATACATAAGTGTGCATGCAGTCCCTCGGATTTACTCAAAACCGGGTGTCCCATCTGTTAGCATTAGTTGGTAGACGTTAAGTTAAAGATCCCACGGTGTCCTTTGCATAGGTGAATTGACTCTGGAACCCTGACAAAATTCCAAATCCCTGCCTGGATTGCAGCTAGCAAGGATCTGGGTCCTCTTGGAGGTTCCTTGACATCAGGTTACGCTGTTTTCTATCTTAGAGTGTAGTTGCTGTGTGTGCAGCAAAATGGCTGCATCCGCATCCAAAAAGATGTCTGAGCAGATGGTATCAATGTGCCAGCATGAGTGGACATGTCACACGGGAATACCTTGAGAAATAGGTGAAGTTACAACAACCTCCCTGTACTTTGGGATTTCTTCATAACGTAAAGTACATGTCAACCTTCAGCTATGCACATAAAATGGAGTCAAGAACATCATGCTGAATCATCTCCACTCTGACAACAAGTATTTTTCACGTTTAATCTCAACATTTTGAAACTCACCACTGTGTAATTCATCTATCTTGGTGACGAAGCTGCGGCTAAAAGACCTACGCAGTAGAACATCTGGAGTCTGATCAAGCACAGTGATCAATACCTGTTGATTAATCGCTGGCCAGATCAACTTTCCGTCATCCTTTGTGCTGCACAATTGAAAGAAGATGCTTGTGTATCCCTTCACCTTGCCACCGTGAGGCTTCAGTACAAGGCCAAAACCATATCCATCATGTCCAATAAAGCAGGGACTGATCACTTTGTCATTTGGCAAGAGAGAAAATAATAGGCTTGAGAAGTTGTGCACGTGCCACACAGCCATTGGGCATGATGTCTCAGTAAGGATGATGTTGTCAAAGGCAATGCCACCGTCTTTTACAGCTCCCGTCTCACCCAGCATCCCTTGGAATGCATAGCGGAACCTTTTGGTGTTGGATTGAAGCTGAAAGTGCGCCAAATGCCAAATTTCCAACTTCACTTCCTTTCCTGTGAAAGACAAAGAGATAACAAATTGCTCTGATTTTGCTTGATTAATAACGACAGAGTATTTGTACCCCCTCCCAACTCAAATGTGCATCCTTACCCATCCTCCCAACTCCAAGTCCACATCCGTCCCTCCAATCCAATTCTGCATTCCTCCTCCCTCTCCCAACTCAGCATCCTTCCCCAAACCACCTCCAAATTCCAAGTCTGCTACTCTCCTCCCTTCCCAACTACAAGTCTGCAACCCCCTCGCAACTCAAAGTCCACATCCCTCCCCCCACCCTCGCAAGGATTGACACACAGACTTAGTTTTTTTTCCAGTATTTTTTTTTCATGGTTTTTTTTTTTCAAATCTTTTTCCAGGTTTCCAGTTTTTCATTATTTTCATCTATTTTGGTTTTCAGTTTTTCATTATTTTCGTTCATTTGTTCTAATATCCCAATTATTTCCTTCACCAAAGGCCACATTCACAGCCCTCAAGGATTCCGTGTGCAGTATTACTTCACTTCTGATCAGGTCAAATAAATAAAATAAAATAAAACCCGCTTTCGATTCCGACCAACCCATTTTTCGCCACCTCCAACTTGTCATGTATGTATTCGTAAGGAGTCCGAGGTTCTGTTTGTGGGAGAATGCGTTAGTTTCCAGAAGAATGAAGTTTTTTCGGTGAAATAAATGGACGAAAAGGAAATTATTCATCACTTTTTTTTTTGCTATGATTTTCCTTCAACTGGATAATAATCACAAACTGTTAAGACTGATAAGGTTTCTCAGTTAAGTAAATCGATGGAAAGTTAATTATACGTTGACAGAATTGATGGAATAGTTTGTGGTGATATTATTACTTTTTACTTCCGGTATATGTGCAAACCAAAGCCTCCGAGCATATACAGCAGGTGCACAACAAAAATGAATATAACTTTAAATTGCAAGAATAATATTTGTAGACCTCCACATGCACTTTCTGGACCCAAGAGCTCTTAAATGAGGTATCACTCAGCATTGCAAGGTTCAGCATTTAAGTCAGGTCAGTCTTTTGGGAATGCCACTGGTAACATGTAACCCAGTGCTACCCGCCACATGGTCAGGTTGTCAGCAACTAAACCAACAACCCTCACTGGCTTTGATAGTGGTTTTGATAGTTTGATAGCCAACGGCCATCCAGTACGGAGATAGTGTCTCCTAAAAACACCCCATTGCGGTAGAAAAAATATATTTTTCTGCCGGCCTAGTTACCCCCTCCTTCACAGTCATCCTGTGAAGAGGTTTCCTTGTTTCAGGACTAGGTGAAGATTTTGCCAGTTTTTACTCTATTTCTTTTTATCAGTAGCCCTTCACATTTAGTGGCTCTCATCCTTGTTTCAGGCAAATTTCAATTAAAAAGTGCTGTAGTTACGATGTTTACCCTGTACAGACGCAATCAGGCAACTTGCGTTTATATATATGATGTCCACTTCTGCATCATCACATGCATATGGCTGCTGAAGCAGTTTCTTCACTATTGGGCACAATCCTGGTCAAGGCATCACTCTTACGCAGGATACTCAAATGGCTCATTCATTCTATTAAGCTGGTGTTCATTTCGCCGACCTCGGAAGGATAATTAACACGAGGTGGGGTTGATGACTCAACCCCACCTAGTGTTAATTCAACGCCCAAACCGAGATGTGAACTCTAACCCGAACCGTTAAGGCAACACGAGGCTTACATACATACATACAATCATACATATATATATATATATATATATATATATATATATATATATATATATATATATATATATATATATATATTGTAACGGTTTTGAGAAGTGTAACGGTTTTTTTGAGAAGTGTAACAATTTTGGAGGAAGTGTAACGAATGTGAAAACGTTACAATGTGAACGTTACAAAAGTATGGTAACACCCTGTTAATGTAAATAATGGTCGCAGCCGTCCTCCTAGTTAATTCCATGAAACTTACACGCAGGTCACGATATATCTTTTTAAATAGTGTATTTCCTTATTCCATGTAGGCTAAATCATCTGTGTTTCCCACTAGATTGACTTTGCATTGTATCAAACAAAATAAGAGTAGGCCCTTGCAATTTCCCCAAACATCTCCGCTCTCCAAAGTTACTTTCAAAAGGGTGCGAGTTGTGTTCAATCCCGCAAGCCGCCATTGCCCATGTGCTAACCTCGGAGAAGAAAGGCGTGTCTCCACCTCGTCATAGAGGGGAGGAGTGAGCCAGAGGGTCGCATGGCCAATCAGTACCGTGGTGAGCGACCCGGTAGGCGTGCCCTCGCAGCCGGCGGCTTGATTCCGCCCCGAGTTATAAAAGCAACTGTAAGGGACTGCTTTGAGAGATGACCTGGGAGATGAGCGAAGAGGCGGCACCAAGAGGAGCGGTGAGATGCGAAACGCTCCAAGCCAAAGAGGAGAGGTACTCGGCAAGGAAACCAGCTTTGGAGAGACGCGCTGAAAGGAGGGAGACGGCTCCACCAGAAGCAGAGGAGCAGGTGTGCCGAACCGGCGCGTGACGTCTACAGCAGCGGATACGCGACGGAGGGTTTTCCCGCCAAAACCGCGAGGAATTGAGAGCTGCTGCCTCCGACCTTGCCTCCCTCTCAAGCAATCCACCTCAAGCCCTACCTGCCTGCAATACCCCCTGTGTAAGTGTGAACGTCCTGTCCTACTCGTTGTCTTGGGATTAAGTAAATTGAATAGAATAAGTTAACGATTCGCTGTGTGACTGCTTTTTCCATCCATTGCTTGTAAATAATTTTGGTCGTTCTTTCTTTTTGCTTGTGTGTGTATAATAAATCTGTTCTTCCTCCGTACTCTGTCTTTTTCTCTTTTCCTTCTCTTTCGGTCGCTTTAGAGGTTTCCCGATTGAATATCTGTGGGGCGATCTGGTCAACGTCGGGTGGAATCGGGCTAATCGGGGAGTAACTGTTCGGACGCGGTAATACACCACCGCTCGGTCAATATAACATCTAAAACCGCGTCTGTAACTATTGGTTGTCAGGAGTTGGATTCGGACCTGGGACTAAATTTGTTAGGCCCAAATTTTGGAACACCAATTGTACTATTAGAGTAACAATTGGTGTCGAGGAGTGAGATCGGACCCGAAGCGCGTTTAACGCGCTCAAAATTACAAGCTGCCGAAATTTATTTTGTTTTATAAAACCCGAATTTTGAGATCGCGCCATGGACAATCAAGGCGATCGGATGTCGGTGGGGGAGATAGACGGGTTAGGGGTAACCCAGGACTTAGGGGAAGAAAGGGAGGAGGAGAGCAATGAGGAGGCGGTTGAGGGGGTATCAGACGCGCAAAATGGCGCCTCGCACATGGCCACGCCGCCCGCGACCGTAGCAGCGCCGCTGGTGGATTCGAACCTTTTCTTCCTGCAAATGAGGGCCCTTATGGGACAAATGGGAGACCAAATTGGAGGTTTGAAAAACAGTATGGAGGCTCAGGGTGAGCGATTGGAAGCAAAAATGGATGCCATGATAGACAAAACAAGGTGTGATCGGGGAAAATTGGAGGGAATAAATGACCGGGCCAAAGAAGTAAATGAGGGACTGGCGAGGGACAGAGTCGCATATGAAGCAAGGGAGGAGCAGAGGGACAGAGACCACAAGTTGGGCGAAAGGGTCCCACGGCTACGCGAGGAGGTAAAGCGAGGTGAGAAGCGTATGGAGAAAGAAGTGAGAAATAATACGGCGAAGTTACAAGGGGGAATAGAAGATCTGACGGAGGAGGTGGAACAGCTGACGGAGGGACAAAAAGAACTAGTGGAGCAGGTTCAAAAGAACACTGCGGTACTAGGAGGGTTAAAGGCGACACAAAAAGAAATTAAAAACGAATTAATAGCGACGCAGAGGCAATGTCAGATGGTACGGGAGGAACTGACAATGAGGGTGGACGAGGTGACAGAGATAATGGAGACAAAGGACCGGGAGGTGAGGATGCACATAGAGACGGTCACGGTAGCCTTAGAGGACGAACTTGAGGAGACGCACCGAGAAATAAAAGAGGTTAAACAAAAATTAGAGGAAGTGGAAGAAGAGGTGAGTGAAATTAAGAAGAGACGGACAGAAACTAAGAGAGAAATCCAGGAGGAGGTAATGGAATTGGTACAAGGTCGGTGCTCAACTCATGATGTGATGCTCACTAACCGAATAAAGAGTTTGCAGGTGGCAAAGGAGGTGCGACGACGAGGTACGGAGGTGAGTGGCAATGTATATGATGTAAGGAAAGCTTCAGTCGGCTTGGGGATTGGTTTGGATCCGGGTGTTCGTGAAAGGCCGTTGTTGAAGTGTGCGACAGGTCTGGTGTGCGAAAAAAGAGGTGTGCGAGAATGTCCGACCATGGGGTGTGTGAGAAAAAAAGTGCACGCCGAGGAGTGAGTGTGCCGTCAAGAGTGAGTTGGTCGAAGCGCGTGTGCGAGGGAGTACATGGAAGCGCGGTGTGGTGAGTGTTACGGAGGAAGTAATGAGAGAGTGTACACCTGTGGTGAGTGTTACAGAGGAAGTAACAAGAGAGTGTACGCCTGTGGTGAGAGTTACAGAGGATGTAACGAAAGAGTGTGCGCGAGAGGATGCGCGAGAAAGGTGTGTAACGGACAGGTGCATGAGGAAAGAGTGCGCTGTCGAGAGGAAGGGTGAGTGCGCGACCGAGAGTGGAGGTGAGAGTAGTGAGAGTGAAACGGAGCGTGAGTTGGTTATGACAGGTGAGCGAGGATGTACACCTGGGATGGAAGGATGCACACCTGGAATGGTAGAGCGTGTGTGGGAATGCACATTTGAGTTGGTCGTGAGGCACGTGGTTGGGTGTGCGAGTAAGAGCACACCTGTGATGGTCACAGAGGAGGTGACCGAGGAGGGGGCGCGAAGAGGTGTGTTGGTGAGGTGTGCGAGCGACGAATGTGTGCCAAGGTGTTCGGTGGTCAGGTGTGTGACCAAGGCTGGGAGTGGAATGAGTGTACCGAGGTGTGTAAGGAAAGGTACGAGGAGCATGGAAACAGCAGGAGGTATGAGCAAGAAAGGGGTAGCGTATGCTTGTAAGCATCCAGGTGAGGCATCGACGGTAACCGGGTTAAAGGTTAGAACGACTTATAGCCGAATCGGGCCCTCGGTGCGCGTCGGGCAGCTTCGCGTGCCGCGAGGACCAGCGGGGATCCGAACCACGGCGGTTTCGAAAGAACCGCCGTACGCGATCCACGCTGTGCCTCGCTTGGAACGGCCGCGTCCGGGCTCCACTAGGCGGAGCGGGCAGCTCGATAGGAAGGGTCGTCATGGCGACCACTTGCTATTGAGACATGCCGGCAGGTCGAGATCGGGACATTGGATGGCTCCACGCCGAGGTGGTGCGTGGGATCTCGGCTCGGGTAAGCCCCCGTCCCTGCACCGAGTGCCGGACGCATCCAGCCGCCGGCACAAAAGAACCCGCGTTCATGGCTCGGCTGTACGAAGCCGAGCTTTAGAAGGGAATTGGCGCACCGAGAGGATGTAATAAGTAGACGGGTGCTGAGGATAGTGTTTTGGCCCCGAAATTAGAAAAAAAAAGTAAAATTTGATGATTGGTACGGTGATTGGCAGATGATTGGCAGAATTTTTGATTGGTTGGATTTAGGTGTGCGAAATTGATAGTGAGAGACCCCCGATGTGGTGGGATGGCAAATCCACCATCCCTCACAGACAGATGTGGGGCAAATGCGCAATAGATTATGGGGTGGATGGCAGTGAAAACAAGCCCGGGTGGGTTAGGATATATCGTGTGTAGGGACCTAGAAGATGACATTAGGTAACGTTAAGGTTAGGTAGCTACAGTGGACAGGTAGCTGGGGACGTAGAGAGGGTAGTTGGATGATAATGACGTGGGAGCGCAATAGTTTAAAGGGACGACTGGGAAGCGCAAGTTTCAGAGGGGAGTAGTTAGCTGAGATGATGCCGTGTGTTTGAAGATTGAACAGGTGTGATTGCACAGGTGTGCAACTGAACAGGTGTGTGGAGCAGTGTATGAGGGAGTAGTGGTGATTGCGTGTTGTGTTGACCAAATGGTCCAGGAAGAAAGGAGGGTGCAGGTGGCACCAGGTGTGAGGGCACAGGTGTGCAACAACAGGTGTATGTGGCTGTGTGGAATAAATGGTAGTGTGGAATATCTGGAGTATTGGAATGGATGGTCGTGGAGTGAGAATGGTGGAAATTGTGGACTGGAGTGGATGGTGCGAAGGTGTGAATGGGGGAAGAGTGGACCCCCATCACGGATACCCGGGGCGGGTAGTGTAGGTGTTAGGTAGAGGGTACAGGTAAATTGTGGTTGGATATTGGCATCTGTGGTGCGGGTGACAGAATGGTATTTGGATGGGTGCATTAGTGTTGTGGAAATGGCTGGGCGTGTAGCCTGTTAGTGTGTGTAGTTGGTTGGGCGCTCCACCACTGTGAGGATGTCGGCCAGGTGAGGCCGCAGGTGGGCTCTGGGAGCCGGTAGTAGTTGTTGTGGATGGGGCCCGAGGATCCGGAGGACGGACCCGGGTAGCCCAGTGCCAGAGGGCACCCAGGGGTGACAGAGCCAGGAGAGGGCCTTCCCCAGTTAGATAGGTTAGGGTGAGGAGCAGGTAAGCTCGGGTGGCAACTACAGTGGTGGAGGTGTGCAGGTGGGTAGACCTGCTGGGAGAGCTACACGTCGCAGCCCAGAAATTGTGCGAAGGCACCGGGAGATGAATCGGGGGAGTGAGACCCCAAATTGAGAAGCACCACAGTTTGGTCAATGGGAATTGGTTTTTAGAACCCATAGTGTAAGTTGGCCAATGGATTGGCAGGGAGAGACCCCGGGTAGTGTAAAGTGTGTTAATGTCATTTAGAAAGTAGTTAGGATGAAGTCTCCTCGCACCATCTGCATCCACTCACCTGAGGTGACAGGTACTCCACACCATGCCATGTTTTGATTATTTTTTACTGTGCAAATGTTTCGGATTGTGAGACGCATCATGACGTGGGTGTGACATTGTGCGTAATTCCATCTCTCCCTCCTTATGAGGATTGATGATGAATTGGTGATGGCAAATTTTGAAGTAGAGGGATTGTGGAGATGAATTTGGTATAGGGGAAATATGGGGAAGACGTGACAGTAGTGACGAATTTGTAAATGGGTAGATTTTGTAAATATGGGGTAAGGGCAAGGGTAGTGTAGGTGACAGGGGGGTGACGTACGGTAGGGACGAGCTTTCTCACTTCGCCCTCCGTACGCATTTCGCCTTGCATTGCCTTATTGACGTGTACCCTTGTGACCTCACCCCTCGCTCAATTGTCTTTCTTTTGTCTCCCACATGACCTGTGCGCCATTGGGTGCCGAGGGGAGCGTGCGTGAGGTGGCCATTGTGCGCCCGAGATTCCCAGAACCAGCATGCATTGCGTTGATGTACCACTTTATGGACCGCTGTTCTGCGGCCAAGTACCACTTGATGGACCCCAGGTTCTGGGGCAGGGCACCTCTGTTGGAGACCGGCCATAGTGGCCAGGGAATCTTGCTTGCGGACCTCGGTAAGGTGGCACCTATGCCAAACAGGTGGACCACCCGTAGTTGGCCCCTGAGGCCCTAAATAAAGACGAACACAAGTTGTGCTTTTTATTATGTCCAAATAGGCCGCATGAAGCCAGAAGACGTCGGGAAGAACATCGGCCCAGCAGAGAAAGTGAAGACCACCACCAGTTGTTTTGTTGTGTTTATTAAGAACCATGGTGACTGCGCACCGAGTGGTGCTTTTGGTGCTTTGTGGTGCTTTTGGGTGCTTTGGTGGTATTGGTACTGGTGCATCGATGCAATGCGTGCTGTCTCCTCCCTCCCAACAGGAATTTCTTTTTCTTGTTCCCTAAGAAAGAAAAAAAAAAAAAAAAAAAAAAACACAGGTCCTGGGTTGCGTTGTAAATAAGAAATCACGTCACTGTAAATAATGCTCCCCACCGTAAATGTATAGTTTGAGAATAATTCCGTAATGCGGTTAGCTGTGGGCTTGAGTCTGTTAGACAGGGTGCAATGCAATAGGGGGACATACTTATTTGTGTTTTAAAATTGTCACACTCAGGGTCAGGTTAATTGTAGAGGGAATTACACCTACGTGTCACACTAAGTTAAAGTTTAGTAGGCCCGAGTACGGACCTGAAGAAAGGAGGGTGCAGTGTAACGGTTTTGAGAAGTGTAACGGTTTTTTTGAGAAGTGTAACAATTTTGGAGGAAGTGTAACGAATGTGAAAACGTTACAATGTGAACGTTACAAAAGTATGGTAACACCCTGTTAATGTAAATAATGGTCGCAGCCGTCCTCCTAGTTAATTCCATGAAACTTACACGCAGGTCACGATATATCTTTTTAAATAGTGTATTTCCTTATTCCATGTAGGCTAAATCATCTGTGTTTCCCACTAGATTGACTTTGCATTGTATCAAACAAAATAAGAGTAGGCCCTTGCAATTTCCCCAAACATCTCCGCTCTCCAAAGTTACTTTCAAAAGGGTGCGAGTTGTGTTCAATCCCGCAAGCCGCCATTGCCCATGTGCTAACCTCGGAGAAGAAAGGCGTGTCTCCACCTCGTCATAGAGGGGAGGAGTGAGCCAGAGGGTCGCATGGCCAATCAGTACCGCGGTGAGCGACCCGGTAGGCGTGCCCTCGCAGCCGGCGGCTTGATTCCGCCCCGAGTTATAAAAGCAACTGTAAGGGACTGCTTTGAGAGATGACCTGGGAGATGAGCGAAGAGGCGGCACCAAGAGGAGCGGTGAGATGCGAAACGCTCCAAGCCAAAGAGGAGAGGTACTCGGCAAGGAAACCAGCTTTGGAGAGACGCGCTGAAAGGAGGGAGACGGCTCCACCAGAAGCAGAGGAGCAGGTGTGCCGAACCGGCGCGTGACGTCTACAGCAGCGGATACGCGACGGAGGGTTTTCCCGCCAAAACCGCGAGGAATTGAGAGCTGCTGCCTCCGACCTTGCCTCCCTCTCAAGCAATCCACCTCAAGCCCTACCTGCCTGCAATACCCCCTGTGTAAGTGTGAACGTCCTGTCCTACTCGTTGTCTTGGGATTAAGTAAATTGAATAGAATAAGTTAACGATTCGCTGTGTGACTGCTTTTTCCATCCATTGCTTGTAAATAATTTTGGTCGTTCTTTCTTTTTGCTTGTGTGTGTATAATAAATCTGTTCTTCCTCCGTACTCTGTCTTTTTCTCTTTTCCTTATCTTTCGGTCGCTTTAGAGGTTTCCCGATTGAATATCTGTGGGGCGATCTGGTCAACGTCGGGTGGAATCGGGCTAATCGGGGAGTAACTGTTCGGACGCGGTAATACACCACCGCTCGGTCAATATAACATCTAAAACCACGTCTGTAACAATCATACATACATAATATATATATATATATATATATATATATATATATATATATATATATATATATACATATATATATATATATATATATATCTATATATATATATGTATATATATATATACACAGACTTGGCATTTAATATGGAATATTTTTTTTGTGGGGGTGAACTTACTTTTCAAGATGACTTAGAACCAAAAGTTCATTGGAATTATGTTGAAATTATTCTAGATTTTGTTAATGTGACCTTTAAAAGAAACAAAAACCACATTTGACATTTCGAAGCAAATAAATTGATCCTCAAAAGTGATGTAAACTGATATCGAACTCAAATCACAGACAGTACTGTGTTAAACTTCTGTACGTTTTCCACAAGTATCTCTTTATTTTGCACATTAGACAAATTATTTTTCAACAAAGACAAAAGCTAAATTATGACTGGGATTACTGACAGTAAAATTACAGTTCAGTACTTCGTGTAACCCCCATAAGCATTGAGGAGAGCACGTACACGTCGAGGCATGCTGTTCACGAGATTTGCCAAGGTTTGGACAGGAATCGCTTGCCATGCAGTGACAATAGTCTGCTGCAATTCACGCACAGAGGTAGGCTGCTGGTCCAAGTTGTCGATTTGACGCGTTAATTCTGCCCACAAGTTCTCTATCGGATTCATATCCGGGGACATGGCATGCCCCTCCATATGCTCTACACCACGGTCAGCAAGAAAGTGTTGGATCATGCGAGCACGATGAGGCCGTGCATTGTCATCTTGGAGGACAAAGTTTCCTCGAAAGGCTGCACAAGCAAATGGAAGCAATGTTTCTTCCAGAATGACCCTGTACTTGAACTGGTTCAGGTCTCCATTCAGAACAACCAGGTCAGTTTTGCCCCCTGCATGAAAAGCAGCCCAAACGGTCACCCCACCACCTCCAGCTTGGACTCTTGGCACTATATAATCTTCGTTGTGGGCTTCATGCACTTGTCTGCGCACTTGGACGCGGCCATCTTGACGATAGACCAGAAATCTAGACTAGTCACTGAATGTCACGTGATTCCAGTTTCCTGGCTGCCATTGATGGTGCTCTCTGGCCCACTGCAATCGGCGCTGGCTGTGTTGTCTGGTCAGGCGTGGCTTTCTCAGGGGACGCCTGGCACGATAGCCTGCTTGAACCAGTCGTTGGTTGACTAGCCTTCTGGATACAGGCACATTTGTCAGTTGCTGCCACTCAGCCCTAAGCCGATTAGCTGACTTGGTGCGGCCATTGCAGACTAACCGGTGCAGCTGGCGATCATCTCTCCTTGTGGTTCTGCGTGGACGTCCTGGCCTCGGTATTGGAGCAGGGACACCCCTCTGAGCATTTCGTTTCAGGATCTTTGACACCTGACCTTGAGTGATGCCATACTGCCGAGCAATAGCACGCTGTTTCATGCCAGAATTTCGTAAAGCCACCACTCCATGACAAACAGCATTGTCAAGTTGACGGACCATCTCCAGAGGAAGCGGCAATACCTTTTGTAGACGTGCAGCAGTTGTTTTCCACTAATACAGAACACAACAATCCTTATATACCCGATTGTGAAGCCAATCGTCAAATGTACCTGTCCTTACATTTTGTCACGCCACCTGTGATATAATCCTGTTATTGACTTCTTGCTGCAAAAGACAATCAGTGACATGGTTCTTTCAACAAAGACATCACCGAAGCGTAAAAGAAACTCACCAGATTGATATACTGAGTTCAGAAAGTAAAACCAAGTCAAGAAAAAAAAAAATTCCATATTAAATGCCAAGTCTGTATATATATATATATATCTATATATATCTATATATATCTATCTATCTATCTATCTATATATATATATATATATGTATATATATATATATATATATATATATATATATATATATATATATATATATATATATATATATATATTAGGCCTCAGGACTTTCCCAAAAGCCCCTCCCTCTATATAACCTACTCACAATTACTCGGTGTCTCTATAACCAGAATCCACGACAATTTCTCACTCACCAGAAATAGTTCACCATTCGGAAGTAACCAGAAATTTCCTGATCTCTTTCAATGTTTCAAGATAGCCTAAAGTCTAACTACACTATTAATACTTTCTATCATTTTACTCCATTCAAATTTTAGAATAGACCTCCCCTTAACAAAAATTGCAGTCATATATAATAAACAATTATTAATTCCATATCAAATCATAAACTTGCTTGCCTTAACCATGCACGAGACCAATACACTACCTCATTGTCACATGAAGAATTTCAGGTATTTAAAAATTTAGTTTTATGAATTTTATCGATCCTCACCTGTAATAACACCAACATTTTCTGCCTTTTGTTCTGCATCATCCTCTTCATACATAATCATCCAAATGGCAAGTCGGTCTTGAGGACCACCATTCATTTTGAAAGAAAACTCAAGACATTGTTCCTTGCGTTTTGGGTGAAAATAGCGGGATTCCAGTACTGCCACATGGCCCTCTCTTCCAAAGCTTGTGTTCAGTAACATGTAGTGACCAAAGTCTGAAAGAGCCAATGCATACAAATCAATGCAAAACAGAGCAAAAACAAACTTTTGGGTGGTATCCTTCTGTGATAACTTTAAAAGAATTTTGAAGTTACATGGAAAATATTTTTGCATCTGCAAATGGTCTAACATCGTGCAGGGAAATAACCACTGTTGCACTGCAAGGTGAAACTCCACTCACTACAGAGCAGAACTCTTTGAGCCAAGCAATCAGCCTGCTCCTAATAATCAGCAAGGTCATGGAATCCATCATTGCTTTCTGACATCAAATCCTTCCTCTTCTCCGATGGCTTGATCTTGGATCAACAATTTGGATTCAGAACATGTCATTCTACTCTGGACATGCTGCTTCTTTCTGTCTCAACAATGGATGGAGGTCCTCAATGCCACACAGGAAATCAGAGCTGTCTCCCTTGACATATCACGTGCCATCGATACGGTCTGGCACCCCGCCCTGCTCACTAAACTCTCCTCCTATGGTATCCATGGAAATCTCCACGCATGGCTTGCAGACTTCCTCTCTGGTCGCAGTCAACCTGTGGCCCTGAATGGAAACCCTTCACCACATACAAAGTCCCCTTCCTGTTCAGGCTCGAGTTCCTCAAGGCAGTGTTCAGGGCAATGTGCTTTTTCTGGTCTTCATCAATGATCTCCCCAACTCTCGGGAAAATCCTCTCTATCTCTTTTCTGATGACTCCACTCTCTGCCGCTCCATATGTCAACCCTCAGATCGGCAGGCAGCAGCCTCTTCACTCTCTGCAGACCTGGATAACATCACAAACTGGTCAAACAAGTGAAACATGTCTTTTAATCCTGACAAATCTCACACTCTCACTTTGTCTCTCCGAAAAGAACATCTGGACAACCCTCCCATCTACTTTCTCAACAATCCTCTCCAAAAAGTTCTGTCACTCAAGCTTTTGGGTCTCACTATCTGCCATGATCTTTCCTGGGAAAACCACATTTCCAAGCTGGCCTCCAAAGCCAGTTGCCGTCTGGGCATCCTCCGTCGTGCGAAGTCCTTTCTGGACACTTCTGAGCTCCTCACCAAATACAAAGCTTTCATCCGCAGCTCAATGGAACACTGCTCTCCCCTCTGGGCTGGTGCTCCTGCCTCACACCTAGCTCGGCTTCACGCTGTTGAAACCAAAGCTTTAAGAATCATTGGTATCTCCCGCGATGAAGCTGATTCTGAGGGCCTTTCTCTCTCTCACCACAGGCAGGTTGGCGGTCTTTCTTTCTTCTTCCGACTCCTCTCTGGCCTAGCCCCCCCTGCTCTGTCCGCTAAATATTCCTGCTGGACGCACAAGATCTGCCAGCAACCCTCTTCTGGTGAAACTGCAAAAATCAAGACTCTCTGCTCACCTTCACTCTTTCATTCCTCTTTTCTCCCACCTCTGGAACAAACTCCCACACTCTCTTCAATTCCTCTCCTCCCTCCAGGTCTTTAAAACAGCTGTTCACCACCATCTCTTATGTTCCCCCATCCAAAACCTTGATCTTTTCTACCCCCGTTTAAACACCCCAAATCCGCCTCTTTCAATCCCCAACTTCTTTACTGAAATGCCTAGTAGTGTTCATTTGCTTTATACCGTGTACCACTCCCTCCTCCCCCAACCCTCCCCCTCCGACAGATCTACCGACGTCACTGTTCTCTACTGTTGTTGTGCTTGTGTGCTTCCCTCTCTCTCCCCCTCCCTTCATTCCTCTCTCTCTTCATTCGGCTCTTCCTTTTAGGGAATTTTTTTTGCCTGACATGACCTCTGACTTTGGACCTTTGACACCAAAATCTAATCAGTTATTCCCTACCTCATAATACATACCTTTATTAAGTTTGGTCAAAATCCCATCACTGGTTTACAAGTTAGCGTATTAACAGAATTTTTACCTAACGGGACTTCTGACCTTTGAACTCTTGACCCCATAATAAAAATCCGTTTACATCATTATACATACGTGTACCAAGTTTGACTTACATCCCTTCAGCTGTTCTTAAGTTATTGCAGAAACAAAAACCTATCACAAACGGATGGATGCATGGGTGGACAGATGGACAGCCGGACGGACAACCCAAAGACATAATGCCTCCTGTGACGTCATCGGGGGAGGCATGAAACCAAATATTTATTGATAACACAAAACACAGACTTGGACTCACTTTGGTTGGTGTGGGTGAGAGTATGGTCACCCTGAATATTTCCTCCAAATGCATGTATCCATTGCTGGTCATTCACAGTTTGTTGGATCATACCACATATGTTGAGTGTTTCAAATGTGCACTGATCAAGCAATGCGAGGGATGAAGCTGAAAAAAAATGTGAGACCATGAAATAACAATAACCAGTTTTAGGACAACATTGCTTGAGCTTGAGTCCCTGGTGTTGGGCTAGCGGCTAGGGTGCCGGCTTAGGATCCTAGGATCCTGGGTTCGAATCCCGGTCAATCGCTGAATTAACGCCAGGGGGGTTGACTCAGCCTGTCATCCTTCCGAGGTCGAGCAAATTGAGTACCAGTTCACTGGTAATTCCCTGCTTGTCGTTAAAGGCGGCAAAAAGGGTTGGCGTCAGGAAGGGCATCCGGCCGTAAAACATTGCTTCAAAAAGGGGACCGAAAAACAAACAAACAACAACAACCACAGTTCCCGGAAAAGGCCAACCCCCGCTTGCGGGGAAAAATGGCCTCTAAAAGGTGGTTTTTATTGCTTGAGCAAATTAAAAAAAGAAGACCTTAATTGTGATGATGTCGACTGTGGGTTTGCAGTGGATATAACGAATAATAATAAAAAATATATAATTTTACATTTCAGGTCAACCACAACAACAACATGCATTTTAAGGCCATTTTCCCTGCAAGAGCGGGGGTTAGCCTTGCGGTCCCCACGACAATCATTCCATTTTGTCCTATTTTCTGCATCTCCCCTTGTTAACCCCCTTGCCCGCATTTCTTCTTCCACCATCTTTAGCCAAGTCTTTCTCGGTTTTCCCCGTCCTCTACTTCCTTCTACATTCATTTCCATCACTCTTCTCAACCAGTCACTTTCATCATTCATCAACACATGACCAAACCATCTCAACCTGTTCCTCTTTACAGCATCCATCACAGGCTCTATTCCCATCATCTTTCGCAATTCATCATTTGTCTTCCTCTCTCTCAACGATACTCCGCACATCCACCGAACCATTCGCATTTCCACCCTTTCCAGCCTTCCTTGCTGCTCTACATTCATGACCCATGTCTCGCTCCCATAAGTCATAACACTTCTCACACATGCAGCATACACCTTTCCCTTCAGCTTCAACGACACTCCCCTCCTCATCAGCACGCCACTCAGTTCCCCAAACTTCTTCCATGCATATCTCACTCTCGCAACCGTTGCCGAGTCTGATCCACCTTCTCCATTCAGCATGTCTCCGAGGTAGCAAAATGTTTTCACAGGTCATCACACATTTCATTTCATTTCAGGTCACATTTCAGGTCATCAAACACATTTTTTATTGAATGAAAGATTGCATGTGTGTATGTCCTTGGTCGTTGTGTGCATGTGTCTTTGATTGTTATCTCCATAAGCAGGTTTCAGAAGGTGGAACTCTCCCAGATCTCAAAGTATCCACCTCTATGTGCACATGCGTGTATGTGTGTATGTGTATGTGTGTGTGAGTTGCTGATGTTAGCTGCTATTTCCACACATGGGTGGGTTCCAGGAGATGGAACGGAGACCAACCAGGTCTCAAATTATCCACCTCAATGTGTGTGTGTGTGTGTGTGCATGTAAACAGATTCTCTCAAAACTCTACTGTATAACAGATTTACAGAACTTAATAAACAGATAATTTATGCTAATAAAATAGCATGTGTGTCTGTATTTGTGTTTGCTGGTGCCACAGCTCCATGATAATGATGGCTAGAAACTTGAAACTTGCACACTCAGGGGGCCCAAAGTGTGTGAACCTGGGTGTGATTTTTTAAAAATTGCTAGTTTATAATAAAACACTGGATCCAAAATAAAGACAACTTGTGATTTGACATGAAGGAACTGATCTGAAAGGAGTGAAGTGCTAGTGCCTGCTGATATATAACACTGGTCAACAGCCAAATTGGTTCTGACTTATTTTCAACTGTTTATAACTAATTTGGTGCCCACAAATCCGAATCTGACCTTAAAATTTCGCTATCACGTAACCTTGACGTAGTACATCATAAGTGTGGAAAAAAATCTTTAGAGCATGTGAATTTCTTGATTAAGTCTCAATAAGTCTATTTTTGTCACAAAAAGTAATATGAACTTTAAGTTTTTATTTACATCACATAAAAAAAATGTAAATCTCCAAAAATAGGATGAACTTTATAAAATATCACAAAAAATAATATGAACTTTAAGTTTTTATTTACATCACATTAAAAAAATGTAAATCTCAAAAAATAATATGAACTTTAAGTTTTTATTTACATCACATAAAAAGTGCTTCTGAACTTTACTTTTGCGTTTGTAGGAGCAATCACTTTCACGGTGTAAAGTCCAACAGTAGTCGCCCATCATGTTTGGATTGAATCGGCCTTGATATCGAGTCTCCATGATGGCAATTTCCTGGTGAAATCTTTCTCCATATTCATCACTGAGATCGCCAAGATTTTGTGGAAAGAAGTCCAGATGAGAATGGAAGAAATGTATCTTGAGTGACATTCGAGCACCGAGCGCCTGGTAACTCTTCAACATCTTGTCTGCAAGCTCTTCATAATTTAGTGCTCGAAAATTTCCAAGGTAATTGTTAGCAAGAGCCACAAAGCTATCCCAAGCAACGCTTTCCAGCTCAGATAGTCTCGTTACAAAGTCCTGATCAGTGAGTACAAGACGAATTTTGGCTGTGGATGATATTCCTATGGTATACTGGTTCTCAAAAACTGGATGTGCTCGTGAAAATTGGATATCATAATCGAAATCTACAGGTTCATGTTGGTTAGAATCACCTCAAAATATACTAGAACCATAAAGCTTAAAAATTTTTGTTGACCAGTGTAATAATAAGAGCTCCCTTTCAAGGAACTTTGATGCAGGAGAAGGCCATTAGGACAATCAAAGCCTACACTATTATTCCCAACTTATGGTTGTTTGTCCAACTCTATCTTTCTAAAATGCTGAGCATCAAGCAAGGAAGCAGCACATACCATTTTAATATATTTTGTATAACTTGCTCAGGTTTTGAACCACTGACCTGTCAGACTCGGAGGGGACGCTCTTACGATTAGACCACTGAGGCTGGTTGATATATATATACTACCTTTCTCTGAATACCACCAACCACCAGTGGTTGTGAGTCTAAATAGACAGCCCAAATCAATCAGCATTGTAATTTTTGATACTTACTGCAATTATAAAGGTGGTTGAGCTTGGCAATATCATTGTCACTCATGTCGTATGTTTGTCCAATTAACTTTTGGAAGTGAAGAATGTTGGTGCTGATAGTAGGCTTGTTTTTGTCATTGCTGAAGAACCATGGTGGATAGTGCATGATTGAAAAGTAGTCATAAGGTGTGTTGAACGTATCCTTTTCCACATTCTTTTTTATGAAGTTGTGTTTCGCATCTAGTAAATGTAAAGGATGATCAACAGACAAATTCAGTGCAATTCATTCACTTTTTCACAAACAGTAAGACAACAGCGTAGTTGTTAAATAGGCTCATGTCTTTTTTTTTTTTTACAAATAAAATTATAAACACCACCATGCTTCATTGCCTAACAACATGACAAAAAACAAATCCAATTCAAAATAAACACCCAAAAACATGTCAAAAAGCATGACAACAAGACACACACGGAGACAGATGAAGAGTGAACAGACTACACAAAATACTCGTACAAAGCACAGTAACTTGGACAGAATGTTTTCAGATGTACACATTTGAAACACTCATCTCTAACTTGGACAGAATGTTTTCAAATGTACACATTTAAAACACTCATCTCTAACTTGGACAGAATGTTTTCAGATGTACACATTTGAAACACTCATCTCTAACTTGGACAGAATGTTTTCAGATGTACACATTTGAAACACTCATCTCTAACTTGGACAGAATGTTTTCAAATGTACACATTTGAAACACTCATCTCTAACTTGGACAGAATTTTTCAGATGTACACATTTGAAACACTCATCTCTAACTTGGACAGAATGTTTTCAGATGTACACATTTGAAACACTCATCTCTAACTTGGACAGAATTTTTCAGATGTACACATTTGAAACACTCATCTCTAACTTGGACAGAATGTTTTCAGATGTACACATTTGAAACACTCATCTCTAACTTGGACAGAATGTTTTCAGATGTACACATTTGAAACACTCATCTCTAACTTGGACAGAATTTTTCAGATGTACACATTTGAAACACTCATCTCTAACTTGGACAGAATTTTTCAGATGTACACATTTGAAACACTCATCTCTAACTTGGACAGAATTTTTCAGATGTACACATTTGAAACACTCATCTCTAACTTGGACAGAATGTTTTCAGATGTACACATTTGAAACACTCATCTCTAACTTGGACAGAATGTTTTCAGATGTACACATTTGAAACACTCATCTCTAACTTGGACAGAATGTTTTCAGATGTACACATTTGAAACACTCATCTCTAACTTGGACAAAATGTTTTCAGATGTACACATTTGAAACACTCATCTCTAACTTGGACAGAATGTTTTCAGATGTACACATTTGAAACACTCATCTCTAACTTGGACAGAATGTTTTCAGATGTACACATTTGAAACACTCATCTCTAACTTGGACAGAGTGCACATTAGAGGTAAAACATAAACTTGTGTTTTCATGAGACACTAACAGTTTATCCAGTTTGAGTGTGAATTATTTGCTGAATAATGTAGATGCTGTAAATAAAACCTGATGAATGGTTGTGTGGTGTAATATTTTGCATCATATGCCATAAAAATGATAAACCATTTTTTGATTGGTTCAAAACATTAACATTAAAGAATCCTGGAAAAGTCTAAGAAATCCCATGTGTACAGCAAGTCCAACATTGCAAGTCATCTCCACAGCTCACTTGGAATACCTTCTATTCCAAGAGATAGATGGCTTTAATCAGAATTTTAGGTAAATATGGTTTGACAACCATTTTCTATGTAAAAAGAGGTGCTGATTCCAAAAAAAGCAGTCTTATTAATCCCAAGTAAGACAAAATTGCCATTTTGGCCTTTTTGACCCAAATTTTGACCGTATTTGGCCAAAATCTGCTTTTCTTTCTGAAAAATATAATTTTTACCCAAAATTAATGTGTAATATATCAAATGAAAGCGCTTTACATGTAGAATACAGATTTGAAGTCAAAATGGAGATAACTGATGTCGTTTTTGAGATATTATTAAAATTGGCCACATTAGATCAATTTTTTGATTTCAGTATTTGTGAGTATAATATATATATTTGTACGTGTTTTATTTCAGATGGATGATCGTATAGAAGTGCCGTTGCAGTGTGTGCTGCATATGATTGGTGATAAAGAACACGATGGTGATGCAGTGGTTCCATTCACTGAACAGACATGGGGAACAGCTGCTGACATAGCCCAAGCCAGAGAACAGTATCAGAAGAGATCAAAGTACCTTGTTATATGTCAATCCATTAACTTTGAAGCTGAACCACTGCCTCACTATGGCTTTCACAGTGGCTGTTATAGTAAATTTACAGCTTATCAGATACAATCAAAAGAAAAGAAAAGAAAACATCTTCTGATAAAGACATTACTGTTGAAACAAGATCTATGGTGGAGAAACCAGCAATGGCAGCTATCTCAAGTACTGGAGTGCTGGAGAAAAAGTGTATTTTCTGCAAAGGTCCAAACCGCAAGCATTTCAAAAGCGGTTTTGAAACACTAGCTCCATGTGAGACTACACAGGCACAGGACAGTATTATAAATGCTGCAAGTCAGCAGGAAGACAAACAGTTTCTTCGTGAATATGAACACATTGACTTTGTAGCTAAGGAAGTTAAGTACCATAATACGTGCAGAGGCAGGTATATTTCTAAGGGTGCCAAGGTCCAAACAAAAGATGAAGCCGCAACATACGCAATCAAACGAGAAACTGCTTTCATAAGATTACTGTTATATATAAACTCTGAAATCTTTCTGAAAGAATCCTCAAAGAAATTGGTGGATGTCAATGAAACCTTCTGTCTTCTGTTTCTGTCTTCTACTGACTCCTCTCCGGCCTTGCTCCCCCAGCTCTCTCTGTGCTCTGTCCCCCCAATATTCCTTCAGGTCGCACAAGATCTGCCTGCAACCCTCTTATGGTTAAACTGCCAAAGTCTAGGCTCTCTGCTCACCTTCACTCTTTCATTCCCCTTTTCTCCCACCTCTGGAACAAACTCCCCCACTCCCTTCAATCCCACTCCTCCCTCCAGGTCTTTAAAACAGCTGTTCACCACCATCTCTTATCTTCCCCCATCGAAAAACCTTGATCTTTTCTACCCCCGGTAATTCACCCCAGAGTCCTTGCAGTGTTCATATGTTTTATTCCTCTCCCACCTCCCCCCAAGTCCTCCCGATGTCCCTGCTCTCAAATGTTGTGTTTGTGTCCTTCCCCCTCTCTCCCCATCTTGTCTGCCGCTCCCCTTGTTTTTTGTGTTTTGTGTGTCGGTCGGCTCTTTCACGAGCCTCGATCTTGTATACAAAAAACAAAAAAACAAAAACAAAAAACAAATCTACTCTAAATTCCTTGTAGAAGAAGGGTTTAAGGAGCCTAACCCAGAGCCATACCATCTTTTGTCCAAAATCAAAGAATATTATGGCAGTAAGCTTCTGGTTGGCCAAGAAAGTAAAAAACAAGGTATCTATATCTCTATTGCAAAGGATGCAATGGACAACGAAATAAAGAATGTAGCTTTGTTCCTCAGAGCGAAGATCCAGAAGCTCAGTGAGAATAACACTCTTCCAAACCCCATTACAGTAGAAGCGATCCTTGAAGGTCAGTGTACGAATATACCTGCTGAACTATCAGTGTTTTATCGGATTATGTACACTGGCTCAAAAGATGAAGCCAGTGAGAGAGTTGAGCGTTATATTGAATCATCAGCTGAAGATGACATCTACAAAGCTACTGGTGGAAGAGTGAAGCCATCTAAACACATATTGCTTGGAATGGGCTTGAAGAGTATTACTGGTTCCAGGAAGGTTCAGGAAGCTGTTAATCACTTCGGCAACTGTACAGGATATCATACTGCAGAAGAATATGAGACTCAAATTGCTGCCAACATTATTGAGAAGAAACAAGTTCTTCCCGATGGCCTAGAACCAAGCAAGGGACTAAGTACGAACTCAGCATGGGACAACTATGATGAATCAATGTATTATGACACACAGGGCATCTGTATCCAAAATGAGGTTCCAGTTACATCATCATCAACAGAAACAGCGACAACATCCACTACAAACCCACCATCAATTACAGCATCAGCATCATTGTCTATGAAAGCACAAAGCAAGAGAAGTCTTGAAATACCAAATACAGAACTAGAACCAGTGAGAAAGAAACTCAAGATATCACAGTTTTCGTTTGATATACAAACCATGGACAATCCTGCAAACTACAAAGCTTGTGTTGCGAGAGATGTTGCATGGACAATATTTTGCAAAACAAACAAACAAGTGCCAATGTGGTCTGGCTGGAACTCCACAATAACCAAAGATGATTTACCATCTCAAAATATAGGCTATTTGTCAAACATTGGAGCCCCTCCTACACAACATGACGTAGTGAATGAAACGATGAAAAGAAATGTGACCCTTGCTGAAGAGTGTAAGGAAGATTTCATTGCAACAACCTATGACTTGGCTATAGCCAAGCCAGCATCTCAATTGCAGGACACAATGCGACCTAAGTTTGACAATGTCTTCATTTGCTTTGGGGCTTTCCATATTATGTTCCGCTATCTGTCAGCAATGGGGTACCTAATAGATGCATCAGGTGCAGCCCACATTTTAATGGAAAGTGGTGCCCTCACCAAGGGTTCCCTCAATGCCTTTCTGTCAGGAAAATACTACAATCAGTCAAGAAGAATGCATGTGCTCCTAGCCACTGCTATGCGGATCAAGCACATTGATTTGTTCTTGCAACTGCAAGAGCCAAATGACAGCTATGCACATTTGGTTGAAGCTCTGAAGACTGTTCAGGCATTGCCGTCACCTGAGAGGATGGAAGATTTGGAGGAAAGTGATGATTACATAGCATTCATGACAACCTATGAAAGTTTTTGTGATGAGACCAGAGCTGGTAAACATGGTGTTAATGCACAGTTCTGGAGAAACTACATTGACATGGTTGATATCTACATGCTGTTCAGTAGAGCTGTCCGAACAAATGATGTGGATCTTTTCATCGTCATGCTTCGGAAAATGATTGACATTTTTTTTGCTGCAAGTCGCCACAATTATGCTCGCTACATGTGCTTGTATTATCACAGACTCTTGAACATGGATACTACCCATCCTGGCATTAGGCAACAACTTGAAAGCGGCGCTTTATCAGTGAGGTTGTCATCCAATTCCTTTGCCAGACAACCAGTGGATCAAGCACTCGAGAGTACGATAAATGCAGATGCAGCTTCACGACAAACTGGAATAACTTCTTTCCATCAAAGCCAAGGAGCAACCAGGCGCTGGACAGTTACTAGATCAGCTAGAAGCACCATAGATAGGCATCTGTTTGAAAAAGCAGCAATAAAGAAGGATATAAATCCAGGCCATGAAACACGAAAATAGAAAGTCAGTAAATTCCAAATAAACTTGGAAAACATTTCCCAGATTATTGATACTACTATGAATCCTTTTGTTGAGTCCTTGCTTGAAGACACCAATCTCTACTGTATAGCTGATGGCAGGAAAATGTCAGATAAAGTAAAAGATGACATGCTAAATCTCTTCGTCTTGGGGAAGAAGTGGAAAGATGAGTTCGTCCAGGGATGCTTTGATGATCCTACCAGGTTTGAGAGGCCACTGCAAAGAAGAAAAGTAAGCAACTTTGCCAGTTCTGCTATCAAAAGCAAAATCCGAGGTAAAGATGAAAAGGTTGTTGAGCTGAAGACAACACGAGACTTGATGGGCAGATTGGTCTATCTTGCTTGTACCAGAAATATTGAGCTTGAAAAGGTGTTTCCTTTTCCACTTACCTCGGTCCCCCTCTCCTTGGCCAGCATTTTTGGCACAGTGAAGAAGACACCTAAGTACAAACTCTCCAAGCACCTTGAAGATTTGATTACACACACAGAGCCGACAGTGGTTAATACATTTCTTTATGATGCCATGTTTATAATCCAGTCATTGCCCACCAACTTGCCTCATAATTTTGGGAAAGTAGCAGAGCTGGTTCTGAAGATTATATGCAGTACACAGGCAGATGAAATACACTTTGTCTGTGACAGTTATGTGAAAAGCATAAAGAATGCTGAGCAACAGGCAAGAGGTGCAAATGATGGATCATTTAACATCACTGGTGCAGATCAGTTAAGTCCTAAAGATTTCAGATATGCCTAGAGATCACCAAATTTCAAAACAGCACTTATCAAGTTCTTCATGGAGGAGTGGAAACTTAACAATTATGCAGCTATCATAAAACAAAAAAAAGTTGTTGCACATGAAAATCAGTGTCTTCAGTATACAGCTACGCTAACAGGAAATGTAGAACACAATGAGGTACCAGACTACATATGCTCACATGTGGAGGCAGATACTAGCCTGGTGTACCATCTCAGCATAGTGTCAGAAGCATCACCAGGACAGAATGTCGTTGTCCGTGCAACAGACACTGATATCATGGTTATCCTCCTCTATCATGCCAGACAACTAAAGGTCAATGTGTGGATGGACCTTGGACATTCTGGTGATAACACTAGAAGGTACGCCCATATCACTGCACTAGCAAACCACATTGGTCCAGTACTTTGCAAGGCATTGCCAGGATATCATGCTTTGACAGGATGTGATTACACATCACCATTCTTTAGGAAGGGAAAGGTGAATCCACTGAAGAAAGCTGAAAAGAGTCCTCTCCATCTTGAAGGCTTAGGCAGTCTCGGAGAGAACACCACCTTTGTTGATGATGACAGCCTTGTTGAACAATATGTCTGTTCACTCTATGGTCAGGGAACATTATTATCTGTGAATGAGGCAAGGTTGAGAATTTTCCTGCAGAAATACAAACTGACCAATCCAGACAGTCCATTGGAGAAAATAAAAGGAATTGATGCAGGCATGCTTCCACCCTGCAAAGATGTTCTGGTACAAAAATTGGCACGGTGCAACTATGTGGCATATCTCTGGAAACATGCACATCTAAGAGATCCACTAGAGAATATTCAACCCACAGATCATGGCTGGAAGGAGGTTAATGGACTCTTCCTACCAGTATGGTTTACTGGCAGTCAAATGCCAACTATACTTTCTGAGACCATTGAACCAGAAGATATTGCAGATGGAGATGAGGATGGTGAAGACAATGACAGTATTACTGATGCTGATTCAGATGATAACCATGACAGTGATGATGAAGATGGAAATGACGGATTTTGACCAAATACGGTCAACATTTTGGTAAAAAGAGGCCAACATGGCAAAAGCGTGTCATGTATTATTAAAATGTCTGTATCTTCCCTAAAAGTTAATCATTTTCAAATCTGATTTCACATTTGCAATCTCCATGATGTAAGGTATTTTTTGATATATAATATAAGGAATTAATAGATGTTTATATTTTTCCTATGGGTCATAAACATAATTAATTTTCAGAAAAATATGAAAAAATCAAAATGTTTACTCCAAAATTAACAATATCACAAAAACGACATCAGCTATCTCCGTTTTGACTTCAAATCTGTATTCTATATGTAAAGCGCTTTCATTTGATATATTACACAATAATTTTGGGTAAATATTATATTTTTCAGAAAGAAAAGCGGATTTTGGCCAAATATGGTCAGAATTTGGGTCAAAAAGGCCAAAATGTCAATTTTGTCTTATTTGGGGTTAATAAGACTGCTGTTTTTGGAATCAGCACCTTATTTTACCTAGAAAATGGTTGTCAAACCATATTTACCTAAAATTCTGATTAAAGCCATCTATCTCTTAGGGTATTCTCCCACTACCACCGGGTGGCGCTATACGGTACCACATCGTGGTTGATTACAGACAAAAACCAAGTTGTTTTGGTTTCACCTACCCTATCTTTCGTTTTTTTTTTTTTTTTTTTTTTTTGTATACTGAATCGAGGCTCGTGAAAGAGCTAACATTTATTTCACAAACAAATCAACCAGACAAACAAAATATACAAAAAGAGGGAGCGGAAGACAAGATGGGGAGAGAAGGGGAAGCACACAACCACAACATTTGAGAGCAGGGAGAAGTGTGGGAGGGAGAGGGCTTGGGGGCAGGAGGCGTGGGAAGGGGAGGGGGGGGGGGGGGAGGAGGATAAAGATTTCATCGATATAAATGTTAAGATTTTATTAGACAATCAAGGCGAACTGTACTCCCTTCGGATTACAGTATAACTCTAGAAAGGTATCGTAGAAATAGTTTGACTCGTGCAGATTACTTTAAAAAAAAAAGTTACCACAGGCCGTATGCAACCAAATGAACAGAGCCAATGAATGCACTGATGCTCTTCAACTGAATGAAGCCATACAATGTTCAGCTGAATGCACACATGCTATTTAACCAAATGTAACAGAAGTGCTATTCATCTGCATTTATTAGCACTACTTATTCACATGTCACCAAATACTATTCAGCTTAATGCAGCGGAATATGATTAAACCTACTGCAGCAGTGTGCTATCAACCAAATCCGGCCTATGATTAAACATGAAACATACGGTGTAAGCAAAAGTAAAAACAACACGGTATAAGAAAAAAAGGAAGCCTTTTATCCTTGCTCCGGGTGAAAGAGCTCAAATGGGAAGTTAAATATTTCTTCACATCAAATAATAATAAAAAATTCGGGAGTGATTAAGGCAGTGGTCTGTTGTCTATACACCGCCCAGGTTCAATTTTTTGTGTGATTGCAAATATTACAATTTCCCCATAACTTTGGATTAATTTGAAGCAACGTTTACTTCATATAATGTTTTCTCTCGGAGGAACGTTTCTGTGTTCAGGGTGGGACAGACATATACACACAGACAGCATTAGCCAATTATATAATGTAGATAATGTTTGACTTGGTATGGAGAGTGGATATCATGCCTGGCTCCATTGCTTCCCAATGTATGGTGATGTAGTCATCTCGATCAGAACGAGAATGCTCATGGAAGAAGCCAAGGGCATGCAAAAGCTCATGTTGCACAACAGCCGCCGAGTCACATCTCTCTCCGATAGAAAGGTTCTGCCCCCCGCCGATTCTTCCAATGAATGACCAGCAGCTGCTTTTCACACAAGGATGAGTGGGAATGAGGACACCAGACATCGTTACCACACGTGTTAACAGTAATCTTTCAACGTGATCCTATTCGTTCGGATCTAAGGAACACAAATCCAGAACCACACAGTTGATTCCTGTAAGGGTCAGGGGAGGTCAACTAGTGGGTCAATAGGGGTCAAATTTCAAATTGCTATAAAATCATGTTTGATATAAAAATAAACAGTGTAGGAAGACAAACACTGTATTCCCATTTCAGACTTTTCAGTTTGAGTTTCACTCAAATTTTAGTTTTACTCAGTTTTACTCAAATATGACCTAATTTAGTCAGAAAGTGTCATTAGGTCAATTATAAAACGTCAGGAAACCTAGGCATGTTGGGTATCAAATTTAATGTTTTGATACGACAAAATATTGAAATACATAACTAGAAGTTTTCTTATGTTGCACAGCAAAATAAATATGATGTAATTAAACATACTACGCTAATGGAAATAAGGAAGAAATACCACTTCTTTGCAAAGCAAATTTGTGGAAAGCTTATTTACCCTAATGTGTGTTTCTCTATTTTCAGATAATGGACTGGACCATGTGTGTAATCTTTGAAAGAGACACTGGGGAAAAACTCAACTGTTCCCTCTGAAGCAATGATTCCGCTCACAAATCCACATATCAGGACTTTTTGACACAGCACGGAGATTCAAGGAGTCGGGTGAAATTTGACACTGAACTGTGGAAAGAGAAAATGGCATCGTGGCATGTGTCATGTCCGAGAAAATTCACGACCGACAAGCTACAAACGGGAGAAGCCAAAAGTTAATTCCCAAGAAAATGCTCTAGACAAGCTGACAGATTTCAAAATCAAAAGTGCGTTTTCTACGAGGAAGAACAGAGCAAAAAGATCTCCATAAATGGTCCACGATGAATTATGGACAAGCGAATGAGAGAGATGGCCTTTACACTGAAGGATGAACGCTTGAGCGGTATCCTGGCGGAGAGTGATGCCATTGTTCTGGATGTTCAGTATCACCGTGATTGCTACATCACCTTTCTTTGTATTAGCATGAATTTTGGCTTTTGGGTCAGGGTGCATGTGTATGGATTACTTGGTCGTACCATGTACTTTTCCCTTTGGGCTAAAGTGCATCTGCTTATCTTTGCCATAATGTTTGGATTCTTTTTTGTCTTATATCAAATAAAACGGCATTTCTCAAAAACTAATATAAACTTGTATGACCATACAATTTAACCCTAAGGCCAGGGCTCATAGTATTGCTTTGACAAGCCTTATATTCATGTCTTTGTGTAACAATGTACTTTGGTCTTCGGGGCTAAAGTGCATCTGTTGATATTTTTCCTAGTGCCTGTTTTTAAATCTTTAAATAAAACATGGCGTTTCTCAAAAGAGAAACAGGTGTTATACTTTGAACAATGTTTAGGCCAGGATGTACTGCATATAACTAGGATCTTAGTGCTGGGATGTATGTGTAATGTGTTTTGCATCAGAACGTGCATTGGTCTTCGGTGTGCAGATTTGTCCACAAATGGGTTTTTTAAACAACCTTTTTTCTACATAACGGCATTTCTTAATCTATCTATAATTCCAGTAATCTCTGTGTGTATGTATGTATGTATGTATGTATGTCTGTATGTCTGTGACCGCTGTTTCTCGACAACCACGGGTCCGATATACTTTAAACTTGCCAGGTATATTGCTGGGGACCCGAGGATGTGCCTTTTCAACGTTTCATATTAATCGGACAAGTAGTTACCGAGCTATGTCCAAAAAACGATTCAACCAATCAGAGAGCAGCGAGCTATCACGTGTGCCGAACGTGCCGAACAGACTCTGCCTCGGACGGCACATTTGAGAGCGTATTCATTTATTTCACGTTGGCAAACTATGTTGGCGTTAAACTATGTTTTAAAACTAATTAAAACTAATTTGCGATTCTTTCGCTTTCCTGCGCGTTTGTGCACGCTATGGCGATTTCTTTACCAAACTCCGCAAGCCGTTCGCTTTGGACCAAACCATTTCATGTAAATAGAGGGGGGGGATTGTCACCGTACTCGCAAGCCGTTCGCTTTGGACCAAACCATTTCATGTAAATAGAGGGGGGGGATATAATTTTAGATATATATATAGTACGGGCATGCCCTAGTCTATCTATAATGCCAGTAATCTCTGTGTGTCTGTCTGTGACCGCTGTTTCTCGACAACCACGGGTCCGATATACTTGAAACTTGCCAGGTATATTGCTGGGGACCCGAGGATGTGCCTTTTCAAGGTTTCATATTAATCGGACAAGTAGTTACCGAGCTATGTCCAAAAAACGATTCAACCAATCAGAGAGCAGCGAGCTATCACGTGTGCCGAACGTGGCGAACAGACTCTGCCTCGGACGGCACATTTGAGAGCGTATTCATTTATTTCACGTTGGCAAACTGTGTTGCCGCTATGTTGGCGTTAAACTATGTTTTAAAACTAATTAAAACTAATTTGCGATTCTTTCGCTTTCCTGCGCGTTTGTGCACGCTATGGCGATTTCTTTACCAAACTCCGCAAGCCGTTCGCTTTGGACCAAACCATTTCATGTAAATAGAGGGGGGGGGGGGGATTGTCACCGTACTCGCAAGCCGTTCGCTTTGGACCAAACCATTTCATGTAAATAGAGGGGGGGGATTGTCACCGTACTCGCAAGCCGTTCGCTTTGGACCAAACCATTTCATGTAAATAGAGGGGGGGGGGATATAATTTTAGATATATATATAGTACGGGCATGCCCTAGTAATAAAAAAATACTTGTACCTAAAAATCGATGTGAAAAATTCAGAACTTCAATAGTTCCCCAGCGGTTTGAAAACCGATTCTTGTGGAAGGACAGAGTGAGAGCATGGGATTTTTATGCGTCGAAAGATATGTTCCAAGTAGCTGACCAGCGAATTGTTGTGTTCCAAATCTATAGAGATGGATGCTATAGCAGTTTGAATCTTAGAAAAGTGTGGTGTACTGTTCTGTACAAGATGGAGGCATTGACTAAATTGTACAGAGGATTATCTAAGGAAGTAAAGAGCCCAATGATGTAGACCAAGAATAAGGTGGGTCCTAAAATTCTGCCTGAAAGGACACCAGCCTCAAGAGGGAGATCTTGGGTGTGCAACACAATGCGATCAAAAATCACCTGTTGTTTCTGCTAGCGGAGAAAAACATGTTAACCCTTCAAGTAGGGACTCCTAAATACCATTATCACACCTTATTGATCTCCTTGATTTTCCTTGCTATCCCTTCCTCATAGCAACTAATTTTAATAGCACCTGTAAAAAATAGCAAAAATACCTGTCGCAAGTGACGGGAAAAACAAATAAAATACTCGTCCCCAGTCACAGAAAAAGCAAGCAAAAGTACCCGCCCCAGTGACAGGAAAGGTTTAGGTTAAGCTATCAATTTAAATTATTTCATGGACTTCAAAAAGGTTAATTGTGTTGCATGAAAAAAAAATCTGGCCTTTTCACTTTAAGAGCAATTGGTCGTCCTATTTGCCCAAAATTGTTATATTGGTCACCTAAATGGCCTTAGATTGCGGCCTCAAAATGGCCTCTAAGGCTGGGGTGTATCTGTACCTGTATCATAGCCCATGTTACTTCCCCCACACAAAGGTGTATCTGTACCCTGTACCCCAAGTATGGAATTTGTAGCTTTAGAGATGGCCATGCATGTTTAGATGGCCAAGTTTCGATGTTTCGGCCAAGTTTCGATGATGGCCAAGTTTAGAGATGGCCAAGTTTCTGGAACTGAGTGGCGTGCTGATGAGGAGGGAGTGTCGTTGTAGCTGAAGGGAAAGGTGTATGCTGCATGTGTGAGAAGTGTTATGATTTATGGAGCGAGACATGGGTCATGAATGTAGAGCAGCAACGAAGGCTGGAAAGGGTGGAAATGCGAATGGTTCGGTGGATGTGCGGAGTGTCGCTGAGAGAGAGGAAGACAAATGATGAATTGCGAAAGATGATGGGAATCTGTGATTGATGCTGTGAAGAGGAACAGGTTGAGATGGTTTGGTCATGTGTTGAGGAAGGATGAAAGTGACTGGTTGAGAAGCGTGATGGAAATAAATGTAGCAGGAAGTAGAGGACGGGGAAGACCGAGAAAGACTTGGCTAAAGACGGTGGAAGAAGACATGCGGGCAAGGGGGTTAACAAGGAGAGATGCAGAAAATAGGGCAAAAAGGAGAAGATTGTCATGGGGACCGCAAGACTAACCCCCGCTCTTGCAGGGAAAATGGCCTTAAAATGCAAGTTGTTGTTTGTTTGTTGTAGAGATGGCCATGCATAAGGAACAGACTCAGAGAGTGAGAAACATTTAAATATATATATATATAATTATATATATATATATATATATACATACATATATATATATATATATATATATATATATATATATATATATATATATATATATATATATATATATATATATATATATATATGTTACGTTTGTGGGGGTAGGCACGAAATACCTCATAGAAAAGTCATAATCGTATAAATTAGTATGCTCCGGATGTCGCGAAGAAGAAAAACCCATTTTGATGTACATAAGTAGGCCGTCTGTCCGGGTAAGAGCATTTACATGTCACCATAAGGAGGGTGGCTTTGTGCTAATGAATTATAGGGTCTGTAAAGTTAAATTCCCAAGTGTGTAATTTGCCTCCTGTGGTCTTCCCTTTGGTTTTATTACATTCGGCCAGCCAGGAAATCGAGGGCTCAGTAAAACAACAACAAATAGACTCATTCGCTCAGAGCGCCGTCAGAAACAGCATTTGCCGATCGGCAAGGAAACACAAATGACTTTCATCGTGGAAACACAAAGTGCTCAGTGACTTTCATCGTGGCACCGTCATGGGATGCCACCTTTCCAACAAGTCAGTTCGTCAAATTTCTGCCCTGCTAGAGCTGCCCCGGTCAACTGTAAGTGCTGTTATTGTGAAGTGGCAACGTCTAGGAGCAACAACAGCTCAGCCGCGAAGTGGTAGGCCACACACGCTCACAGAACAGGACCACCGAGTGCTGAAGCCCGTAGCGTGTAAAAATCGTCTGTCCTCGGTTGCAACACTCACTGACGAGTTCCAACCTGCCTATGGAAGCTACGTCAGCACAACAACTGTTTGTCGGTAGCTTCATGAAATGGGTTTCCATGGCCGAGCAGCCGCACACAAGCCGAAGATCACCATGCGCAATGCCAAGCGTCGGCTGGAGTGGTGTAAAGCTCTCCACCATTGGACTCTGGAGCAGTGGAAATGCGTTCTCTGGAGTGATGAATCACGCTTCACCATCTGGCAGTCCGACGGACGAATCTGGGTTTGGCGGATGCCAGGAGAACGCTACCTGCCCGAATGCATAGTGCCAACTGTAAAGTTTGGTGGAGGAGGAATAATGGTCTGGGGCTGTTTTTCATGGTTCCGGCTAGGCCCCTTAGTTCCAGTGAAGGGAAATCTTAACGCTACAGCATACAATGACATTCTAGATGATTGTGTGCTTCCAACTTTGTGGCAACAGTTTGGGGAAGGCCCTTTCCTGTTTCAGCATGACAATGCCCCCGTGCACAAAGCGAAGTTCATGCACAAATGGTTTGTTGAGATCGGTGTGGAAGAACTTGACTGGCCTGCACAGTGCCCTGACCTCAAACCCATCGAACACCTTTGGGATGAATTGGAATGCCGACTGCGAGCCAGGTCCAATCGCCCAACATCATTCCCCGATCTCACTAATGCTCATGTGGCTGAATGGAAGCAGATCCCTGCAGCAATGTTCCAACATCTAGTGGAAAGCCTTCCCCGGAGAGTGGAGGCTGTTATAGCAGCAAGTGGGGGAGGGTGCGGGGGGGGGGGGGGACCATCTCCATATTGTGAAAGCCCATGATTTTGGAATGAGATGTTTGAAGTTTGGGTGTCCACATACTTTTGGTCATGTGGTGTAAATCTATCTTCTATCTATCTTCTATCTATATATATATAGAAAAGAAAGTTTTTGTTTGTTTGTCTGCACGCGCTAATATCCTGAACGGTGAAAGATAGGGGGAAACCTCTGAAACAAAAAATGTGGGGACGGGCCCCGGGAAGGTTATAGGCTAGGTGGCGAGGCCGGTTGAGGCCGCCTCGGCCGGGCTGGGCCCATTTCGCAATAAATCTTCTTCTTATTTCAAAATTCTCTTGAAGTACAACTTATGCATTTAATAGGAATATCTGACTGATTGCAACACATGCTTTCAAAATTCTCTCTCGCCGGGCCCGACAGAAGAAAGAACAAGGAATCATTGAGCACTAACTGATACTGGGCTCGCGTCAGACCCATGTACAGAAGATTAAATTCATTCAAAAATAACCCGGGCAACGCCGGGTGCATTCAGCTAGTACATATATGTATATATATATATATATAATATATATATAATATATATATATATATATATATAGTTACGGTTTTTAGAACCCTCATGTAAATTTAGTAGTAAATTCCCTTATAAATAACCCCTGTGTACATTTCCCCTTAATTGGCTGTTAATTAAAGATTGCACCTTAGTTAGTCCACGAGCAACACGTAGGACACTTTAGGACCTCTCTTTAGTTATTTCATTAGTAAGTGTTTCAGGTAAGGCTGTGTTTCCAATAGTTGACTCTACGTTGCATCAATCAAATAAGATAGTTCCCCTTTCAGATCCCCAATCGCCTCTGCCAAGTGCCAGTGACAGTTGGGCTGTTTCATTGGCATTACACCGCCAAAACTCCATTGCCCACGAGGCCAGGATCGGAGAAGAAGAGGGAGGAGCCGCCAGAGCACGGGCGTGGCGCCACCTCGTCATCAAGGGTGGAGCCAGAGAGCCCTTAACGACTAACAGGGCTCGGTGGGCATGGCTTGATAGGGTGTGGCAAGAAACATCTAGAGAGTTCGAGAGGGTTCCAAGGGCGTGGCAAGAAACGTCTGGTAGGTTCGAGAGGGTTCCAAGGCGTGGATATAAAACCCTTGGCGCGAGGCCCCCACCAGAGAGACGCAGGAGAGGTTCATGAGTGAGGGGGCACGAACAGAGTTGGACAGAGAAGGTACGAGTTGGAGAGTCGGTGAGAAGGCAGGAGAGACGAGCTGCGCGGAGCTGCTGCAGGAAGCCCCTGCCGTGTAAGCTGTATAAGTGGCCGCCGGCTGCTCGCTCCGAACTGTGAACCTGGAGCGGACCTCTCTGCTGCGCATTTTCCCGGACCTTCTTGCCCTGTTGTCCCAGCTGAACCTTCTCCTTCCAGCCATTCATTCCTGCCTGCAATTCCCTATTCGTGTGAGTCTGTCTGTATTGTCCTGTGGGTATAAGTAAGCCTGTTTAAGAATTGCGCTGTGTCTTCTTCTGTATATTGCTTTCGTTTCTCCTTTGGTTTCTTTGGTTTTGTATAGTAATTAATAAATACCTGTTCCTCCTTATTTTTTGGTTTTCATTCTCGTCCGATCGTCTTCGTGTTTTTCCTATTGAATATCTGTGGCACGATTTCGGCCGAACCGCTTACAATCGGGTTTAGTCTTTTGTTAACGGCCCGCGTCGCGGCTCGCTTCGCTCGGCGCAATACATCAATTACGCTGCGGCTCGGGCGGGAGTATTTCCTTGCGTACCGGAAGGCACTGGTACTTAGGTCATAGGACGAATCGGCCTACTACCCTATTCAGCGCTGACCTGGCGTGACGTCATACCCCCAGGACCGGTCGGACGGCCAGCTTAACAAGACAAGGGGATTAAACCCCCCTTGCTAACGGGAGTGCCGTCCCCCGGATCCGTATCTATATATATATATATATATATATATATATATATATATATATATATATATATATATATATATATATAAATATATATATATATATATATATATAGATATATATATATATATATATATATATATATATATATATATATATATATATATATATATATAAATATATATATATATATATATATATAGATATATATATATATATATATATATATATATATATATATATATATATATATAGATATATATATATATATATATATATATATATATATATATATATATATATATATATATATATATATATGTATATATATATATATTGTTGCGGATCTGTCGCCGGCCTTCTCCCCTTACCAAGGGGGGATTAGTCCCCTTGTCTTTGACTGGCCAGGCGCGACCCGAGACCTATGACGTCCCTTCCGGACAGCGAGAAATAGGGTATCAGGACCAAATTCGCTATTATCTAAATACTCGCGCTGCCCTGAAGCGAGGAGACAAGCCTCACACGAACCACGTGTGTTGATATGCCGAGCGGTTGCGTACACGCGATCCGCGCCGTTTAGATGGTGGAACCCGATTCAAGCGGTTTTATTCGTACCAAGCTTAGTCAATGGAGAAATCACGGGTACGATCGAATCAGAAAGGAAGAACAGGTTTATTTACACTATACACAATGATTCAAGAGCAGAGACACAGAGCAAATCCTTAAAAACAGTCTTACTTAATACCCAGGACAATCGGGCCCGTCTCACACACACACACTCACACGGGGCTTGCTGATGAGCAGGTTGATGTTCACCAGCGCGTCCAGGGATGGCTTCCGTGCAGCTCTCTCTCCGGTCCCCGGCACGTCCCTTGAAGATGGAAGTAGGTGAAGCAGGAGCTCTCCGCGTGTCGTCTGAACGGAGCGAGTTATCACGGGGCGAATTGTTAGGGAGCGGACTTTGACGCGGCTGGCGGTTATTCACTTGCGGCTATGGCCGCGCTTACTCGCGTGGGTGAAAAGCGCAATATGCGTTACCGGCGCGCCTGGCTGCGCCCGCGTACTTCGTACAGTTCAACGCTTCTTCTTCTCTCTCTCTGCGCAAGTCCTCAAACAACGCACGTATCCCCAACAAGTCCTTTGCAACGCTCTCCTCTTGCTAGTCCTAATCCTTTCGCCACCGCCGTTCAAGTCCTCAAGCAAAAACCTTTCAAGTCCTATCGCGCCACTGGTGCAAGTCAAGTCCTCTCCCAACAAGTCCTCTCGAGGGCTTTGCGCAGCGGTCTATATAGGCACGCCCTGCGAACCTTCTCAAACTCACCAGACCCGCCTCACCACGCCCTCTCATGCCATGCCGCTAGAGCCCTGATTGGCTGGTGGCTCTTACCGTCATCGCCTTCTGCCGCTCCCGATCTCAACGCCGCCCCCACCCTTTTTAGGCCTACCTCGTGTTACTCGACTAGTGGGCAGCCAATGCTTAACAAACTGGATCGAGGCTGGGGTGGCTGGGAAATCGGTGGCAAGTAGAGCCTATTTTCTGTCTTTACACAACGCAGGTACTAAGAGGGGAAATGGCCTATTCTTACACATACTAAGACATAACTATACTACAAATGGGCCTTTATGTTGCTCGTGTGACTAACTATGGGGGAGGGGGGGGCAACCCTTTAACCTTTAATGACTTCAATGTGCCAATCTCAAAACCGTAGCACTGCCCCCCTCCCTTGCCAGACTCGTCTCTGAGTCGAACCCACACAAGTGAGAACGACCGGTTTTGAGAAAGGTTTGGGACTAGTTTTTAAATTACGTGTGACACTTAGATGTGGTTCCCCTCTAACATTTAATCTAACTCCCTGTATGTGACAGTTTTACGACACTAGATATGTCCCACCTACTGCGTTGTGTAACTAACTAACAGACTCACACCCACAGCTAACCGAATTGCGGAATTGTTTTGAAACTAAACATAAAGCCGGTGGGTAGCATCTTATTTACAATTACAGAACCTAATTATTTACATTTCTATAACCCAGGACCTGTTCTTTTGTGGAAAGAAGTTTGGAGGGCAGAAAACACAGCAATGCACCAATGCACCAAAACACCAATACACATTTCACAAAAAGTTCACATTTCAAATGTCATATTTGCTGCTTGGCTGCATCTTCTTGCTTCCTGCTTCATCTTTGGTGTGCAATAATAAAAATAACTTAAAGGTCTTCTTTCCTGGCACACCAGAATACAATGTCCAAACCGTGTCCGTTTTTATTGCCAGCAGGGCCAATCTCATGTGGTCCGACTGCGTGACATCGACGCCACTTAAAACCAGTGGTCCGCAGGTGCAAGGTAAGTTTGCAGCAAATGACTGCTCAGCAAAAAGGCAAGGCCACAGAACGTGTGGTCCATAATGTGTATTGTGGTGCAGCAAAATGCAGCAGGGGTGCCACACAGGTGTAGCCAGTTGCAGCTGCACAGTTCAGTGTTCCTGCACACTTCCCTCCAAAATGGGTCCATGGGTGGGGAGGAAGACAAAGCACAGTTAGCAAAGGAAAGGACGCAAAGGTACACACAATACAAGGCAATGCAACATGAGGGGCGCGGGAGAGCGAGCAGAGCAAGCTCGTCCCTAACCGTTCGTAACCCCCCATGACAGCTACTCTACAGTACCTTTACCCCTCCCTGTATTTACACTTTACAAATTTGTCTCTACGTCCTGTCTCCCATATCCCCCTCTAAACCAAATTTGTCTTCCAATCCCTCCCAAGAAGGAAGAGATGGAATTACACACAATGTCACACTTCCACGTCATGATGCGTCTCACTTACTCAACAGTTTGCAAAACCCGGTGTGGAGTTCCGTCTCCTTGGTGAGTGGATGTGGATGGTGCGAAGAGATTCCTCATCCTAACTATACTCTAATAACATTAACTCAGTTACACTACCCGGGGTCTTGACCTGCCAATTCAATTGGCCATCGTTACACTATGTGGTTCTAAAAACCAATTCCCATTGACCCACCCTGTGGTGCCCTACAAATTTGGGTCTCACTCCCCAATTTTTCACACTGTGCCTTTGCACAATTTCGGGGCTGGGTCGTGTGGCTCCACTAGCAGGTCCAACTACCTGCGCACCTCCGCCACTGAAGTCGCCACCTGAGTTTACCTTGCTCCTTGCGACCTCCCTAAATCGGGGAAGGCCCCTCCTGGCTCTCTCACCCTTCTGATGCCGTCTCTGGCATTGGGCTACCCGGGTCCTTCTCCTGGATCCTCGGGCCCAACTGAACACTACTCTGACTGGCTCCCAGAGCCTACCTGCGGCCTCACCTGGCCGACAGACTACCAGTGGCGGAGTGCCCCAATAACCATACGCACCAACAAAGCCCACACGCCCAGCCATTCACTGACTCATGCACCCATCCAAGCACTTCTTTGCCACTACCTGCACCACAGGTGTCAATATCCAAACAATTTACCTAAGCCCTCTACCTAACTTTAAACTACCCTCCCCGGGTATTCGTGAAGATGTCCATCTCCCCCCATTCACTCCTTCGCACCATGCATTCAACACCACTCATTCCACACCATTTATTCCACACACCAAGCTCTCTTGCACACCTCTTGTGCTCTCACAGCTTTTCTCCACTTGCACCCCATGCAAGTCAATTCACACCAACACAACTCCATATGTCCTCAATACACCACTTATACACTACTTCTGGTCATCCCCGACCAATGCCTCATTTGCGCCTCAATCTCAAGCTCCATACACACACAGTGGTTCTCATTCAATTCCTCATTTGTTCAAGCTCATCCACACAGAGAATTTCTCCACACTACTACACACACACAACATCATCTAACTAACTGCTTTTCCCCCTAATACTCGTGCTTTCCCGTCTTCCCTTACACTAAGCACTCCCTCGTCATTATAATCCAACTAATCTCTCTACGTCCCCTCTACCTGTACCAATGTCTCTACTTAAATCTTGTCCCGACCGTCATTTACTAAATCCCAAACAATATCCTAGCTCGCCCTCGGCTAGTTTACACTGCCACCCCATATTCTAATGCTCATGTGCCCCATATTGAGGAATGGTAAACCTACCACTCCCCCACACAGGGCACCATTCGCCAACGCTATGGCTATTCGTCCACTAACTATGAGCCTTTCCGTGCGGAAATACATTTTCGTCACAACTCTGCTTCGAAAAGCCGAGCAATGCATGCGGGTGGTTGGTCTCCTGTTGGTTGGGTCCGTCCAGCATTTTCGATTCAGGGGAGGAGGTTTTGTTGGGCCAAGGTTCCAGGCGCCATCCCTGCGCGGAGCCTTTCGGTCCCCGGCACGATGGCCCAGCTGCCCACGGTCGGAGCACCGCGCCTGCCAGGGGGCGAAGCTCTGGCCTCTCCGACCCCCCCTCGACCGTGCCGATCGCCTTTCCCGCCAAGGCGCGGCACCGACCATACAGGGCGGGGCCCGGCACAAATCGTGCACGCCACCGTGGCAACGATCCCTGCCGAACCCCGCTGCACACAAAGCACCGAGAGCTCGCGTCGGCTATACGTCGCCCTACGCGCTAACCCCCCGGTCTGGGTCGATGCTTGAGCCGCATTCTCACACCCACTCCTCTCTCGCACACCGAGGCGCCCCTATACACTCCATTACTGCACTCTCCTGTGCACACTCTTCTCTTGCACACTCAGGTGCACACCACTCAGGCGAACTCATGCCGTACGCACACTCCATTATCATACACTCCTCTGTTACACACTCCATAACACACTTGGCCATCGCACACCCTCGTGCACACTCTTTTGTTACACACTCAGTAAGAACCACGGGTGTGCACTCCTGCACACTCTCCTCAACACGCTCTGGTGTGCATTCGCTCTCACTCCCGGCCATCGCACACTCTGGCTCCGGTGCACACTTTTTCCTCACACGTGCGCCATTCGCTTTCACACATCGCACCACGGACCTTCCACGAGCGCCCGGGTTTCGTCGCGATCCCAAGCGCGCCAAAAATGTTTTCCCACCAAACACTTTTGCGCCATACACACCCCTACTCACCTTGGGGATTCTCTTCTCCGCCAGCACATGCAAACCTTTATTGGGATTAGCAAGTACGGCATCACAATGCAAATCCAAACTTTGTGTACATTCCATTTCGACCTCCGATTTAATTTCTGATTCTGCCATCTCTTCGGCCCCAATTTCAACTATACACATTTATTTTTCTATATCTAGCCCGACGACCGCCGGTGCACATAAAATTTTATATTCTAATTCGGCGGCCGTCGGCTTTTCCATACCCCGAGTCGTGATTTCTACCCCCTCGGTCACTCCGGCCGCGCTCTGCTCTACCCCGCTCTCCACGCGTTCCTCACAACGCGTTACCCCGTCGCGTACCAATGCGACTTTCCCGCTCGACCTGCGCTCAATGTCCTCCCATATTTTTTTATTTGGCCACCTATTTTGTTTTCAAACCACAATAACCCATCTTTCATTTCTCAGGTGGATTTGTCCCCCATTTCTTTCAATTGATTAGCCATTTGCCCACTCATTCCTTTCAGGCTATCCTCCGTTTTGGCCACAAAGGCCATCATGTGGGTCACAAATAGGCCCCAGTCCACTGGCGCCGTGGGCTCGGCTCTCGCCGCCACGTGCGACGCGCCGCCATTTTCTTCCCCTGTTACCTCTGCTGCCGCACCCTCTTCGGCTTCCTCCATTACCAACTGTCCTTCTCGGTCCTGGGTTATTAATTCTTCTCCCTCTACCTCATCATTTACCCCCACCGGCATTTGACCGCTTTGGCTAGCCATGGTACGAATTTAATTTGGATTGTAATAATTAAAAAAACTAAATTTCGGTTGCTCGTAATTTTGGCCAAATTTGTCCCAAAAAAATTTGGTTTGGGTTCCAAATCCCACTCCCGGGCACCAATTGTTGCGGCCAATATTACAATTGGTGTCCCAATTTGGTCAAAAAAATTTCGTCCCAGGTTCCAAATCCCCACTCCTGACTACCAATTGTTGCGGATCTGTCGCCGGCCTTCTCCCCTTACCAAGGGGGGATTAGTACCCTTGTCTTTGACTGGCCAGGCGCGACCCGAGACCTATGACGTCCCTTCCGGACAGCGAGAAATAGGGTATCAGGACCAAATTCGCTATTATCTAAATACTCGCGCTGCCCTGAAGCGAGGAGACAAGCCTCACACGAACCACGTGTGTTGATATGCCGAGCGGTTGCGTACACGCGATCCGTGCCGTTTAGATGGTGGAACCCGATTCAAGCGGTTTTATTCGTACCAAGCTTAGTCAATGGAGAAATCACGGGTACGATCGAATCAGAAAGGAAGAACAGGTTTATTTACACTATACACAATGATTCAAGAGCAGAGACACAGAGCAAATCCTTAAAAACAGTCTTACTTAATACCCAGGACAATCGGGCCCGTCTCACACACACACTCACACGGGGCTTGCTGATGAGCAGGTTGATGTTCACCAGCGCGTCCAGGGATGGCTTCCGTGCAGCTCTCTCTCCGGTCCCCGGCACGTCCCTTGAAGATGGAAGTAGGTGAAGCAGGAGCTCTCCGCGTGTCGTCTGAACGGAGCGAGTTATCACGGGGCGAATTGTTAGGGAGCGGACTTTGACGCGGCTGGCGGTTATTCACTTGCGGCTATGGCCGCGCTTACTCGCGTGGGTGAAAAGCGCAATATGCGTTACCGGCGCGCCTGGCTGCGCCCGCGTACTTCGTACAGTTCAACGCTTCTTCTTCTCTCTCTCTGCGCAAGTCCTCAAACAACGCACGTATCCCCAACAAGTCCTTTGCAACGCTCTCCTCTTGCTAGTCCTAATCCTTTCGCCACCGCCGTTCAAGTCCTCAAGCAAAAACCTTTCAAGTCCTATCGCGCCACTGGTGCAAGTCAAGTCCTCTCCCAACAAGTCCTCTCGAGGGCTTTGCGCAGCGGTCTATATAGGCACGCCCTGCGAACCTTCTCAAACTCACCAGACCCGCCTCACCACGCCCTCTCATGCCATGCCGCTAGAGCCCTGATTGGCTGGTGGCTCTTACCGTCATCGCCTTCTGCCGCTCCCGATCTCAACGCCGCCCCCACCCTTTTTAGGCCTACCTCGTGTTACTCGACTAGTGGGCAGCCAATGCTTAACAAACTGGATCGAGGCTGGGGTGGCTGGGAAATCGGTGGCAAGTAGAGCCTATTTTCTGTCTTTACACAACGCAGGTACTAAGAGGGGAAATGGCCTATTCTTACACATACTAAGACATAACTATACGACAAATGGGCCTTTATGTTGCTCGTGTGACTAACTATGGGGGGGGGGGGGGGCAACCCTTTAACCTTTAATGACTTCAATATGCCAATCTCAAAACCGTAGCACTGCCCCCCTCCCTTGCCAGACTCGTCTCTGAGTCGAACCCACACAAGTGAGAACGACCGGTTTTGAGAAAGGTTTGGGACTAGTTTTTAAATTACGTGTGACACTTAGATGTGGTTCCCCTCTAACATTTAATCTAACTCCCTGTATGTGACAGTTTTACGACACTAGATATGTCCCACCTACTGCGTTGTGTAACTAACTAACAGACTCACACCCACAGCTAACCGAATTGCGGAATTGTTTTGAAACTAAACATAAAGCCGGTGGGTAGCATCTTATTTACAATTACAGAACCTAATTATTTACATTTCTATAACCCAGGACCTGTTCTTTTGTGGAAAGAAGTTTGGAGGGCAGAAAACACAGCAATGCACCAATGCACCAAAACACCAATACACATTTCACAAAAAGTTCACATTTCAAATGTCATATTTGCTGCTTGGCTGCATCTTCTTGCTTCCTGCTTCATCTTTGGTGTGCAATAATAAAAATAACTTAAAGGTCTTCTTTCCTGGCACACCAGAATACAATGTCCAAACCGTGTCCGTTTTTATTGCCAGCAGGGCCAATCTCATGTGGTCCGACTGCGTGACATCGACGCCACTTAAAACCAGTGGTCCGCAGGTGCAAGGTAAGTTTGCAGCAAATGACTGCTCAGCAAAAAGGCAAGGCCACAGAACGTGTGGTCCATAATGTGTATTGTGGTGCAGCAAAATGCAGCAGGGGTGCCACACAGGTGTAGCCAGTTGCAGCTGCACAGTTCAGTGTTCCTGCACACTTCCCTCCAAAATGGGTCCATGGGTGGGGAGGAAGACAAAGCACAGTTAGCAAAGGAAAGGACGCAAAGGTACACACAATACAAGGCAATGCAACATGAGGGGCGCGGGAGAGCGAGCAGAGCAAGCTCGTCCCTAACCGTTCGTAACCCCCCATGACAGCTACTCTACAGTACCTTTACCCCTCCCTGTATTTACACTTTAGAAATTTGTCTCTACGTCCTGTCTCCCATATCCCCTCTAAACCAAATTTGTCTTCCAATCCCTCCCAAGAAGGAAGAGATGGAATTACACACAATGTCACACTTCCACGTCATGATGCGTCTCACTTACTCAACAGTTTGCAAAACCCGGTGTGGAGTTCCGTCTCCTTGGTGAGTGGATGTGGATGGTGCGAAGAGATTCCTCATCCTAACTATACTCTAATAACATTAACTCAGTTACACTACCCGGGGTCTTGACCTGCCAATTCAATTGGCCATCGTTACACTATGTGGTTCTAAAAACCAATTCCCATTGACCCACCCTGTGGTGCCCTACAAATTTGGGTCTCACTCCCCAATTTTTCACACTGTGCCTTTGCACAATTTCGGGGCTGGGTCGTGTGGCTCCACTAGCAGGTCCAACTACCTGCGCACCTCCGCCACTGAAGTCGCCACCTGAGTTTACCTTGCTCCTTGCGACCTCCCTAAATCGGGGAAGGCCCCTCCTGGCTCTCTCACCCTTCTGATGCCGTCTCTGGCATTGGGCTACCCGGGTCCTTCTCCTGGATCCTCGGGCCCAACTGAACACTACTCTGACTGGCTCCCAGAGCCTACCTGCGGCCTCACCTGGCCGACAGACTACCAGTGGCGGAGTTCCCCAATAACCATACGCACCAACAAAGCCCACACGCCCAGCCATTCACTGACTCATGCACCCATCCAAGCACTTCTTTGCCACTACCTGCACCACAGGTGTCAATATCCAAACAATTTACCTAAGCCCTCTACCTAACTTTAAACTACCCTCCCCGGGTATTCGTGAAGATGTCCATCTCCCCCCATTCACTCCTTCGCACCATGCATTCAACACCACTCATTCCACACCATTTATTCCACACACCAAGCTCTCTTGCACACCTCTTGTGCTCTCACAGCTTTTCTCCACTTGCACCCCATGCAAGTCAATTCACACCAACACAACTCCATATGTCCTCAATACACCACTTATACACTACTTCTGGTCATCCCCGACCAATGCCTCATTTGCGCCTCAATCTCAAGCTCCATACACACACAGTGGTTCTCATTCAATTCCTCATTTGTTCAAGCTCATCCACACAGAGAATTTCTCCACACTACTACACACACACAACATCATCTAACTAACTGCTTTTCCCCCTAATACTCGTGCTTTCCCGTCTTCCCTTACACTAAGCACTCCCTCGTCATTATAATCCAACTAATCTCTCTACGTCCCCTCTACCTGTACCAATGTCTCTACTTAAATCTTGTCCCGACCGTCATTTACTAAATCCCAAACAATATCCTAGCTCGCCCTCGGCTAGTTTACACTGCCACCCCATATTCTAATGCTCATGTGCCCCATATTGAGGAATGGTAAACCTACCACTCCCCCACACAGGGTACCATTCGCCAACGCTATGGCTATTCGTCCACTAACTATGAGCCTTTCCGTGCGGAAATACATTTTCGTCACAACTCTGCTTCGAAAAGCCGAGCAATGCATGCGGGTGGTTGGTCTCCTGTTGGTTGGGTCCGTCCGGCATTTTCGATTCAGGGGAGGAGGTTTTGTTGGGCCAAGGTTCCAGGCGCCATCCCTGCGCGGAGCCTTTCGGTCCCCGGCACGATGGCCCAGCTGCCCACGGTCGGAGCACCGCGCCTGCCAGGGGGCGAAGCTCTGGCCTCTCCGACCCCCCCTCGACCGTGCCGATCGCCTTTCCCGCCAAGGCGCGGCACCGACCATACAGGGCGGGGCCCGGCACAAATCGTGCACGCCACCGTGGCAACGATCCCTGCCGAACCCCGCTGCACACAAAGCACCGAGAGCTCGCGTCGGCTATACGTCGCCCTACGCGCTA